>NC_092337.1:202335000-202943750 GCF_046630445.1 Rutidosis leptorrhynchoides
CGCATGATTTGGAATTAGGCGCGGTTGTTTTTGCATTAAAGACTTGGAGGCACTACTTATATGGGGTCAAAAGTATTATATATACCGACCACAAAAGTCTTCAACACATATTTAATCAGAAACAACTGAATATGAGGCAGCGTAGGTGGATTGAATTATTGAATGATTACGATTTTGAGATTCGTTACCACCCGGGGAAGGCAAATGTGGTAGCCGATGCCTTGAGCAGGAAGGATAGAGAACCCATTCGAGTAAAATCTATGAATATAATGATTCATAATAACATTACTACTCAAATAAAGGAGGCGCAACAAGGAGTTTTAAAAGAGGGAAATTTAAAGGATGAAATACCCAAAGGATCGGAGAAGCATCTTAATATTCGGGAAGACGGAACCCGGTATAGGGCTGAAAGGATTTGGGTACCAAAATTTGGAGATATGAGAGAAATGGTACTTAGAGAAGCTCATAAAACCAGATACTCAATACATCCTGGAACGGGGAAGATGTACAAGGATCTCAAGAAACATTTTTGGTGGCCGGGTATGAAAGCCGATGTTGCTAAATACGTAGGAGAATGTTTGACGTGTTCTAAGGTCAAAGCTGAGCATCAGAAACCATCAGGTCTACTTCAACAACCCGAAATCCCGGAATGGAAATGGGAAAACATTACCATGGATTTCATCACTAAATTGCCAAGGACTGCAAGTGGTTTTGATACTATTTGGGTAATAGTTGATCGTCTCACCAAATCAGCACACTTCCTACCAATAAGAGAAGATGACAAGATGGAGAAGTTAGCACGACTGTATTTGAAGGAAGTTGTCTCCAGACATGGAATACCAATCTCTATTATCTCTGATAGGGATGGCAGATTTATTTCAAGATTCTGGCAGACATTACAGCAAGCATTAGGAACTCGTCTAGACATGAGTACTGCCTATCATCCACAAACTGATGGGCAGAGCGAAAGGACGATACAAACGCTTGAAGACATGCTACGAGCATGTGTTATTGATTTCGGAAACAGTTAGGATCGACATCTACCGTTAGCAGAATTTTCCTACAACAACAGCTACCATTCAAGCATTGAGATGGCGCCGTTTGAAGCACTTTATGGTAGAAAGTGCAGGTCTCCGATTTGTTGGAGTGAGGTGGGGGATAGACAGATTACGGGTCCGGAGATTATACAAGAAACTACCGAGAAGATCATCCAAATTCAACAACGGTTGAAAACCGCCCAAAGTCGACAAAAGAGCTACGCTGACATTAAAAGAAAAGATATAGAATTTGAAATTGGAGAGATGGTCATGCTTAAAGTTTCACCTTGGAAAGGCGTTGTTCGATTTGGTAAACGAGGGAAATTAAATCCAAGGTATATTGGACCATTCAAGATTATTGATCGTGTCGGACCAGTAGCTTACCGACTTGAGTTACCTCAACAACTCGCGGCTGTACATAACACTTTCCACGTCTCGAATTTGAAGAAATGTTTTGCTAAAGAAGATCTCACTATTCCGTTAGATGAAATCCAAATCAACGAAAAACTCCAATTCATCGAAGAACACGTCGAAATAATGGATCGTGAGGTTAAAAGACTTAAGCAAAACAAGATACCAATTGTTAAGGTTCGATGGAATGCTCGTAGAGGACCCGAGTTCACCTGGGAGCATGAAGATCAGATGAAGAAGAAATACCCGCATCTATTTCCAGAAGATTCGTCAACACCTTCAACAGCTTAAAATTTCGGGACGAAATTTATTTAACGGGTAGGCACTGTAGTGACCCGAACTTTTCCATGTTTATATATATTAATTGAGATTGATGTTTACATGATTAAATGTTTCCAACATGTTAAGCAATCAAACTTGTTAAGACTTGATTAATTGAAATAGGTTTCATATAGACAATTGACCACCCAAGTTGACCGGTGATTCACGAACGTTAAAACTTGTAAAAAAAAAACGATATGATGACATATATATGGTTATATATATAGTTAACATGATATTATGATAAGTAAACATATCATTAATTATATTAACAATGAACTACATATGTAAAAACAAGACTACTAACTTAATGATTTTGAAAAGAGACATATATGTAACGTTTATCGTTGTAACGACATTTAATGTATATATATCATATTAAGAGATATTCGTACATCATAATATCATGATAATATAATAATTTAAAATCTATTTTGATATTATAAACATTGGGTTAACAACATTTAACAAGATCGTTAACCTAAAGGTTTCAAAACAACACTTACATGTAACGACTAACGATGACTTAACGACTCAGTTAAAATGTATATACATGTAGTGTTTTAATATGTATTTATACACTTTTGAAAGACTTCAATACACTTATCAAAATACTTCTACTTAACAAAAATGCTTACAATTACATTCTCGTTCAGTTTCATCAACAATTCTACTCGTATGCACCCGTATTCGTACTCGTACAATACACAGCTTTTAGATGTATGTACTATTGGTATATACACTCCAATGATCAGCTCTTAGCAGCCCATGTGAGTCACCTAACACATGTGGGAACCATCATTTGGCAACTAGCATGAAATATCTCATAAGATTACAAAAATATGAGTAATCATTCATGACTTATTTACATGAAAACAAAATTACATATCCTTTATATCTAATCCATACACCAACGACCAAAAACACCTACAAACACTTTCATTCTTCAATTTTCTTCATCTAATTGAACTCTCTCAAGTTCTATCTTCAAGTTCTAAGTGTTCTTCATAAATTCCAAAAGTTCTAGTTTCATAAAATCAAGAATACTTTCAAGTTTGCTAGCTCACTTCCAATCTTGTAAGGTGATCATCCAACCTCAAGAAATCTTTGTTTCTTACAGTAGGTTATCATTCTAATACAAGGTAATAATCATATTCAAACTTTGGTTCAATTTCTATAACTATAACAATCTTATTTCAAGTGATGATCTTACTTGAACTTGTTTTCGTGTCATGATTTTGCTTCAAGAACTTTGAGCCATCCAAGGATCCATTGAAGCTAGATCCATTTTTCTCTTTTCCAGTAGGTTCATCCAAGGAACTTAAGGTAGTAACGATGTTCATAACATCATTCGATTCATACATATAAAGCTATCTTATTCGAAGGTTTAAACTTGTAAACACTAGAACATAGTTTAGTTAATTCTAAACTTGTTAGCAAACAAAAGTTAATCCTTCTAACTTGACTTTTAAAATCAACTAAACACATGTTCTATATCTATATGATATGCTAACTTAATGATTTAAAACCTGGAAACACGAAAAAACACCGTAAAACCGGATTTACGCCGTCGTAGTAACACCGCGGGCAGTTTTGGGTTAGTTAATTAAAAACTATGATAAACTTTAATTTAAAAGTTGTTATTCTGAGAAAATGATTTTTATTATGAACATGAAACTATATCCAAAAATTATGGTTAAACTCAAAGTGGAAGTATGTTTTCTAAAATGGTCATCTAGACGTCGTTCTTTCGACTGAAATGACTACCTTTACAAAAACGACTTGTAACTTATTTTTCCGACTAGAAACCTATACTTTTTTTGTTTAGATTCATAAAATAGAGTTCAATATGAAACCATAGCAATTTGATTCACTCAAAACGGATTTAAAATGAAGAAGTTATGGGTAAAACAAGATTGGATAATTTTTCTCATTTTAGCTACGTGAAAATTGGTAACAAATCTATTCCAACCATAACTTAATCAACTTGTATTATATATTATGTAATCTTGAGATACCATAGACACGTATACAATGTTTCGACCTATCATGTCGACACATCTATATATATTTCGGAACAACCATAGACACTCTATATGTGAATGTTGGAGTTAGCTATACAGGGTTGAGGTTGATTCCAAAATATATATGGTTTGAGTTGTGATCAATACTGAGATACGTATACACTGGGTCGTGGATTGATTCAAGATAATATTTATCGATTTATTTCTGTACATCTAACTGTGGACAACTAGTTGTAGGTTACTAACGAGGACAGCTGACTTAATAAACTTAAAACATCAAAATATATTAAAAGTGTTGTAAATATATTTTGAACATACTTTGATATATATGTATATATTGTTATAGGTTCGTGAATCAACCAGTGGCCAAGTCTTACTTCCCGACGAAGTAAAAATCTGTGAAAGTGAGTTATAGTCCCACTTTTAAAATCTAATATTTTTGGGATGAGAATACATGCAGGTTTTATAAATGATTTACAAAATAGACACAAGTACGTGAAACTACATTCTATGGTTGAATTATCGAAATCGAATATGCCCCTTTTTATTAAGTCTGGTAATCTAAGAATTAGGGAACAGACACCCTAATTGACGCGAATCCTAAAGATAGATCTATTGGGCCTAACAAACCCCATCCAAAGTACCGGATGCTTTAGTACTTCGAAATTTATATCATATCCGAAGGGTGTCCCGGAATGATGGGGATATTCTTATATATGCATCTTGTTATTGTCGGTTACCAGGTGTTCACCATATGAATGATTTTTATCTCTATGTATGGGATGTGTATTGAAATATAAAATCTTGTGGTCTATTGTTACGATTTGATATATATAGGTTAAACCTATAACTCACCAACATTTTTGTTGACGTTTTAAGCATGTTTATTCTCAGGTGATTATTAAGAGCTTCCGCTGTCGCATACTTAAATAAGGACAAGATTTGGAGTCCATGCTTGTATGATATTGTGTAAAAAACTGCATTCAAGAAACTTATTTTGTTGTAACATATTTGTATTGTAAACCATTATGTAATGGTCGTGTGTAAACAGGATATTTTAGATTATCATTATTTGATAATCTACGTAAAGCTTTTTAAACCTTTATTGATGAAATAAAGGTTATGGTTTGTTTAAAAATGAATGCAGTCTTTGAAAAACATCTCATATAGAGGTCAAAACCTCGCAACGAAATCAATTAATATGGAACGTTTTTAATCAATAAGAACGGGACATTTCATTAAGCATGTTTATTCTCAGGTGATTATTAAGAGCTTCCGCTGTCGCATACTTAAATAAGGACGAGATTTGGAGTCCATGCTTGTATGATATTGTGTAAAAACTGCATTCAAGAAACTTATTTTGTTGTAACATATTTGTATTGTAAACCATTATGTAATGGTCGTGTAAACAGGATATTTTAGATTATCATTATTTGATAATCTACGTAAAAGCTTTTAAAACCTTTATTGATGAAATAAAGGTTATGGTTTGTTTTAAAATGAATGCTGTCTTTGAAAAACGTCTCATATAGAGGTCAAAACCTCGCAACAAAATCAATTAATATGGAACGTTTTTAATCAATAAGAACGGGACATTTCATATCTTTAGGATTCGCGTCAATTAGGGTGTCTGTTCCCTAATTCTTAGATTACCAGACTTAATAAAAAGGGGCATATTCGATATCGATCATTCGACCATATAATGTAGTTTTGATTACTTGTGTCTATTTCGTAAAAACATTTATAAAAATTGTGCATGTATTCTCAGCCCAAAAATGTAATGAGTAAAAAGGGAAATGAAACTCACAGTACTGTATTTTGTAGTAAAAATACATATGACAACATTGAACAATGCAGGGTTGGCCTCGGATTCACGAACCTATATCGTTTGTATATATATTAATATACATAGTGGTAATCGAATAAATATATATATAAATTTATTAGTTATGTCCTTTCTATATTATTAAGATATATATGTTTCGTATATTTATTTTGTATATAAAAAAATATTAAATTTTGTTATGTTATAAGTATTAATATATATATATATATATATATATATATATATATATATATATATATATATATATATATATATATATATATATATATATATATATATATATATATATATATATATATATATATATATATATATATATATATATATATATATATCATTTGTTTATTGTTACAAAGATAATATTTTAAGTGTTAACAATAATAATAATACTAATATTAGTACTAATACTAATAATAATAATAATAATATGATATTTTACTTTTATGATATAATGATAATAAATAACGGTGTTAATAATAATAATCAGATTTATTATAAACTTTTAATTTCTAAACTTATAACAATAGTTCCTATAACTTGATTTCGTAGTCATATTTATAAACGTACATGTGTTCATGTAATTTTATAACTAGGTTCCAACATTTTATTATATCAACTTTTATTAAAATTAAACCATAATGTTGCCAATTATTATACTGTTGTTATAATTTGTTCCAAATCATTTTAGTAATAAATACAATAATAACAATATTAATAATATTAATCTTATTAATATTAGTAATATAAACTATATTAATGACAAGTAATGTGCTTAATATATATAGTTATAAATATGACCATGGTAATAATTATAATACTAACTATATCAATAATAATAGTAATCCTAAATATTAATACTTTGTAGTAGTAATATTATTAGTATTAATATTACAATTATAGTATTAGTCTTTGTATAAATAATTATAACTACTACTAATAACAATAACATAACAATAACAATAACAATAATAATAATAATAATAATAATAATAATAATAATAATAATAATAATAATAATAATAATAATAATAATAATAATAATAATAATAATAATAATAATAATAATAATAAATGGAAAATCTACCTCAAAGTAATTCGGTTTTTAAAAAGAAAAGACACCAGCCAGGCTCGAACCCTTGACCTCACGCTAACCCGCAACACACCTTAACCATCTACTCTGATTACTCGTTTCTGTTTTATATCCTAATTGAAGTTTTATAACCCAATAAATCGTCAGTTCTTCATCTTCCCCACTCAGTCGACCAATGGACCATAACTCAATTAAAACTCTAATAATCCACTTAATTTAGGCTTTGATGCTTAGATAAAACGATTTGTATTTGAAATTAATATACACAAAATAAATAAAAGAAATCAATCAGAGAGTAAAACAGTCACGACTGCACTTCATGAACTCTAACAGCAATTTCGATTCGTAGGATGTTTTAGCCAAAAGTTTCTACACGAATTGTGTTTCAAATAATCTTTATAAACTTTCTCAATTGTTAATTTCAATAGAAACGCTTTAATAAACTTCAATTTAATTGAAGAACAAAGTTTGACTTTTTATTACAAGAACTTTGACTTCAAAATTCTAATTCGTTTTGAGGAATTGGATCATATAACTTTGCAGAAAGATTTAGTAAGAGATTCCTAACATTACCTCAATAATACTTTTTGAAATTGATTTAGAAATCGAGCTGTTTAAAAACGGACCAAGAACAGGGACCGTCGATATGTTCTTCCCTTTTTTCTGTTAAATTCTGAAATAAAAAAATGTAAATGTTTTCTGTAGTCTGTAGTGGGTAAGTGAAGTCGTATGCATTTGTTATTAACTGGAATAGATTGATTGTTATAGCAAATTGATCGACAGGAAAAATCCTCTAATACAACGAATAATAAAAAAAATATAAAAAAAATCAAGTGATTGGTACGAATGATGGAGATGTTTAACAGCTTAAGGATTCAAACAAAAATTACATACAGTAATTGATTGAGATATCAATCTGATTTTTGGTTTATATGATTTTTAATTACGTATTTATTTATTTATTTACATATATATAGGATCATATAATGTATTTGTTTTATATCTGTAATTTTCATATATCTGTATCTATACCAGTATTTGTATATCTATTTTTTATATATAATTATATACCTGAATTTTATATATAAATACCTATATATATCTAATTTCCCAATAAATAGATATGTTAATAATAATAATAATATTTATAATAATAATAGAGGTAGTAATAATAATAAATCATATTAATCTTAATGAATTTAATACTTATATTATTAATGACAATTATCAAAACAATGCTAATTAATTCTAATTATAATAATACTAGTTACAATTAATAATTAATAATAATAATAACTAAAATAATAACTAAAATAATAACTTTACCACTAATTATAATAATAATGATATATTAATAATTAAATGTATCTAATTTCTTACATATATATTATATATACATACTAATAATATTGATATCAATATTAATAATGAAAGTAATAACATTAATATTAATATAACAATTGTATCTTTAATTTATAATTTCATATTTTAATATATCATATTATTAATTATTTAATATCTAATAGTTAAATTATTTATATATATTTATGTCTTTACATATACACTAATATACATAACCTAATACTTCTTTATAGAAATCCGATATATATATATATATATATATATATATATATATATATATATATATATATATATATATATATATATATATATATATATATATATATATATATATATATATATATATATATATATATTAATAGTTACTTAATTATTCTATTTATTATTTTACATCTTTAATTTTATTTGATTGATGTATATCTTATTCATTCAACATATAATATATATACACTTATATTTATATTTATCTCCATATATATTTACACACAATTGTTCGTGAATCGTCCGAAATAGTCAAAGGTCAAATGTATATATAAACATAGTTCAAAGTTTTAGATTTCAATAGTACAGACTTTGCTTATCGTGTCGGAAACATATAAAGATTAAGTTTAAATTTAGTCGGAAATTCCCGGGTCATCACAGTACCTACCCGTTAAAGAAATTTCGTCCCGAAATTTGAGTGAGGTGGTTATGGCTAACAATAAAAATGTTTTTATGATGAATATGAGTTGATAAATTCAGTTTTATCATCATTGAGTAATATGGATAAAAATATTTTGAGTATTCGAAGAGTACGAATGAAGCTGTCACCAAATAGTGAAATAGGAAAGTAAAGGTTCATCTTAACTTTGGACAGAGTCAGGGTTGAATTCCGGAATTCAAGGGATTTAAAGAAAATCTTCGAAATCTAAAAACTTTGATTCTTCGGCGAGTAAGGAAATTAAGATCTCTATAATTAAATACGGTGATCAGCCTTGATTACTCTGTCTGATATTTCCATTATAAATTGAGCTCTTCCGTTCTATTATTCTCACCATTCCTATACTTTCTTTCTTAGTTCATACATCCAAAAGATTGTGAAAATGCTTAATCCAGTTCTAATCCTTGTCCTCACCCTTACTATCGTAACAATCATTCTCCTTTTTCCAACTTCCACCTGACGAATCTGTTTACTTTTACTTTTACCTTGGGAGGATACTATTCTTTATTCTACCGTGTCTTTATATTGCTATTCGTATTAATATCCCCGGTTTGAAACCCCCGTGTTGTTATTGGGTTTTATATTTTTCTCTTATATTTTGGAATACCTGTTTCTGTCTTCTATAATCATTGTCATTCACAGTTAATGCTCTCTCTTATTTGCTATGATTTATATCCCCTTTCTATCTCGGAGCTTCATGCTTTTATTTTCTTTTTGCAAGTAACGCTCTAGAATTCATAGGTGTGGAGTTTCGAATGAGCTTAATGTTCTAAACAAGAAAGAACGTATTAGCATGATTTGATTTGTCAAATTACCAGAATCACTGAGAATAGAATTATCAAGTATATATTTTCTTGATATGTTCAGAAGTTAATCAAAATGAAAGAGTTATGTAACATGGCACTTGATGACGTTAAGGTCTGTGAATCATCACGTTCCATTAGAAACTCAGCATGAATTACTGTAATATAATCACGTTGATCAAGTGTCATTATATTATACTAAATCATGCATCAGTTCCCAACATTACTTCAATAACATTCATATTTTAAGCTCGAAAGTTTACAGAATATAGAAACTAACAGTTTCTATATGATGTAACACTGATATCATGAAGAGATTAATAATTTCAGATAAGATTAGTTATGAAAATATATTCAGAAATATCGAGGATATTTATAACGAAAGATACAATAATATCTCGGAATATCTAAGATCAGAGGATGATAGAAACTATTGTCTGCAAGGGTTTAGAGTAAGGAGCAAGATATTCACTAAAGACTTTAGCTGACATTGAATCATTTGGATTCTTTGAAGTCAAACTTATTCTTTGTGATTTGTCCACGGCTTTCTTCATAGTTTCGCATAATCTGCTTTTCGGTACTAAATTTTCTATTGAATGTTTCCAATATAATGATACACAGGAAGCACGAAGAGGTATATAATTTCGTACGAGAATATTTATGAAAATATCCTCAGAAATATCGAAGATATTGATGATGATGATATTTTGTAATTTCTAAGTTCGATGATTGATGGAGAAAGATTTTCCGCAGGCTTTTAACATGACTTCGGAGCAAGATATTCTCTAAAGATTTCAACGGATCCAGAATTATCTGGATTCTTTGAATATAGAGTATGGTCCTTGTATTTGTCCTTGGTCTCCTTCGTGGTTATCTCAATTCGTTTTCCAGTTCCAATTTTTCTGAGCTTTTCCAACGTACTATTCTCTATCATCAAACTTCCGACAATTAAGGTCGTTTACGGTTATCTACAGTTTCTGTTGCTTCATTCAGCTTTTTCAAAGTTCAATATATTAATTCGTAGGTTGGTTGCTTTTCAAAATTTCAGAATGGAAGGTCATTATTCTAAGAGATAAATGTTATACATATAACTGTTGGTGTAGATATGCTGTGAGTTTTCAAAGTACTGATTGCCGATTTCTGCACATTTACTGCTACCATATCTGAATCATTGGTTATCGATCTGAGGTGATTTCAAGAGAATTGTGTTTTTAGATGATTAAACGCTGACGTAATATGGTGGAATATAAAAGGTTCCCCGGTAACAATAAAAGAGTACACATATATATCAAGGTTATAATAAGGTTGTTTTGAACGAAAAGTCGAAGTTGACTTGCTGGAGCTGTGATAAAATTTTCTACTTTGAAAGGGATTACTAAGTTATTTTGGGTAATAATAATGCTAAAAGAGCTAACACATATACGAGTTAAACGTTTTACTCAGCATTCGAGTGTTTTTCAGGTACATAACTATATGCATCAATCTTTTCTTCCGTAGATGATATGCAGTTGCTTCATCCTCTCGATTGAGGTGTTTCCCAGAATTATGAAAGGTTTGAACGCAGATTGTAATCGTCGCGATACAAATGAGGTTTAAGATGAAATCAAGTGGCAAACTTGAAGAATTGTTTAGTTTCATATATTATAATCAATATTTTAATTCATTTTAATTGTCCAATGTTATTAGTCCACAGTCGATAGTTCACAGTCGACAGTCCAATAATTCATATATAATTTAATATAATATTCAAATTAATTAATACGTGTCGTGACCCGTATACGTCTTAGACTCGATCGCAACTCAAAGTATATATATTATTATAGAATCAACATCAACCCTGTATAGAGAACTCGATCATTACTGCATATAGAGTGTCTATGGTGGTTCCAAATAATATATATGGATGCGTCGATATGATATGTCAAAACCTTGTATACGTGTCCCGATATTTAAAGTGCGTAAAATAAATAACAGAAATTAAATAACGATAATAAAATTGCGAGAATGTAAATTGCGATAATTAAATTACGATAAATAAACTGCTGTAAATAAGAACGTAATCAATTAGCTAGGAACAGTTAGCTAGGATCTTGTTAGCGTGGTTTCTTAACAAAATTTCATGTTGTTAATTAGTCTGTTTCTAATCAATTTTTATTGTGTTTATTAGTTCTTTATTATGCCACTTGTTGGATTCTGGTAAGTCAAAATCCAAATATGAAATAGAATTTGAATGAAAATGGTTATTCTATGGTGAACGGATTCGTATATCGGTAGATGTAAATAGGATAGTAAATGGTTGTTGAATCAGATTCGAAGAGTGTACAGTGTATCTTATTAATGTGAAATCTAAATATTTCTCGGGTATTACCTACCCGTTAAAATATTTTCACCATTAACAGTTTGTACAATAAAAATTTTAATTACAATCTTTATGAAAACATTTATACATATATATTTTCTTCAGACGTAATTATGGATTTAATGAGTCAATGTGATATTAAACTCATCAGATTTACGGCTAGGACTAGAGTACATAATATTAAAATATTAGAGATTACATAATCACCATGAAGGACGAAGATAGTTTATGTAGAACAATTCGTAAAACAATTCGTAGAACGATGATTATGCTTGAGGTATAGATTGCGAGGTTGAGACGTGTGATGATGTTGTTGTTGTTGGTACTCCTTGGTATCCATGGTGCGTATGACATTGATGTTCGAGGTATAGATTAAGATGTTGAGGTGTGGGATGCGGATGTTGATGTTGGTGGTGGTGATGGTACTGTTGACATTGGTGGTGGTACTGGTTATGCTGCTGGTGTTTGTAACCTTCACACCATATTCTCTAAAGCCACTACCCGAGCGCGAAGCTCGTTGACTTCTTCTATTACACCGGGGTGATTATCGGTTCGGACTAGCGGATAAATATAATCTAGAATTTGGTATAGTATATAATCGTGGCGAGATACTCTGGAAATGAGAGAAAAGATGGTGTTTCGAACAGGTTCACCGGTAAGTGCTTCAGGTTCTTCGCCAATAGGGCAATGTGGCAGATGGAAAGGATCACCTTCTTCTTGTCTCCAATGATTGAGGAGGCTATGAACCCATCCCCAATTCATCCAGAATAGATGATGACTGATTGGTTGATCCATTCCGGTCACACTGCTTTCGGAGCTTGAGTGGGATTCCATTTCGGAATCCGAGTGACTTGAACTAATGAAGAATTCCATTTCGTATGATTGAATAAAGAATTTTTAAATATGAAATGATTTTCTGACTAACGGATGGTATTCTTAATTACATAGAATATCCATATATATAGAACAAAAGGTTTCGTAGATTACGGAGGAATTTACGGGATACGCCAGATAAGGTTTACAGTAACAGATACGCTAAGATATTAATCTTGTCTATACATTATTCATGCAATCAATGCAGCAAGATGTGTCTAGACTAAGAATGATAAGCAGATAATTTTTGACATAAAATGATAAGCAAAACTTTTTGACATGCAGACCAGGTCGAAGTCCAGACTCACTAATGCATCCTAACGACTACTAGTTAGACACACTAATGCAAGACCTGGTTCGCTACGACCACCGCTCTGATACCAACTGTGAAGACCCGTCCTAATCCATCCGAACGAAGTCCATATCGATTATAAACGATTCACAACAGTTGATTACATCGCGAGGTACTTGACCTCTATATGATACATTTTACAAACATTGCATTCATTTTTGAAAAGACAATATTTCATTACATCAAAAGTGGATGGCATTCGTACCATTTTATAATATCTAACTATAATTGACATAATAATAATCTTGATGAACTCAACGACTCGAATGCAACGTCTTTTGAAATATGTCATAAATGACTCCAAGTATTATCTTTAAAATGAGCAATTGCACAGCGGAAGATTTCTTTCATACCTGAGAATAAACATGCTTTCAAGTGTCAACCAAAAGGTTGGTGAGTTCATTAGTTTAAAATAAATAATCATTTCTATCATTTTAATAGACCACAAGATTTCATATATTTCCATTTCTCATAAACATACGTCCCGTGCATAGAGACAAAAATAATCATTCATATGGATTGAACACATGGTAACCGACATTCACAATATGTATATAAAAATATCCCCATCATTCCGGGATCTTCCATCGGACATGATATAAATTTCAAAGTACTAAAGCATCCGGTACTTTGGATGGGGCTTGTTGGGCCCAATAGATCTATCTTTAGGATTCGCGTCAATTAGGGTGTCTGTTCCCTAATTCTTAGATTACCAGACTTAATAAAAAGGGGCATATTCGATTTCGATCATTCAACCATATAATGTAGTTTTGATTACTTGTGTCTATTTCGTAAAAACATTTATAAAAATTGCGCATGTATTCTCAGCCCAAAAATGTAATGAGTAAAAAGGGAAATGAAACTCACAGTACTGTATTTTGTAGTAAAAATACATATGACAACATTGAACAATGCAGGGTTGGCCTCAGATTCACGAACCTATATCGTTTGTATATATATTAATATACATAGTGGTAATCAAATAAATATATATATAAATTTATTAGTTATGTCCTTTCTATATTATTAAGATATATATGTTTCGTATATTTATTTTGTACATAAAAGAATATTAAATTTTGTTATGTTATAAGTATTAATATATTTATATATATATATATATATATATATATATATATATATATATATCATTTGTTTATTGTTACAAAGATAATATTTTAAGTGTTAACAATAATAATAATACTAATATTAGTACTAATACTAATAATAATAATAATAATAATATGATATTTTACTTTTATAATATAATGATAATAAATAACGGTGTTAATAATAATAATCAGATTTATTATAAACTTTTAATTTCTAAACTTATAACAATAGTTCCTATAACTTGATTTCGTAGTCATATTTATAAACGTACATGTGTTCATGTAATTTTATAACTAGGTTCCAACATTTTATCATATCAACTTTTATTAAAATTAAACCATAATGTTGCCAATTATGATACTGTTGTTATAATTTGTTCCAAATCATGTTAGTAATAAATACAATAATAACAATAATAACAATATTAATAATATTAATCTTATTAATATTAGTAATATAAACTATATTAATGACAAGTAATGTGCTTAATATATATAGTTATAAATATGACCATGGTAATAATTATAATACTAACTATATCAATAATAATAATAATCCTAAATATTAATACTTTGTAGTAGTAATATTATTAGTATTAATATTACAATTATAGTATTAGTCTTTGTATAAATAATTATAACTACTACTAATAACAATAACATAACAATAACAATAATAATAATAATAATAATAATAATAATAATAATAATAATAATAATAATAATAATAATAATAATAATAATATTAATAATAATAATAATATTAATAATAATAATAATAATAATAATAATAATAATAATAATAATAATAATAATAATAATAATAATAATAATAATAATAATAATAATAATAATAATAATAATAATAAAAAATGGAAAATCTACCTCAAAGTAATTCGGTTTTTAAAAAGAAAAGACACCAGCCAGGATCGAACCCTTGACCTCACGCTAACCCGCAACACACCTTAACCATCTACTCTGATTACTCGTTTCTGTTTTATATGCTAATTGAAGTTTTATAACCCAATAAATCGTCAGTTCTTCATCTTCCCCACTCAGTCGACCAATGGACCATAACTCAATTAAAACTCTAATAATAGGATCATATAATGTATTTGTTTTATATCTGTAATTTTCATATATCTGTATCTATACCAGTATTTGTATATCTATTTTTTTTATATAGAATTATATAACTGAATTTTATATATAAATACCTATATATATCTAATTTCCCAATAAATAGATATGTTAATAATAATAATAATATTAATAATATTTATAATAATAATAGAGGTAGTAATAATAATAAATCATATTAATCTTAATGAATTTAATACTTATATTATTAATGACAATTATAAAAACAATGCTAATTAATTCTAATTATAATAATACTAGTTACAATTAATAATTAATAATAATAATAACTAAAATAATAACTAAAACAATAACTTTACCACTAATTATAATAATAATGATATATTAATAATTAAATGTATCTAATTTCTTACATATATATTATATATACATACTAATAATATTGATATTAATATTAATAATGAAAGTAATAACATTAATATTAATATAACAATTGTATCTTTAATTTATAATTTCATATTTTAATATATCATATTATTAATTATTTAATATCAAATAGTTATATTATTTATATTATTTATGTCTTTACATATACACTAATATACATAACCTAATACTTCTTTATAGAAATCCGATATATATATATATATATATATATATATATATATATATATATATATATATATATATATATATATATATATATATATATATATATATATATATATATATCTATATATATATATATATATATATATATATATATATATATATATATATTATATTAATAGTTACTTAATTATTCTATTTATTATTTTACATCTTTAATTTTATTTGATTGATGTATATCTTATTCATTCAACATATAATATATATACACTTATATTTATATTTATCTCCATATATATTTACACACAATTGTTCGTGAATCGTCGGAAATAGTCAAAGGTCAAATGTATATATAAACATAGTTCAAAGTTTTAGATTTCAATAGTACAGACTTTGCTTATCGTGTCGGAAACATATAAAGATTAAGTTTAAATTTAGTCAGAAATTCCCAAGTCATCACATATACCCACCTGTAATGTACATGCGATATCTTTTAAATACAGTACACATATTTCGTGTACGAAATCATTTTTCAATAATTCTTTGTAACCGTACACATATCTCGCGTACAAAACATCATACACATAACCTGTGTATAAAATCATTTTCTCGATACATAACATTCACTTTGATTTCATTGCTTAGCTTGGTAATCGACCTTAACATATAATGCGCATCAATAATATCCCCAAAACAGAACATCTCATCTGTATAATCAATATATAAACCTCGAAGTACTAAACACTACGCCCACTAGCTCTTCCGTCTAGTGAACATTCTGGGTGGGGGCGTTAAACCCGGTAGCTACCTTTAGGATTCGCGTGAATTAGGGCCATACCCGTTTCTAATTCTTAGGTTACCAAGCAATAATAATCAGGGGAAAATATTCACAACAATTAGTGACAATTATAACGTCCAACTAATTCAATAATAATCCACAGAACTTCTGTCTGCATAATAATTCATTCGAGGAATGTTTTGCTTGTGTCTATCTCGTCAAACATTTATAAAAGCATTTCATGTATTCTCAGCTCAAAATATATTTCAAAAGCATTTAATAAAGCAGTTGTAAAACAGCGCATGTATTCTTAGTCCCAAAAATGTAAAGAGTAAAAGGGAGCAAATAAACTCACGATACGATATTTTTTAGTAAAAATATGCATACGACGATACTGAACAATGCAAGGTTGGCCTCGGATTCACGAACCTATATCAATTGTATATTTATCAACACATATAATGGAAATTACATAATTTCATTTATTAATATATACTGTTTATATATTTGTATTTATATAGAATTTGTACTAAATTTCATTTAAAAACGTATACTTATATTATATCTTAAATCATATGTTATATATATTTATTTTGTATATATATTTAAAATGATTAATATCTATACATTTAGTTATATTAATATATAAAATTACCACTAGTTTTCTATGTGTAAGTATTTATATAAATAATGTTATTATTTTTGATATTTAGTTATATGAGATATTAATATAATACTAGTATATGTAATATGTATATTTAATGTACAAAATATTTATTTGTTAGAATGATAGTTTTGATATTAATGATAATAATAATAATACTATAATAATAATGATAATAATGATAACAATGGTATTATTATTATTAATAATAATAAAATGATAATTTTAATAAAAATAATACTTTTAGTAGTTTTTAATAAAAATGCTAGGTTTAATAGTAATGATGATGAAAATAATAGTTTTGATATTAATACTTAATACTTAATAATAATAATAATAATAATAATAATAATAATAATAATAATAATAATAATAATAATAATAATAATAATAATAATAATAATAATAAAAATTATAATACAAGTAATAATATCAATAATCAATAATAATAATAATAATAATAATAATAATAATAATAATAATAATAATAATAATAATAATAATAATAATAATAATAATAATAATAATAATAATAATAATAATAATAATACAAGTAATAATATCAATAATCAATAATAACAACAATAATAATAACAATAATAATAATAATAATAATAATAATAATAATAATAATAATAATAATAATAATAATAATAATAATAATAATAATAATAATAATAATAATAATAATAATAATAATAATAATAATAATAATAATAATAATAATGAAGATGAACATATAAAAGTGTATACCCTTTTGAAAGCTTTTCTAAAAAGAATTGCCCATGATGGGGCTCGAACCCGCAACCTCTCGATTAAACCAACACACTGCAAACCATTACGCTGCCCAATACTTTCTAATTTAATTCCCAACTTAATTTTATTAAACCAATATTTCTGTATCTTTTTTTTCTTCTTCAATCTTAACGGGTCAGAAATATCAATTGTGTGAGACCACTTTACAGCCCAATCTAATAGGGTCACAGTAGCCCAACAGAGAACGATCCCGGCCCAAGATGTAATTAGGTTTTAGTGTCCAGGTAATTTCACGAATAGCAGAGGTCGATAAAAAAAATTAATACAATGGGTTTCGGTTCTTATCTCTGTATTATCACATCGATCAATATCTTCATCATTTTTCTTCCTCTTATCAGCTTTCCTTTAACATGAATCATCATCTAATCATCATGTTATCATCATCGTTAACAGCTATTCTTCACAGAAACCGTACTGTTCATCGTCTTCCTTATTTATCAATTTTTCTGTTTCGCATATTCTTCTTTGTTATCTCTATATTCGCACAGTAGCAGCAGTAATATAGCATCAACAGTGACTTGTAGTAGTTTATTGATGGTGCTCCGTGGCATTTCAACAGGAAACATAAATCAGAAAAAATATACGCGTAACAGTGGTATGTAGTGGTGGTTTACGGTTGAAATATAAACAGAAAATAGGAACTAAACATGAGCTAGCAGATGCAGTTATTATAGTGATGTATGGGTTTGGTTTTGAGTTGTTTGCAACTAGAAAAAAATAGAAGAAACAGGAAAGAGTTGCAGCGGTTTGGTTATACATCGAAACAGAATTAGCAAGTAGAGGTGGCGGTTTGTAGCAGGTTGTCGATGAGTTGAGTGGTGGTGAAGTTCGATTGTGGTGATAGGGAAAAATGGTGGTTTGTGATTTACAGAAAAAAATGGTGAGGTGGTGACGGTTTACAACTAGAGAGGGAGAGAGAGAAGAAGTGAGATGGTGATAAGATTGCAAAATGGCTATTGACGGTGATGAACATGGTGGTTTAATAGTGTGGTGGCGGTTGTAGTGACACAATGGTCCAGGAGGTTTTTGAGCTCGCCGGTTAAGACCGGGTTATGGCTTATAGTTTCACGATGATGGTTTACAAGGTGGTAGCGGTGATCTAGGGTGGCGGATTAGGCTGGTGGGAGGTGGCCGGTTGTAGTGGTAGGAGAAGATCAAGTGTTGGTTTTGTTTCCCAGTTTTGAGCATGTATCTAAGTGGGTATACATATATATTAGATATATTAGAGTTGAAAAAAAAAGAAGACACATTAGGAATAATTAAGTCACGGGAGTAATTAGACTATTTCTCTGCCGACACTATTAACCCGAAGTATTATATTGTGTCCATTGCTAAACAGTTAACGTATAATGTAGTGACCCGAACTTTTCCATGTTTATATATATATATTAAATGAAATTATTATTTACATGACTAAGTGTTTCCAACATGTTAAGCAATCAAACTTGTTAAGACTTGATTAATTGAAATAGGTTTCATATAGACAAATGACCACCCAAGTTGACCGGTGATTCACGAACGTTAAAACTTGTAAAAACTATACGATGACATATATATGGTTATATATATAGTTAACATGATTTTATTATAAGTATGTATCTCATTAGGTATTTTAACAATGAATTATATACATAAAAATGACACTATTAATTTAAGAAACTCGAAAACGATATATATAACGATTATCGTTATAACAACGTCTTACTAGGTACATATGAATCATATTAAGATATTGATACACTTGGTTAATTATGTTAAATGATAAGTAAATATATTATTAAGTGTATTAAAAATGAAATACATATGTAAAAATAAGACTACTAACTTAATGATTTCGAAACGAGACATATATGTAACGATTATTGTTGTAACGACATTTAACTGTATATATATCATACTAAGATATATTATATATCATAATATCATGATAATATAACAATTTAACATCTCATTTGTTATAATAAATAATGGGTTAACAACATTCAACAAGATCGTTAACCTAAAGGTTTCAAAACAACATTTACATGTAACGACTAACGATGACTTAACGACTCAGTAAAAATGTATATACATGTAGTGTTTTAATATGTATTCATACACTTTTTAAAGACTTCAAGACACTTATAAAAATACTTCTACTTAACAAAAATGCTTACAATTACATCCTCGTTCAGTTTCATCAACAATTCTACTCGTATGCACCCGTATTCGTACTCGTACAATACACAGCTTTTAGATGTATGTACTATTGGTATATACACTCCAATGATCAGCTCTTAGCAGCCTATGTGAGTCACCTAACACATGTGAGAACCATCATTTGGCAACTAGCATGAAATATCTCATAAAATTACAAAAATATGAGTAATCATTCATGACTTATTTACATGAAAACAAAATTACATATCCTTTATATCTAATCCATACACCAACGACAAAAAACACCTACAAACACTTTCATTCTTCAATTTTCTTCATCTAATTGATCTCTCTCAAGTTCTATCTTCAAGTTCTAAGTATTCTTCATAAATTTCAAAAGTTCTAGTTTCATAAAATCAAGAATACTTCCAAGATTGCAAGTTTACTTCCAAGTTTTCTAAATCCATTCCAAGTAATCATCCAAGATCAAGAAACCTTTGTTACTTATAGTAGGTTATCTTTCTAATACAAGGAAATAATCATATTCAAACTTTAATTCAATTTCTATAATTATAACAATCTTATTTCGAGTGGAAATCTTACTTGAAATTGTTTTCGTGTCATGATTCTGCTTCAAGAACTTTCAAGCCATCCAAGGATCCTTTGAAGCTAGATCCATTTTTATCATTTCCAGTAGGTTTATCCAAGGAACTTGAGGTAGTAATTATGTTCATAACATCATTCGATTCATACATATAAAGCTATCTTATTCGAAGGTTTAAACTTGTAATCACTAGAACATAGTTTAGTTAATTCTAAACTTGTTTGCAAATAAAAGTTAATCCTTCTAACTTGACTTTTAAAATCAAATAAACACATGTTCTATATCTATATGATATACTAATTAATGATTTAAAACTTGGAAACACGAAAAACACCGTAAAACCGGATTTACGCCGTCATAGTAACACCGCGGGCTGTTTTGGGTTAGTTAATTAAAAACTATGATAAACTTTGATTTAAAAGTTGTTATTCTGGGAAAATTATTTTTATTATGAACATGAAACTATATCCAAAAATTATGGTTAAACTCAAAGTGGAAGTATATTTTCTAAAATGGTCATCTAGACGTCGTTCTTTCGACTGAAATGACTACCTTTACAAAAACGACTTGTAACTTATTTTTCCGACTATAAACCTATACTTTTTCTGTTTAGATTCATAAGTAGAGTTCAATATGAAACCATAGCAATTTTATTCACTCAAAACGGATTTAAAATGAAGAAGTTATAGGTAAAACAAGATTGGATAATTTTTCTCATTTTAGCTACGTGAAAATTGATAACAAATCTATTCCAACCATAACTTAATCAACTTGTATTGTATATTATGTAATCTTGAGATACCATAGACACAATACAATGTTTCGACCTATCATGTCGACACATCTATATATATTTCGGAACAACCATAGACACTCTATATGTGAATGTTGGAGTTAGCTATACAGGGTTGAGGTTGATTCCAAAATATATATAGTTTGAGTTGTGATCAATACTGAGATACGTATACACTGGGTCGTGGATTGATTCAAGATAATATTTATCGATTTATTTCTGTACATCTAACTGTGGACAACTAGTTGTAGGTTACTAACGAGGACATCTGACTTAATAAACTTAAAACATCAAAATATATTAAAAGTGTTGTAAATATATTTTGAACATACTTTGATATATATGTATATATTGTTATAGGTTCGTGAATCAACCAGTGGCCAAGTCTTACTTCCCGACGAAGTAAAAATCTGTGAAAGTGAGTTATAGTCCCACTTTTAAAATCTAATATTTTTGGGATGAGAATACATGCAGGTTTTATAAATGATTTACAAAATAGACACAAGTACGTGAAACTACATTCTATGGTTGAATTATCGAAATCGAATATGCCCCTTTTTATTAAGTCTGGTAATCTAAGAATTAGGGAACAGACACCCTAATTGACACGAATCCTAAAGATAGATCTATTGGGCCTAACAAACCCCATCCAAAGTACCGGATGCTTTAGTACTTCGAAATTTATATCATATCCGAAGGGTGTCCCAGAATGATGGGGATATTCTTATATATGCATCTTGTTAATGTCGGTTACCAGGTGTTCACCATATGAATAATTTTTATCTCTATGTATGGGATGTGTATTGAAATATGAAATCTTGTGGTCTATTGTTACGATTTGATATATATAGGTTAAACCTATAACTCACCAACATTTTTGTTGACGTTTAAAGCATGTTTATTCTCAGGTGAATACTAAGAGCTTCCGCTGTTGCATACTAAAATAAGGACAAGATTTGGAGTCCATGTTTGTATGATATTGTGTAAAAACTGCATTCAAGAAACTGATTTCGATGTAACATATTTGTATTGTAAACCATTATGTAATGGTCGTGTGTAAACAGGATATTTTAGATTATCATTATTTGATAATCTACGTAAAGCTTTTTAAACCTTTATTTATGAAATAAAGGTTATGGTTTGTTTTAAAAATGAATGCAGTCTTTGAAAAACGTCTCATATAGAGGTCAAAACCTCGCAACGAAATCAATTAATATGGAACGTTTTTAATCAATAAGAACGGGACATTTCAGTTGGTATCCGAGCGTTGGTCTTAGAGAACCAGAAAATTTGCATTAGTGTGTCTTATCGAGTTTGTTAGGATGCATTAGTGAGTCTGGACTTCGACCGTGTTTTCTTTAAAATTGATTGCTTAACATTTTTGTTAGAAACTATATATTATTAACATGTATATATTATGTGATATATTAATCTCTTAACATGTTTGATATTGTGTGATAGATGTCTACCTCTAGCACAAATCCCATTAACTCACCTAATAATAACGAAGAGTCGAATATATATTGGACTGATTCACAAGTTCCCGAAGAAGAACCGGAAGAAGAATCAGAACCGGAAGAAGAATCAGAACCGGAAGAGGAGGAACCGGAGGAGGAAATAGAACCGGTGGGGGAAATAATAAAACGGTTAAGTAAAAGAAAATCCTCAACCAACCGACCAAGGTTAATTATGGTCAATGGTGTTTCCGCCAAGGAAGCAAAATATTGGGAGGATTACCAATTCTCCGATGAATCGGATTCCGACGAGAATTCCGATGATGTTATAGAAATTACCCCAACTGAATTTAAAAAGGCAAAAGAAAATAATAAGGGAAAGGGCATAAAAATAGAGAAATCTAATTCCAACCCCGATGAACTTTATATGTATCGTCAACCCCCGAAGCCCTTAAGTTGTAACAATGACCCGGGAACCTCTAAACCACCAGGTTTTTCTAAACCATTGTGGAAAACAACAGCTCGTATTAGGGGAACATCATATATCCCTAGAAACTTGGCAAAACGAACCAAAACCGAAGAAGAAGAAATGAAAGAGTCGGAATAAGATAGTTGTATTCGTGTGGTGTAATATATGTAATATAGTATGCTTATGCTTTATTATATATGTAAAAATTGCTTGTATTAATAAGTATTTTTTTATGAATCTAACTCTTGTCTATTTTACAGTATAAAAACACAAAATGGATAGACAACCTAATATTTTAAGAGACCTACCCGGAGACATGATTGATGAAATCTTGTCTAGAGTCGGTCAGAATTCTTCGGCACAACTATTTACGGCGAAATCAGTTTGTAAGACATTCGAAGAACATTCCAAGAATGTCTTGGTTTATAAGAGACTTTCGTTTGAAAGATGGGGGATATCACATTGGGAAACCTATAAGTTACGATGTGTTTACTTTGACGCATATATTGCGGGGAACCCAAATGCTATTTTACGCAACGGGTTAAGAAATTATTTTGACTCAATGTATCCGAATATAGGACTTCATGATTTAGAAAAAGCGGCTAACATGCAACATAAAGAAGCATGCTATGCTTACGGGTTAGTAATGTTCGCTTCTCACCAAAGTGAGAAAAAGAACATCGGGCTACAACTATTAAACAAAACGTTCCCACAAGTGACGGAGTCGGTAATTGGGGTAAGAAATGAGATTTTTAGGTTATTACGAGACTGTTGGTCATTACGTACCCCTCGTCCCTTTGACGATGTTACAACACGCTGTCTTATCAACGGCCATAACGGTTATGTTCCACAAGACCAAGGATGGGAAGTAGTCCTAGTAAAACCAGAATGCATGACTTGTTTCTGGATGTATGAATTACGTGTCTTTATTGCCTTTGCTGAACGACTTGTGTACTAGCTAGAATTATCTTCACAACTATCTTGTATCAAAGTTATTGTGTGCTATATTTCATGCTTTATGTAAAATAAGCGGTATTGTAAGTTTGTAAAATATTGTATAAAAGTTTGAACGCGAAATATTATTATAATCAGTTTTTCATATAGAATTGTAGTAGTTGAATTGTATATTAGCTACTAAGTATGAACTTAACGGGTAGGTACTACCCGAATTTAAACTTATAAAACGCTAATATGAAGAAAAAGCTTTTATAAATGAGTTCATATTATGCTACGAAATACTATTAACTACTCTTAATATTCTGTATGATTAACTTGTTCCATTTGACTATTTTGAAGGAAATGGCACCGACTACTCGACACATCGTGAATATGAAATGAAGAGGAATTCCGTACTTTTCTAGCTTCCAACATAGCTGCAGTACAGGCTGCGCTACATACCAACAATAACCTTGGATCTAGCAGTACAGGAAATCGTGTAGGATGCACCTACAAAGAATTCACTGCCTGCAAACCTTTGGAATTTGATGGAACCGAAGGACCGATCGGATTGAAATGGTGGACCGAGAAGGTCGAATCGGTGTTTGCCATAAGTAAGTGTACTGAAGAGGACAAAGTGAAGTACGCTACGCATACCTTCACAGGTTCTGCGTTAACATGGTGGAATACCTATCTAGAGCAAGTGGGACAAGATGATGCGTACGCACTACCATGGTCAGCATTCAAGCACTTGATGAACGAGAAGTATCGTCCCAGAACCGAGGTCAATAAGCTCAAGACAGAACTTAGAGGGTTACGAACCCAAGGATTTGATATTACCACGTACGAAAGACGATTCACAGAATTGTGCCTATTGTGTCCGGGAGCGTTCGAAGATGAGGAAGAGAAGATCGACGCGTTTGTGAAAGGATTACCGAAAAGAATCCAAGAAGATATAAGTTCACACGAGCCCGCCTCCATACAACAGGCATGTAGAATGGCTCACAAACTAGTGAACCAGATTGAGGAAAGAATTAAAGAACAGACGGCTGAAGAGGCCAATGTGAAGCAAGTCAAAAGAAAGTGGGAGGAAAACGGTGATAAGAATCACCAATACAACAACAACAGCAATTACAATAATAATCGCAACAATTATGCCAACAATCGCAACATCAATCGCAACTACAACAAACGGCCCAACAACAACAACAACAACAACAACAACAACAACAACAACAACAACAACAACAACAGCAACTACAACAATCATCCCAACAACAATAACAACCGCAACAACAACAACAATCAGAAGCAGCTATGCCAAAGGTGTGAAAAGTATCACTAGGGGTTCTGCACCAAATTTTGAAACAAGTGTAAAAGAAATGGTCATAGCGCGGCGAAGTGTGAGGTCTACGGACCAGGGGTTAACAGAACGAAAGGAACAAATGGTGTTAGAACGAGTAATGGCGGAGCAAGTAGTGTCGGAGCAAGTTATGCCAATGTAGTTTGTTATAAATGTGGAAAACCGGGCCACATTATTAGAAATTGCCCGAACCAGGAGAACACGAATGGACAAGGCCGCGGAAGAGTTTTCAATATTAATGCGGCAGAGGCACAGGAAGACCCGGAGCTTGTTACGGGTACGTTTCTTATTGACAATAAATCTGCTTACGTTTTATTTGATTCGGGTGCGGATAGAAGCTATATGAGTAGAGATTTTTGTGCTAAATTAAGTTGTCCATTGACGCCGTTGGATAGTAAATTTTTACTCGAATTAGCAAACGGTAAATTAATTTCAGCAGATAATATATGCCGGAATCGAGAAATTAAACTGCGTAGCGAAATATTTAAGATTGATTTGATACCAGTAGAGTTAGGGAGTTTTGATGTAATAGTTGGCATGGACTGGCTGAAGAAGGTGAAAGCAGAGATCGTATGTTATAAAAATGCAATTCGCATTGTACGAGAAGAAGGAGAACCCTTAATGGTGTACGGAGAAAAGGGAAACATGAAGCTACATTTTATTAGTAATTTGAAGGCACAAAAACTAATAAGAAAAGGTTGCTATGCTGTTCTAGCACACGTCGAGAAAGTACAAACTGAAGAAAAGAGCATCAATGATGTTCCCGTCGCAAAAGAATTTCCCGATGTATTTCCGAAAGAATTACCGGGACTACCTCCACATCGATCTGTTGAATTTCAAATAGATCTTGTACCAGGAGCTGCACCAATAGCTCATGCTCCTTATAGACTCGCACCCAGCGAGATGAAAGAACTGCAAAGCCAACTGCAAGAACTATTAGAACGTGATTTCATTCGACCAAGAACATCACCATGGGGAGCTCCTGTTTTGTTTGTCAAGAAGAAGGATGGTACATTTAGGTTGTGTATTGACTCAGAGAGTTGAACAAACTTACCATCAAAAACCGTTATCCACTGCCGAGAATTGATGAATTATTTGATCAACTACAAGGCTCGTAGGTTTATTCGAAGATCGATTTACGTTCTGGATATCATCAAATGCGAATAAAGGAGGATGATATTCCAAAAACTGCTTTTAGGACACGTTATGGTCATTACGAGTTTATGGTTATGCCGTTTGGATTGACTAATGTGTTCATGGACCTTATGAACCGAGTGTGTGGGCCATATCTTGACAAGTTTGTCATTGTTTTCATCGATGACATACTTATTTACTCAAATAATGATCAAGAGCACGAAGAACATTTGAGAAAAGTGCTAGAAGTATTGAGGAAAGAAAAACTGTACGCTAAGTTTTCAAAGTGTGCATTTTGGTTGGAAGAAGTTCAATTCCTCGGTCACATAGTGAACAAAGAAGGTATCCAGGTGGACCCGGCAAAGATCGAAACCGTTGAAAAGTGGGAAACCCCAAAAAATCCGAAGCATATACGTCAATTTTTAGGATTGGCTGGTTACTACAGAAGATTCATCCAAGATTTCTCCAAAATAGCAAAACCCTTGACTGCACTAACGCATAAAGGGAAGAAATTTGAATGGAAGGATGAACAAGAGAAGGCGTTTCAATTATTGAAGAAAAAGCTAACTACGGCACCTATATTGTCATTGCCTGAAGGGAATGATGATTTTGTGATTTATTGTGACGCATCAAAGCAAGGTCTCGGTTGTGTATTAATGCAACGGACGAAGGTGATTGCTTATGCGTCTAGACAATTGAAGATTCACGAGCAAAATTATACGACGCATGATTTGGAATTAGGCGCGGTTGTTTTTGCATTAAAGATTTGGAGGCACTACTTATATGGGGTCAAAAGTATTATATATACCGACCACAAAAGTCTTCAACACATATTTAATCAGAAACAACTGAATATGAGGCAGCGTAGGTGGATTGAATTGTTGAATGATTACGACTTTGAGATTCGTTACCACCCGGGGAAGGCAAATGTGGTAACCGACGCCTTGAGCAGAAAGGACAGAGAACCCATTCGAGTAAAATCTATGAATATAATGATTCACACTAACCTTACTACTCAAATAAAGGAGGCGCAACAAGGAGTTTTAAAAGAGGGAAATTTAAAGGATGAAATACCCAAAGGATCGGAGAAGAATCTTAATATTCGGGAAGACGGAACCCGGTATAGGGCTGAAAGAATTTGGGTACCAAAATTTGGAGATATTAGAGAAATGGTACTTAGAGAAGCTCATAAAACCAGATACTCAATACATCCTGGAACGGGGAAGATGTACAAGGATCTTAAGAAACATTTTTGGTGGCCAGGTATGAAAGCCGATATTGCTAAATATGTAGGAGAATGTTTGACGTGTTCTAAGGTCAAAGCTGAACATCAGAAACCATCAGGTCTACTACAACAACCTGAAATCCTGAAATGGAAATGGGAAAACATTACCATGGATTTCATTACTAAATTTCCAAGGACTGCAAGTGGTTATGATACTATTTGGGTAATAGTTGATCGTCTCACCAAGTCAGCACACTTCCTGCCAATAAGAGAAGATGACAAGATGGAGAAGTTAGCACGACTGTATTTGAAGGAAGTCGTCTCCAGACATGGAATACCAATCTCTATTATCTCTGATAGGGATAGCAGATTTAATTCAAGATTCTGGCAGACATTACAGCAAGCATTGGGAACTCGTCTAGACATGAGTGCTGCCTATCATCCACAAACTGATGGGCAGAGCGAAAGGACGATACAAACGCTTGAAGACATGCTACGAGCTTGTGTTATTGATTTCGGAAACAGTTGGGATCGACATCTACCGTTAGCAGAATTTTCCTACAACAACAGCTACCATTCAAGCATTGAGATGCTGTTTGAAGCACTTTATGGTAGAAAGTGCAGGTCTCCGATTTGTTGGAGTGAAGTGGGGGATAGACAGATTACGGGTCCGGAGATAATACAAGAAACTACCGAGAAAATCATCCAAAATCAACAAAGATTGAAAACCGCCCAGAGTCGACAAAAGAGCTACGCGGACAGTAAAAGAAAAGATATAGAGTTTGAAATTGGAGAAATGGTCATGCTTAAGGTTTCACCTTGGAAAGGCGTTGTTCGATTTGGTAAACGGGGGAAACTAAATCCAAGGTACATTGGACCATTCAAGATTATAGATCGTGTCGGACCAGTAGCTTACCAACTGGAGCTACCTCAACAACTCGCGGCTGTACATAATACTTTCCACGTCTCAAATTTGAAGAAATGTTTTACTAAAGAAGATCTCACTATTCCGTTGGACGAAATCCAAATCAATGAAAAACTTCAATTCATTGAAGAACCCGTCAAAATAATGGATCGTGAGGTTAAGAGACTTAAACAAAACAAGATACCGATTGTTAAGGTTCGATGGAATGCTCGTAGAGGACCCGAGTTCACCTGGGAGCGTGAAGATCAGATGAAGAAGAAATACCCGCATTTATTTCCAGAAGATACGTCAACACCTCCAACTGCTTAAAATTTCGGGACGAAATTTATTTAACGGGTAGGTACTGTAGTGACCCGAACTTTTCCATGTTTATATATATATATATATATATATATATTAAATGAAATTGTTATTTACATGATTAAGTGTTTCCAACATGTTAAGACTTGATTAATTGAAATAGGTTTCATATAGACAAATGACCACCCAAGTTGACCGGTGATTCACGAACGTTAAAACTTGTAAAAACTATACGATGACATATATATGGTTATATATATAGTTAACATGATTTTATTATAAGTATGTATCTCATTAGGTATTTTAACAATGAGTTATATACATAAAAATGAGACTATTAATTTAAGAAACTCGAAAACGATATATATAACGATTATCGTTATAACAACGTCTTACTAGGTACATATGAATCATATTAAGATATTGATACACTTGGTTAATTATGTTAAATGATAAGTAAATATATTATTAAGTGTATTAACAATGAAATACATATGTAAAAATAAGACTACTAACTTAATGATTTCGAAACGAGACATATATGTAACGATTATCGTTGTAACGACATTTAACTGTATATATATCATACTAAGATATATTATATATCATAATATCATGATAGTATAACAATTTAATATCTCATTTGTTATAATAAACAATGGGTTAACAACATTCAACAAGATCGTTAACCTAAAGGTTTCAAAACAACATTTACATGTAACGACTAACGATGACTTAACGACTCAGTTAAAATGTATATACATGTAGTGTTTTAATATGTATTCATACAGTTTTGAAAGACTTCAAGACACTTATAAAAATACTTCTACTTAACAAAAATTCTTACAATTACATCCTCGTTCAGTTTCATCAACAATTCTACTCGTATGCACCCGTATTCGTACTCGTACAATACACAGCTTTTAGATGTATGTACTATTGGTATATACACTCCAATGATCAGCTCTTAGCAGCCTATGTGAGTCACCTAACACATGTGAGAACCATCATTTGGCAACTAGCATGAAATATCTCATAAAATTACAAAAATATGAGTAATCATTCATGACTTATTTACATGAAAACAAAATTACATATCCTTTATATCTAATCCATACACCAATGACCAAAAACACCTACAAAACACTTTCATTCTTCAATTTTCTTCATCTAATTGATCTCTCTCAAGTTCTATCTTCAAGTTCTAAGTGTTCTTCATAAATTCCAAAAGTTCTAGTTTCATAAAATCAAGAATACTTCCAAGATTGCAAGTTTACTTCCAAGTTTTCTAAATCCATTCCAAGTAATCATCCAAGATCAAGAAACCTTTGTTACTTACAGTAGGTTATCTTTCTAATACAAGGTAATAATCATATTCAAACTTTAATTCAATTTCTATAACTATAACAATCTTATTTCGAGTGGAAATCTTACTTGAAATTGTTTTCGTGTCATGATTCTGCTTCAAGAACTTTCAAGCCATCCAAGGATCCTTTGAAGCTAGATCCATTTTTCTCATTTTCAGTAGGTTTATCCAAGGAACTTGAGGTAGTAATGATGTTCATAACATCATTCGATTCATACATATAAAGCTATCTTATTCGAAGGTTTAAACTTGTAATCACTAGAACATAGTTTAGTTAATTCTAAACTTGTTCGCAAATAAAAGTTAATCCTTCTAACTTGAATTTTAAAATCAACTAAACACATGTTCTATATCTATATGATATGCTAACTTAATGATTTAAAACTTGGAAACACGAAAAACACCGTAAAACCGGATTTACGCCGTCGTAGTAACACTGCGGGCTGTTTTGGGTTAGTTAATTAAAAACTATGATAAACTTTGATTTAAAAGTTTTTATTCTGGGAAAATGATTTTTATTATGAACATGAAACTATATCCAAAAATTATGGTTAAACTCAAAGTGGCAGTATGTTTTCTAAAATGGTCATTTAGACGTCGTTCTTTCGACTGAAATGACTACCTTTACAAAAACGACTTGTAACTTATTTTTCCGACTATAAACCTATAGTTTTTCTGTTTAGATTCATAAATAGAGTTCAATATGAAACCATAGCAATTTGATTCACTCAAAATGGATTTAAAATGAAGAAGTTATGGGTAAAACAAGATTGGATAATTTTTCTCATTTTAGCTACGTGAAAATTGGTAACAAATCTATTCCAACCATAACTTAATCAACTTGTATTGTATATTATGTAATCTTGAGATACCATAGACACGTATACCATGTTTCGACCTATCATGTCGACACATCTATATATATTTCGGAACAACCATAGACACTCTATATGTGAATGTTGGAGTTAGCTATACAGGGTTGAGGTTGATTCCAAAATATATATAGTTTGAGTTGTGATCAATACTAAGATACGTATACACTGGGTCGTGGATTGATTCAAGATAATATTTATCGATTTATTTCTGTACATCTAACTGTGAACAACTAGTTGTAGGTTACTAACGAGGACAGCTGACTTAATAAACTTAAAACATCAAAATATATTAAAAGTGTTGTAAATATATTTTGAACATACTTTGATATATATGTATATATTGTTATAGGTTCGTGAATCAACCAGTGGCCAAGTCTTACTTCCCGACGAAGTAAAAATCTGTGAAAGTGAGTTATAGTCCCACTTTTAAAATCTAATATTTTTGGGATGAGAATACATGCAGGTTTTTTAAATGATTTACAAAATAGACACAAGTACGTGAAACTACATTCTATGGTTGAATTATCGAAATCGAATATGCCCCTTTTTATTAAGTCTGGTAATCTAAGAATTAGGGAACAGACACCCTAATTGACGCGAATCCTAAAGATAGATCTATTGGGCCTAACAAACCCCATCCAAAGTACCGGATGCTTTAGTACTTCGAAATTTATATCATATCCGAAGGGTGTCCCGGAATGATGGGGATATTCTTATATATGCATCTTGTTAATGTCGGTTACCAGGTGTTCACCATATGAATGATTTTTATCTCTATGTATGGGATGTGTATTGAAATATGAAATCTTGTGGTCTATTGTTACGATTTGATATATATAGGTTAAACCTATAACTCACCAACATTTTTGTTGACGTTTAAAGCATGTTTATTCTCAGGTGAATGCTAAGAGCTTCCGCTGTTGCATACTAAAATAAGGACAAGATTTGGAGTCCATGTTTGTATGATATTGTGTAAAAACTGCATTCAAGAAACTGATTTCGATGTAACATATTTGTATTGTAAACCATTATGTAATGGTCGTGTGTAAACAGGATATTTTAGATTATCATTATTTGATAATCTACGTAAAGCTTTTTAAACCTTTATTTATGAAATAAAGGTTATGGTTTGTTTTAAAAATGAATGCAGTCTTTGAAAAACGTCTCATATAGAGGTCAAAACCTCGCAATGAAATCAATTAATATGGAACGTTTTTAATCAATAAGAACGGGACATTTCATATAATAGTGTTCCTAAAAATCCCAAATTTTTAAATTAAGACCATCTATTTATTTTGGCCATTAAATGTTTGAAACCTGATCAAAAAAGTGTGTCTACTATTTATTTTTAATTCCAAGTAATCTGTACGGAGTATTAAAATTCAATTCATCAAAGTAAAAAAATATTTTTAATAAATCTAAACTTTATATAACTTAATTATGGATCAATATTTAATTCCAACTTCTCATAAGTTCGAGTCTTAAACTTGTTTAATATTGTTTATAAAAATTGAACTGTCATTCGAGCTCGATCCCAACTAAAAATTAAATATTTTTAAAAATTATTAAAATAGATTCTAATTATATTTTTAATAAAGCTAAAATTGATACAACCTATTTTCGGATCATCATTTATTCTAAAATCACGTAAGTTCGAATTTAAACTTCTCTAAATAATAATCGAAACGTCCAATGAGTATTACAATCATTAAACAATTATTTTTAATATACTCTATACATATATTTATATTTATTTTTATATGTATACACATTTATTTACAAATAATAGTTCGTGAATCGTCGAGAATGGTCGAAGGTCAATTGAATCTATGTAAACAGTTCAAAATTTTCTCGAGACTCAACCTAACAGACTTTGCTTATTGTCTCGAAATCAAATAAGAATTAAGTTTAAATTTGATCAGAAATTTCCGGGCCGTCACAAAACGAACGCATTTAAAAAAAAAACTTAACATTTCGGGCTATTTTTCATACATATATATACACATATAATAAACAACTCGAACTAACTACATCATATCGATGGTTTCGTCCCCCTTTTTTACGCGGTTTTTCTGGCGTTAAAAATCCGTAAGCCATTAGGTACATAAGGTACTAACCACGTGTATCCAAACATACCTGCATCAACGAGTTTTTAATTATGTAAATACATAACACTATGTTAAATATGAATATCTTAAATATGAATATGCAACCCGAAAGGCCCGCCGCATCGCGGGGGCCTATTTTACTAGTTCTTACTATGATAGTGCATTATTAATTATTATGCATCTGTTGAATCAAATATTTTTTAAGGTAAAAAAAGAGGGAATGAAAGGAAACTTATAAAAGGAAATATACCATGCTTGGTCAATTCTGCCAAGTATTCTGTCTGCAACATCCATCACCAACAAGAAACCCAAATTCTTTTACTTTCTATTACAAAATTCCAAAATAATGCTAACCAAATTGAGCTACAAACAACTCTAAATCAAAGCATGTACAAAAATTAATCAAATTAACATCAAAATCATATCTTTTTTTTTTTTGTCTCATCACCCTATCAACCTTCTTCTTCAGTATCATGTCAATATTCACTTTTCAGACCTCTATCAATCTAAAACAAAAACATCATAACCCACCCAATTATAAACCACCGTTAAAAAAGTTCTTATCAACATTCTTTATTAAAAATTCTTACAAGTCTGAATGCCAGTTCTTGCCTTTTATACCAGCAAGCCAGGTCTCATTCATAATATTAGTCCGACAATATCATACATAATGTCTAATCATAAGATATATTTTTTTTCTTTTTTTATATATTATATCAAGGATTCTTCAAACGACAACCTGTATTAACGTGCATAAAATTATTATACATTTAATGTGACGACTATAAATAGTACACGAAATACAATTTTTATGAACGTTAATGATAACTCTTTTGTTAGAAATTCCTTATATCAATTGTCAATATATATAGTTCCTAATTTATAGATTATATGAAATGGTGAACTCTCAGAGTGTTGCGGCAGTGGTGTTTGGACAGACGTCGCCACAGTCGAGATTGTATCCATTAACAAAGAGAAGATCAGAAGGTGCAGTTCCTATAGCAGGAAGTTATAGGCTTATTGATGCAGTTATAAGCAACTGCATCAATAGTAATATATCAAAGATATATGCTCTTACACAGTTTAACTCCACTTCTTTAAACTCGCATCTCTCAAGAGCGTACTCTGGTGGATTATTAACAAACCGTGAATTTCTTGAAGTCATTGCAGCATATCAAAGTCCAGAAGACGATAATTGGTTCCAGGTTCTATATAATTCACATATTAAACTAAACTACATTTATAGTTACATATAAATATAGAAAATAGCAAATTTACTGTTTAAGACCAGGATTTAACCATCACCAAGGCGGTTGGTGCCCGTAAAACCACTAATTTGAAATATTTTTAACTTTTACAAAGTAACCTTTAAATTATACATGACACCACTAAATTTAACTATAGAAGCCATATACTTTTAGGACCTGTGTTTTTTTGGAGGTAATAGCTACTAAAGTACCATTTAAATATAATTAGCTAATTTGAAAAAAAAGTCGTGAGCCCTTTGAGTTTTAATCCCGGATTCGCCAATGCACCAAGGAAAGGGAAATGGTGAGGTGTCCTCATGTTCTCGCAAGAGATCTCTAGGTTCAAATCTCATGAATTGGGAAAAATTTTGATACTTGTTAAGTATACAAGAATAATATTCACCGGAGTAACCCTCTACAAAAAAAAAGGGTTAAAGTCAAAAATAGGCTACAAACTTACACAAATGTATCGATGTCGCCCACAAACTCATTTCCGTCCTACTGTCGCCTACAAACTTATGAAAAATGTGCCGATGTTATCATTTCGTTACCGGTTACCTGCCGAACCGGTAAAGTTGATTATTTAATTTTTTTATTTATTTTATATGTTCCGATGTCGCCCATATACTTTCAGTTGTGTCCCGATGTCGCCCATATACTTTCAGTTGTGTCCCGATGTTACCCATATACTTTCAGTTCTGTTTCGATATATCACCGACGTGTCATGACTACTTAAAAGCCACATAATCAACCATTTTGGTTGACGGTTAAAAAAAGTATTTTGTTTATAATAGCACATTTTTTATAAGTTTGTAGGTGACATTAGGACGGAAATGAGTTTCTGGGCGACATCGGTACAAGATAAATTTTTCATGCTAAACATTTTAAAAAGTTACATTTTAAACCCAAGGGGTGTCTTAGTGCCTGGATGCTAAGGAATCTCCAAAGGAGACCCAGGTTCAATCCCCACACGATACAACGACACCAAAAAATTACAAATGTAGGTAATGCATAATACTCACATGGGTTATTTTTTAGAGATTTCATAATTTTATATATGTAGGGAACTGCAGATGCAATGAGAAGATGTTTATGGGTATTAGAACAGCATCCAGCAGTTGATTTTTTGGTACTTCCAGGAAACCATCTTTACAAAATGGATTATCAAAAACTAATAGAAGCACACAGGAACAATAAAGCTGATGTAACTGTTGCAGTTTTGGATAAACAGAGAAATTACAACACAAGTTTTGGTAGTTTCAATGTAGATTTTGGAAACCGAGTTATTGGGTTTAAAGATGAACCAAATTTGATAGATATTACGGCGTTATCAGTTGAGTGATTGTTGTAAATTTCATATGGTTTGGTGTTAATGCAATACGATTCCCGGAAACAGTTATGGCTAATTTTTTTTTTTTTTTTTTTTCAGATTAATAATGGTTTTAATGAAAAGCTTTCAAGTATGGGGATTTATGTCATGAACAGACATGTTATGATAAAGCTTTTACAAGAATCATTCCCTACAGCAAATGATTTGAAGAATGAAGTAATACCAGGTGCTATATCTTTAGGATTAAAGGTCAGTCTTGTTTACCGTCAATAATAAGCAAATACTCCATCAATCTCAAATGTTCCGGATAAAAAATGAGCAGTTTAAGAAACACCATGTAGTTTTTTTATACTTTATAGTTTTACTCATTGCTTTTTACCTACTCCCTCCATCCCAAATCTATTGTTCCCAGATAAACAACACATAGTTTAAGAAAAAGTGACTGACACATGTACCTTTTTGTTAATTTTTCAGTTATACTCCTTACTTTTTATCAATCTTTTTGTCTTACATATATTAAGTATGAGCATAAAAGAACTTTATCACATTATTTTTTTCTATTTTTGGATGTGGACAATTAATTTAGGACATCCGAAAAAAGAATACTGGATTATAGAATTGAGACGGAGGAAGTATGTTTTTGTCATACACTTTTTAAAATATAAAGTAACTTAACATTTTATTAGTATCCATTTTTAATCACAGGTGGTCCTTAATGTTTACTTCAAAATTTATTGAATTGACCTTACATATTTTTTGACGTTCATGACCCTAACATTTCAAGATGTTGCTCCATCAGTCCAAGAATGAAACAGACGTTAATTCCCCACCGTTAGGGTGCATCACGTGAGATGCACGTGAGGGATGTTTAGTCTTTTTACGAATGTAGTATATTGTATCATAATTCTGGCGTTCTCACATAACTCGAAACGACTTAAGGTAATAGTATTATTTCTTAAAATTGTTATCATATTCACGAACGTAGACCTCTTAAATGTTCACTATGACTGTTTTAGGAAATACGGAGTAATATTATTTCCTTAGACCATTTTTAACCCTCACTTTGATGTCAAAGGCAAATGTGGTGATGCGGCAATGTCAAGAAGTGAAGTTTTTTAATGGGGAGTGTTAAATTTGAGTGTTAAATTTGTGATGGGTGATGTGGTAAAATATTATTGGAAGTTGGGTATAATATATAATTTAATAATATATAAAAATTAATGGAGAAATCTGATTGGTCCAAAAAATTCTGACGCCTACCTTTTTTTCTGTCAAATTTTTGACTGACGCCCCGAAAACGTCACGGGTGACGCCCCGTTATGGGCGTCAGGGGCTTGCCAAGTGAGATGCCACTTAGATTTTTGGGGCGTGAGAGAGGTGGTGGGTGATGCCCCATTATATATGGTCTTACGATGTTACGAGGTTTGTGGGATCATCAGAATTAAGATACAATATATTGCATTCATAAAAAGACTAAACAACCCTCGTGTGCACTTCACGTGTTGCACACTAACGATAGGGAACTAATATCTATTTCATTTAGGGACCAACGACGCAACAATTTGAAACATTAGAGGTATCTATGTAAGAAAATACTTTAGGTCTATCTGTGAAACTTTAAGCAAACATTAAAGACTAACGATGTAATTTTGGCTTTTAGAAAGAATATTGGACACTTAAATTGACACCGGATGGTGTAGTAATGTAAAGTTTAAATGCAATCTTATGTTTAACATAATAATAGGTCCACGCTTATCGGTTTGATGGATACTGGGAGGACATGAGAAGCATTGAAGCGTATTACAAAGCGAATATGGACAGCACAAAAAAAACTAATATCAACTATAAGTCGGTAACTCTGTAACCCCCTAACAAGAATTAAGTATAACCTGCTACAACAAACTAACGACATCTATCGAATCTTGGTAGCAGCTTTTACGATAGAGATTTTCCGGTTTACACTTTGCCACGTCATCTGCCTCCTTCTCTAGTTGGTGATGCTGTCATCACAGATAGCGTCATCGGTGATGGCTGCATTTTAAATGTAAGAAAAACAAATGGATTTATAGATCAACAATTAAACGAGTACAATGTTCTTGTTCTTGTTCTTAATTATTCGTGTGATACTTTATGAATTTTTAAAAAGTAGAGATGCAGCATCAGAAGTTCGATTATTGGTCCACGAACAAGAGTTGGAGATGGAGCTGTAATTGAAGATTCAGTTATCATAGGATCCGATATTTACCAGGTAAAAAAACATGGATCCTGCCTAAACTAAAGGATGATTAGTTTTACTTTTATCAAAATGAAAAAATAAAAAGTTAACTTACAGAGTGAGCCTGAGCGGAGGACTGGTGGCGAAAATCTAAAACACATGAGCGTTCCAATTGGCATAGGAGAAGGTTCGTTCATTAAGAAAACGATAATTGACAAGAACGCAAAGATTGGCAAAAATGTTAAGGTACAAATGCCCAAATGTTGTTTGGAAGATCACCGTTTTGTTCTTAACACAATATGATAATGAAACGTCGTTGTCATTTAGATTATAAACAGGGACAATGTGCAAGAAGCGAACAATGAAAGCGATGGCTACGTTATCACATCAGGCATAGTTGTTATCATGCGTGGCGCAGTGTTACCGGATGAAAGTATCTTATAACATCAACTGAGATCATAATATAATTTTATATACAGTTGAACTATTTATAGTCATTGAAGATGATCCAAATCAAAGACTAACACGACTGCTTCATGTTGTTGAAGAGGAGCAAAAGGTTAAAAGCCTTATGATGCATATACTGAAATTTGTTGGACTTAAGGAAGTTTTTGCGGACATAAAATTGCTTTGGGTTAGTGTAACTTGAATAAAGGGGATGAAATCATCCAAATTCATACAGAGATATTATGTTATTTAAGATAGTATAGAATGACATTTTGATTGTCATATGATTTTATTTTTACTATGCTTAATGTTAAAGGTTAAATGTTAAAATAAAGCTAAATATGTCTAGAAATATAAGCCTAAACTTATAGCGGGTTATAATTATTTATATATTTACATTTATATTTATATATTTATATATTTATTTATTTAAGTAAAGAAAGCAATGACGGAGACAGTAGGGTGGCTTCGGGGTGCTCTACCACCCTTAACATGCTCATTCGAAACAAATATTTTGTATATCTTAATTGGAGAAAATTATCTCAACCAATCAGTCCAATAATAAATGAGTAATCTTACTTTTTTTATTATGAGTTAAGCCACTATATTTTATTAGCCCACATTATATTTTAATAAAAAATTCAATTTAGCAATTCGCCTAATGAATTATAAGAAATTACTCCACAATATACGAAAATAAACTTTGGTGTAATTCTCGACATTTTGTAAAGGTCCTTTTAATTGGTTTTCTTTAACAATTTACGATAAAGTTCAGATATATATTTATTATTTAATACATATTACTTAAATAATGAACTAAATTTTTTAAATGTAATGGAAATGTAGATAAAAAAAAAGTATTACATCGAATCCTTTTATAAAGGAAATGAAAGGAAAACTCATGGACATACAATAAAATGAGAGGAAATGAAAGGAAGCAAAAGGAAATTAAAGAAAATATTAGGAAAATGTAAGGAAATATTATGGAAATAAAAATAAATGAATAGAAATTAACAATATTTTTTTTTTTTTGATACGATACATCTAAAAATAAAAATAAGTTAACAAGAAAGAAATACTATGTTATTTTAATGTAGAATACAAATACAATACAATACAATACAATATTTATTGTTATTCTTTTTAAATAAGTTGACAATCCTCTAATTTTAAATTTTAGCCCGACTCAAACAAGGGAAAAGGAATTATGATACTAGAGCTTATTGAGAATTCCCTAAAGAAGGCAAGTGGATTGTTTGTCAAACAGCTACAATTGCGAGGAGCGCCCCCCACACTAAAAAGTAAAAAGTGTTCGAAAGATTGAATAAATTATTTTGAGGGCCGTTACATTGTTGCTGCTTTTATAAGTAACATACACATACTCGATTAAATAAAATAAGTGTAGTATATAGTATTAGTGGCGTAAAAATATGTTTATTAACGATACACCTAACGGATACGCCATCCGATAACCGTAAACACTTAGCCAAAGCTCACAAAAGAGGGAAATCGTCAACCAGTCAACGTCCGGTTAGCGACGTAGTATAATCAAATAAGGAAGATACTGCAATCAAAAGACAACAAGTATAACGAACAAGCAAACGGTTCCCGGATGATGTATAGATAACGTCATCAGTTAAACCGTTACTAAGACCAAATCCGGCAATACTTAGTGACGGTCTCCGGATCACGATCCACGATAATGTTTACACGTAAGCCCAGAACAGGGGAAGGACGCCATATAAGCCCCACCAATGGGAGGCGCACATGTGTCATCAGTGTGGACGTAAGTCCGACAAATAAGGCATAAGAGATTTGGGCCTAATTACCAATGTTGGTCAGCCCATAATGGAATGAAATGTCAGCATGGTCAGGCCCATAAACAATACCAACCCTAGTGTTTACCTATAATTCTATAAATATGCTACTGTCATTCCCTAGAAACATATATGACAAGTCACATCACAATCATTAAATGAGAGCTGATACTTTCTGTTCCTGAAATATTCTCTCAACTCAACTCATTGACTCACTCACTTGGTCCATACCCAAGTCGAATACATTCGGCTTTGTTGTGCACCACCCTTTTGAGATACTCATCTCTAACTGAGTTATTCATGGTATCCGGATCGAAGAACGAACAACTAATTCCCAAACATTCAAACAACATTTTTTGCACCCGAGCATATTATCGGGAACCGTTCCCTAACCAGTTGATAAAAATACGCTTGATCAAATGGTTAACGGAAATACGCTTGATCATTTATTTCATACGGTATAAATATTAATATACATGTAATGATACTACTATATATTATACATATATCATTTAAGCACTTGTATTTACTGTTCACGCCATTTTGTAATGGTTAACTATCTATTTTAGTGGATATATAGGATACAGTGGCGTTTTTATCAGATGTGCTATGATGCTTGGTTTATATTAATATAATATTAAATATTAAATAGAAATAAAAATATTAATATATTAAATATTAAATATATAAAAAATATATTACATTTATATATATAATGATATAGTAGTATCATTATATGTACATGGCACGATGGACTCTTCGCACACTTATGAAGTCTTTGTCGCACGATGGACTTTCGCACAACGGAGTCTATGTTGCGAGTGGACAGTCAATTTAACTTTAGATTTAATTTTAACGATTTCATTATCTAAACAACCAACGATTAAATAAACATGCAAATATACATAATCATTCAAGTAACATGAACACAAATATCCAAAAGTCCATTGTCTCTTTACATAAATGTTTAATACCAAATGACTGAAATAAATATACAGACTCGATACGAACTAGGTGATGGAAAACCGTGTGTACTTTTAAATTGTCAACTAATAAATTCACAAAGAGGAGTTTAGATATACCTTTAGTGAGCGACGCAAGAGCGGTAGAAAGAACTCTCCATGTCTAGGTTGAAACATATATTCAAAGTATATGAATATCTCTAGGGTTGATCCACACAGCACGTCAAGCAACACCAATCGGATGCTTTAGTGAGCGATGCAAGAGTGGTAGAAAGAACTCTCTATGTCTAGGTTGAAACATATATTCAAAGTGTATGAATATCTCTAGGGTTGATCCACACAGCACGTCAAGCAACACCAATCGGATGCTAGTCCGTATAACCAGAAACAATATCAAATATTGCTTATATTGTTGAAAAGTAAATTAAATATTTCGTGGCTCTTTGCTCGTTTTGAGCAACACTCAAAACAATCTGTGTGTTATAAAAAAGATTCTTACTTATTCACATAATGCAAGTGTGTAACTTTCTTATCCTTTTATACTTTTAAGACTTCTTTGTAATGGGAGTAGGTAAACAAAACAAAACCAACTCTTTTTGTTTCTAACGTTGGAGTTTTAAAAAGGATTTCTTTTTAATGGGAGTAGGTAACCAAATCTACACCTTTTGATTTGTTAAACCTTTTCACCCAATATTGCATATCATGTGATCCATTATATATTATTTTTATTTTATTTTAAGATAATATATAAATTGATATGTATCTTAAAATTAATTAACGTTTCAAATCACATTGATTCCTTTTTATATATATAAAGATTTGATGTAATCTTTAAAAGATTCTCAAGATTTGATGTAATCTTTAAAACATAAAAAAAGATTCTCAACTTGCAAATCAACTTTACTTAGCCGACATTGAGTTTCGTTAATTATTATTACTAAAATATAATTAAAGACAAAACTCTTAATACTAAATTTAATTAAATTTTATTTACTCAAACTATAGGTTATAATTATATATCAACAATATATAATAATTGGTGCCTAAATGCTAATGTGTGTGACCCCATAGGCCTGTATATAAGCGGTAGTATAGATTTGTGTTATGACGTGCACACTGAACCAACAAACTCCCACTTGTGCATGACATAACATATAGAAAACTATACAGACATATATTGGCGTCTAGCAACACGTCAATGCCCCCGAAAATATACACGTGTTTGTTTCATCTAAACGAACTATCATTATTATTATTAAAATGATGTAATGATTGAGTGTCAGCCGTCCCTTTGTTACTGATACCGAGTTGACATGAGACATGGATCCTTTCATTCTCATTTATCAACTAATTCTGTTTCTCGATCTAGAAAATTTGAATGTGATCACCAAGTTAGAAATTGATCATCAATCAATATATCTTGGACACGACCGTGTAAATATCCATTCATTTTCATCGCGGGGCCCAGCGATATCATACTCTCGCTTAGAGGAATAAATTCCATTTTGATTATATTCGTTCGTCATGTACTTCACATCATACCCAATGTTGGCCTTTATAACTACCTTGTTCAGGATAACGTTTAACCATATCAAAGTATAATATGTCATACAATCAAAAACCAACATATACATCTCAGGTCTAAGGACACAAAGACATAACCATTATGAGATTCACTATTGACGACGATCCATGTAGTGACATCTCATAATTGGGTCATTCCAATATTTATCATCAATGAATATATATGAATTTTGGCATCAACTAGTTTACTATTCACCATCAGTGAATAAAACCAAACATTCATAATAATCTTAATTCATGTTATTCCCATAACATGACTGATTATGGAGATTTAGAATAATCAACAATTATTCATGGATTAAACATGCTAATACAGAACACAGTAATATAAATGAAAACGACCATACCGAGTATCTCAATTCATTAGGATAAAACTGCTTAATGTTCTAAAAATATCCAAATACTAAATTACAAATGAAAAAGATTAGTAGCTTAACGAAGTCCAATATTACTAGCATGATCATCATGCTAGTTGTGCATCAAGGGCTTCGTGAACGGTTCAGTCACGATATCATCTGTTTGAACCTTAAGAATACTAATAACATTCTTCTCAATGACTTAATGAATGTAGTCAAACTTTTGAAGAATGTGTCAGATGGATTAATGTATATGTGATTCTTTCACAAGTATAATACGCGACGAACTATCACAATACATTTTCATAGAAGATTTAATGTTGAGAACTACTTCGAGTTCAACAGTAAACTTCTTAATCCAGACAGCTTTCTGAGCAGCTTCTCAAGCAACAATGTATTCTGCTTTTGTTGTAGATTGTTCAACCGTGCTCTTCTTAGAGCTCTTCCAATCAACTGTCTCGTCCATCATGACAAAGACACAACATGACTGGGATCGAGAATCGTCACGATCAGTTTGGAAACTAGCATATGTGTTATGGTTAATACTTAACTCCTTTCCCAAACCATCGTAAACTAAGAACATATCTTTAGTACTCTACAAATACTTAAGAATATTCTTAATAACAATTCAATGTTCTTAACCTAGATTTTGTTGATAACTGATAATGCTGAAAACGAACATATATTTCATAGCATTATCCCTCAAGAAAGACAAGCTTTTAGTTGCAATTGTTCTATTTACAAGTGATATTCGTTTAAATAATAAAAGGTGAAGACAAAAGACAGATTCGACGAATTGAAGACGCAAACAACCAAAAAGCTCAAAAGTACAAAATACAATCAAAGTGGTTCCAATTATTGATGAGAAACGTCTCAAAATTACAAGAGTACAAGACGCGAAACGCAAAGTGCAAGATATTAAATTATACGCAAGGACGTTCGAAAATCCGGATCCGGGAAAAACGTCAACTCTCAACGCTCGACGCAACGGACTAAAAATTACAAGTCAACTATGCACATGAATATAATATAATATATAATTAATTCTTAAAATTAATATATATATTATATTATATAATAAAAACCGTCGGCAGAAGAAACAAAGACATGTAAGCTGAATTCCAGGGCCATGCGATCGCATGGCCTGGAAGGCAAAAATCCATGCGATCGCATGGCAGTAGGTAGCAGCTGACATGCCTATAAAATTCGAGTTTTTGCTCATCATATAACACATCTTTTTCTTCTTCCTTCATACGTAAACATATATATATATATATATATATATATATATATATATATATATATATATATATATATATATATATATATATATATATATATATATATTATAATTTTAATTTTAATTTTAATTTCTAATAATAAAGGTATGTTAGCGAATGTTGTAAGGGTGTAAGTCGAAATTCTGTCCGTGTAACGCTACGCTATTTTTAATCATTGTAAGTTATGTTCAACCTTTTTAATTTAATGTCTCGTAGTTAAGTTATTATTATGCTTATTTAATACCGAAGTAATCATGATGTTGGCCTAAAAATATTAAAATTAGGTAATTGGGCTTTGTACCATAATTGGGGTTTGGACAAAAGAACGACACTTGTGGAAATTAGACTATGGGCTATTAATGGGTTTTTATATTAACTAAACGATACCTCGTTAATTTAATATATAGACTTATAATTTGACGTATTTATATATAACCACATACGCTTGACTGAGTACGGTGGGCGGGATATCTATAAATACCAATAATTGTTCATTTTACCGGACACGGAACTGGATTAATAGTTAGTAGACTTGTTAAAACAGGGGTGGATTACATTCAAGGGTAATTGGTGTAATTGTTAACAAAGTAGTAAAACCTTGGTTTACACGCAGTCAATAACCTGGTGTATTCATTAAACAAAGTATTAAAACCTTGTTACAATTCGAATCCCCAATTAGTTGGAATATTTGACTTCGGGAATAAGAATAATTTGACGAAGGCTTTCGCACTTTATATTTATGACTGATGGACTATTATGGACAAATCCGTATGGACATATTGAATAATCCAGGACAAAGAACAATTAACCCATGGGAATAAACTAAAATCAACACGTCAAACATCATGATTACGGAAGTTTAAATAAGCATAATTCCTTTATTTCATATTTAATTTCCTTTATTTTATATTTAATTGCACTTTTAATTATCGCACTTTTATTTATTGTCATTGTATTTAATTGCACTTTTAATTATCGTACTCTTTAATTATCGCAATTTTATTTTATCGCACTTTTATTACCGCAATTTCATTATCGTTATTTACTTTACGCTTTAAATTAAGTTATATTTATTTTTAATATTTTACATTAGGTTTTAACTGCGACTAAAGTTTTAAAATCGACAAACCGGTCATTAAACGGTAAAAACCCCCTTTTATAATAATAATATCACTTATATATATATATATTTGTATTTTTATAAATTTAAAACTAATATAGCGTTAAGCTTGTTTAAGAGTTCCCTGTGGACGAACCGGACTTACTAAAAACTACACTTCTGTACGACTAGGTACACTGCCTATAAGTGTTGTAGCAAGGTTTAGGTATATCCATTCTATAAATAAATAAATATCTTGTATAAAATTGTATCGTATTTAATAGTTATTTCGTTATAAAAATAATGCTATTTCCTAGTACACCTCGCACACATCAAGTATTTTTGGCGCCGCTGCCGGGGACAATTCTGCTTAAACGCCGGAAGCGCAACGCTATAAAAAAAGATTTTTATTAATTTTTAGTTTACTTTTATAAAAATACGTTTTTAAAAAAATACGTTTTAGTTTCCAAAAATATAAAAAGAAAAACAAAATTTATATTTTTGTTGTTAAGAGTTGTTAAAATTTATAAAAGTATTTTTATTTTAGTTTTTAAAATTAAATATTTATCTAAGATATTTATATTTTATTCAATATAAATCATAAAACAGAAAAAAAAACAAAATATAAAAGTTTACGGGCTATACTGTAGCAGCCTAACCCACCTGGCCCGAAAACCTACTTCATGCGATCGCATGGATTTATAAGGTGAGGACCATGCGATCGCATGGCCTTGACAAACACGCCACAAACAACCCTAAAACAGCAATCATTACGGTAATTATTATTATTATTATTATTTAATTTAAACCCTAATTAGGGTTAGATTATTTAATTATTTAATTTAGTTTTTATTTAATTTGTATTTTAAGTTTATTTAGTTTAATTAAATTATAAAATTAATAGTTTTATAAAATAAATAATATAAAAATAATATTTTTATAAAAATTGTACTTTTTACAACTTTAAGATTATTTTTATATTTTGTAACTTTTATTTTGTTTTAGCGTAATATTTGTATTTTCGCTCGTTTTTAGTTTTAAGTCATAGTTTTTGCCATGTTATTTTTACTTCTAGATTTTTAGGCTTTGCCGTAAAATCTCTTAAGTGCTTTTTCTTTAGACTAAGATTTAGGTGCTTTAGAATTTTGTGACACCTTTTTAAGTTTTAGTACCTTTTTAAGTTATTGTCATTTGGGATACAGTATTCCTTTTAAGCTTTAATATTTTTAGACGCAACTTTTAATTCTTAAATTTTAGTGCCTTTTAAGTTACGACGCGCTACTTTCTTATTTTTATTTTTCGACGCCTATTATTTTTCGATCTTTTATTTTTCGACCTTTTTCGACGCGCTCTTTTTCTTTCTTATTTCTCGACATTCTAGTTTTAGGACTTAGATTTTTTTCTATTTCTTCTCTAAAATTTCTTTAAATTACGAAAAATTATTTTTAAGTGGTTAAATTGATAGACATCAAAATTTTCTGGTTCGTAGTAATAGTTAGATTTGTACGTGGACCGGGTTATTGGAGCCAAACAGTACTCAATTATATTGAGACTAAACGAATCCTGCCCCTCTGCTGCATCTTTTGGCTATTCGAAACGTGGGCAAAATCAGAAAAGTCTATTAATTTGATAACTTATATAATTTTTCTTATTTTTATAACTAATAGGATATTCAGTGAATGCACCGAGCAAAACGTTCACCACCTTTTGTACGTTCACCACCTGTAACCAGATCAAGACATCTAGCAAATATTGTCGCCGTTGATTTTTCTTTAGAATCGTCATCCAGTCGACCAAGTACTCTAATTTAAATTTCCAATAATTCATTTTTTGAACCCGACCTCACAATTGAGAATCCGGAGAATATTCAGGGACAATTCATAGATCCTGAACCATTAATCTTTCCTCCAGAACCACCAATCATTCAAACAGAGATTGTTGAGGAACCTACCATTAAATCAGAATCCTATAGTGATTCAAATTCAACAAATTCAATCATGGAGAATCTGGAACCTCTAAGTATGGAAGACCGAATGAGAGCTAAACGCACTGGCCAAGGTCACGCAATTACTCAACCTGACATTAATGCGCCAGATTATGAAATCAAAGGACAAATTCTACACATGGTAACTAATCAATGTCAATTTAGTGGTGCACCGAAGGAAGATCCAAACGAACATCTTCGTACCTTTAATAGGATCTGCACTCTATTTAAAATCAGAGAAGTAGAGGATGAACAGATATATCTCATGTTATTTCCCTGGACTTTAAAGGGAGAAGCCAAAGATTGGTTGAAATCGTTACCTGAAGGGGCGATTGATACATGGGACGTTCTAGTTGAAAAATTTCTTAAACAATTCTTTCCGGCATCTAAAGCCGTTAGACTTCAAGGAGAAATTGTTACTTTCGCACAGAAGCCAAATGAAACTTTATGTGAGGCTTGGACAAGATTTGGAAAATTACTAAGAGGATGTCCGCAACATGGTTTAGACACTTGTCAAATACTACAAATATTCTACCAAGGATGCGACATCACTACAAGAAAAGACATAGATATAGCAGCTGGTGGCTCCATTATGAAGAAAACAGCAACTGATGCTTATAAAATTATTGATAACACTGCTTCCCACTCACATGAGTGGCACCAAGAAAAAGATATCGTTAGATCATCTAAAGCAGCTAGAGCCGATTCTAGCCATGACTTAGATTCCATTTCCGCAAAGATAGATGCTGTCGAGAGACGAATGGAAAAGATGAATAAAGATATACACTCAATACGAATTAGTTGTGAGCAGTGTGGAGGACCACATTTGACAAAAGATTGTCTCAGTATTGAACTAACAATGGAACAAAGAGAGAATGTTTTATACATAAACCAAAGGCCTGGAAATAATTATCAGAATAATTATTAACCGCCAAGACCAATCTACAATCAAAACCAGAACTATAACCGAAATGTTCCATACAACAACCAACAAGGTTCTAGCACTCTACAAGTATCCAATAATACTTACAACCAGCAAAGACCTGTTTTTCAAAACAAACCACCACAAACCGATGATAAAAAGCCAAATTTAGAAGACATGATGTCGAAGCTAGTTGATTCTCAAACTCAGTTTTTCACATCTCAGAAACAAACGAATGAACAAAATGCTCAAGCATTTAGAAATCAACAAGCTTCTATTCAAAATCTAGAACAAGAAGTAAGTAACCTAGCAAGGTTGATAGGTGAAAGAAAACCGGGAAGTCTACCAAGTGATACAAATGCTAACCCCGGAATGAAACAGCTAAAGCCATTACCACAAGAAGTGGTATTACAATTAAACCACCTGAAATACCTGTAATTTCTGATGAAGCTATTCCTACTCCACAAGAACCACAATCTGATCAAGATAAGGAAAAAGAACCGGTAGTTGAAAAGGTTAATGAAGATAACACAGTTAAGGCTAAACCTTATGTTAAACCATACCAACCACCACTTCCTTACCCGAGTAAAATGAGAAAAGAGAGACTTGAAGCTGAGCAATCCAAATTCTTGGATATGTTTAAACAAATAAATGTCAATCTTCCTTTCATTGATGTAATTTCAGGAATGCCTAGATATGCTAAATTTCTGAAAGATCTAATCTCGAATAGAAAGAAAATGGAAGAACTCTCGGCTGTTACTATGAATGCTAATTGTTCTGCAGTGCTGTTGAATAAGATACCAGAAAAATTATCTGATCCAGGAAGTTTCACAATTCCATATTTTCTGGGTAGTCTTAGTTCAATGGAAGCATTGGCAGACTTAGGTGCTAGTATAAATCTAATGCCGTATTCACTATACGCTAAACTAGACCTTGGAGAATTGAAACCAACAAGAATAAGTATACAACTAGCAGATCGATCAGTAAAATATCCTAGAGGGATAATGGAGAACATGCTAGTTAAAGTTGGTACGTTAGTATTTCCAGTAGATTTTGTTATTCTGGACATGGAAGAAGATTCTCGAGTTTCTCTCATATTAGGAAGACCATTCTTAAACACGGCTAAAGCAATAATAGACGTGTTTGGTAAGAAACTGGCCCTAAGTATAGAGGACGAGAGTGTTACCTTTTCTGTTGATAGAACAATGCAACAACCGCAATCTGCAGATGATACATGTTATTATATTCAAACTATAGATTCACATGCAGAATTGTAAGAAGAATTTCCAGAATTACAAGGAACAGGAGAATGTTCTTTAGGAGAAAGTACTGAACCAATTGATGAAACTGAAATGTTAGCTACACTTATGGCTAATGGATATGAACCAACAACCGAAGAAATTCAAATGTTAAAAGAAGAAGACAGATATCGATATAAATCATCGATAGAAGAACCACCGACATTAGAGTTAAAGCCACTTCCAAACCATTTGGAATACGCTTATTTACATGGTGAACTTGAATTACCTGTAATAATATCATCTTATCTTACTGAAAATGAAAAATCTCAACTCATTTCTGTGTTAAAAGCTCATAAACCAGCTATTGCATGAAAGATTCATGATATTAAAGGAATAAGTCCTTCGTATTGCACACATAAAATCCTTATGGAAGAAGGTCATAAAACGTATGTGCAACGCCAACGAAGACTAAATCCAAATATGCAAGATGTTGTTAAGAAAGAAATAATTAAACTGCTAGATACAGGTTTAATTTATCCAATTTCTGATAGTCCATGGGTAAGCTCAGTTCAATGCGTGCCTAAGAAGGGTGGCATGACTGTCATTACAAATGAGAAAAATGAGCTTATTCCTACTAGGACTGTAACAGGATGGCGTGTTTGTATTGATTATAGAAAATTAAATGACGCCACCAGAAAAGATCACTTTCCCTTACCTTTTATTGATCAAATGTTGGAAAGATTAGCCGGAAATAGTTACTATTGTTTTCTTGATGGTTTTTTCGGATATTTTCAAATTCCAATAGCACCCGAGGACCAAGAGAAAACCACATTCACGTGCCCTTATGGTACTTTTGCTTACAAACACATGCCATTTGGACTTTGCAACGCCCCTGCAACCTTTCAAAGGTGCATGATGGCGATTTTTCACGACATGATAGAAGAATGCATGGAAGTTTTCATGGATGACTTTTCAGTCTTCGGTGATACATTTGAATTATGTCTAGTTAATCTTGAACGAATGCTTATTAAATGCGAACAATCAAATCTAGTACTTAATTGGGAGAAATGCCATTTCATGGTTAAAGAAGGCATCGTTCTTGGACATAAAATCTCAAAGGAAGGAATTGAAGTGGATAGAGCTAAAGTAGATGTAATTGCTAAACTTCCACATCCAACCAATGTTAGAGGAGTCAGGAGTTTTCTAGGGCATGCCGGTTTTTACCGACGTTTTATAAAAGATTTTTCTAAAATTGCCACTCCTATGAATAAACTCCTAGAAATGGATGCTCCATTCATCTTTTCAGATGAATGCATCAAATCTTTTAATATACTTAAAGAGAAACTCAATAATGCGCCGATCATGATAACTCCAAATTGGAATCTACCATTTGAACTAATGTGCGATGCAAGTGATTTTGCAATGGGAGCCATTTTATGACAAAGGATTGAAAAACGATTTCAACCTATATATTATGCTAGTAAGATGTTACAAGGAGTACAAACGAATTACACAACTACTGAAAAAGAACTCCTTGCTATTGTCTTTGCTTTTGACAAATTTCGTTCATATCTAGTTCTAGCTAAAACGGTGGTCTATACCGACCATTCTGCTCTTAGATACCTATTTTCAAAACAAGATGCCAAACCAAGATTAATCCGTTGGATCTTACTCTTACAAGAGTTTGATATTGAATTCCGAGATAAAAAGGAAGCAGAAAATCTCGCCGCTGATCATCTTTCTCGTCTTGAAAATCCTGAATTAGAAGTTCTAAATGAATAGGCCATACAAGACAACTTTCCTGATGAATATCTATTGAAGATAGATTATAGTGAAATTCCATGGTTTGCATACTATGCAAACTACTTAGTATGTGGATTCCTTGAAAAAGGATTATCGTACCAAAAATGAAAGAAATTCTTTAGTGATATAAAACACTATTTCTGGTGTAACGACCCTGGATTTTCCAACGTTTATTTATTAATAATTGTTATTATTAATACGTGTGATAAAATGAATGTATGTTATTACATTTACTTGTTACCATGATTGCCCGTACTTGACTTTAATTGCCCGAAACGTCTTTGTGACACACGAAACTTCACGAATAATATTTTCAAGTATTATTTACATTCATGATTAGTTTTATTAATCATTTTAAGTAACTATGGTGATTATTTAGTTACTTGGGCTTTAATTGGGTGTATTTGTTAATTAAGTGAACTTGGGCTTTGTTAGTGTTATGGACTTATGACTTTGGGCTTATAAGCCCACCTTACATTATTAATGGACTTAGTTAGCCCATGTCATTCACTTGTAAGTATTATTTAGTGAAAGGAACTAGTTAGTTAAGAATTGAAATCTAGTTTGCATGTAATCCCCATGAAACCCCACTTATTAACCACCTTTGTAAGACTTTTCATGCAAGAGACCACTAAACAACTCTCCCCCCCTCCCCTTGATGAAAACCAACGGCCATATGGCCATATGGGGAGTTCAAAATCTTTTTTTTTTACTACTTATTCTCATGTATCTTCATTTCACTCACACACACTTACTTGCTACTTCACTTTTCTCTTATCTTTTCTCTCTTTTTCTCTAAAAGATTGTAAGTAACTTGTGACTTTTCTTCTCTTCTTTCTCTTGCAAAACCATAGCACTAAACCCTCATCATCATCATTCTTTTGTTTAATGTTACTTGTCTTTGATTATTATTTACTTACTTGTAGTTACTAGTTGTTGTTCTTTACTAGTTTCAAGAATCAAACTTACTAGTTTCATTTTTCTTTTATCTTGTATTACAAGAACACTCAAGAACATAAACTTACTAGTTTATGATTCTACTTTTATTGTTCCAAAAGATTTAAGGTTCATGTGTTGTAAATCATACTTGTAATTCATGTTAGTAAACTTTAAAGTTTACTTTCTTAAAGATCAAACTTTGGTTTGAATCTTTAAAGTATGAACAACCCATGAACTAGTTACTAGTTTACTTAGTTTATTTCCTTATATTATGCACTTTAAATTCATGTATGTTGGTTAAAATTGGTCAAATGTTACTAGTTAACTTTGATCTCATTAATCTTGAACTAAAGTTAACTTTAAAAGTTCAAGAACATGTAAGTAAACTTTCTATTATTATAACTTGGTACACTTATGTTGGATCTAGACTTTTGAGTCTTGGATCTTCAAGATCAAACTAAGAACTATGTTCTACTACTTATGATCTTGATTAGTTAGTTTACTTTCAAGTTTGTAACTTGTTATTAGCTTTAAAGTCCATGTATGTGTTAGATCTAAGACTTTGATGCAACTTTGGTTCATCAAACTTCATACAACTCTTAAGTGAGTTGTGCTTCATGTCTTAGACTTGCACATGGGTTATGATGGTCAAGACTTGGTTAAGATGATGTAGATACATCAATGAGTTGTACACTTGAAGCTATATGCATCAAGGATGAGAACCATGATGAACATCAAGCACCAAGACCACCGGAACCCTTTTAAACTCACTGCTTCTGTCCAAAACCTACTAACCTGATGCTTCTGGAACATACCAGTAGACCTGGGCTGTTCTAACCTTGATTTTTAGATATAACTTTTCGAGTAGATAACTTTTCATATAGGACTCGTCTTAATCCGAGTTACGGTTTAGGATTTATGGCCCTCCGATCGTTACTATGTCCTTTAACGTTGTGCAGAAATTTCTGACCTACTCGCACTTAGACCGCTGCCACGGTCAAACCAAGACGAGTTTGCTTCTGTAAATTTTACCACACTTAAGAGACTCATAGACGGAGCCATGGCCACTGGTCTCACCTTAATTAAGTAAGGGTAGAGGCCGTGGTGACTGACTGAAGTCAGACTTTGTTGAAAACTACTTTCATAAACGAAACTTACTTTACGCCTTTTGTTTGATGATGAATGATGATGACCCTTAAGACCTTAATTACATACTTTTAAACCTATTAAGACGATTTACTGACTTAGTACTATTTGACTTAGGTTGAGGACTTCGGACCATTTACTTGCACACCTTTCCCGACTACTACTTTACCGCTACATATCATTGTGAGTTATAGCATTCCCTTTTTACTTTAACTATTTTGGGAACTGAGAATACATGCGCATTTTCTATTTTACATACTAGGCACGAGTACTTAAACTTATATATGTGTGGGTTATACAACGGCATAAACATTCCCTTTAGCTCGGTAACGTTTAATCATTGGTTTTTGAACCGTGAACGCGAATCTTAGATATGGATCCATAGGGTTTGACATCCCCACTCGGGCTAGTAGCGCTAGCATTTAACGAGTGTTTAATACTTCGTAAACATACACACTTGCCAAGTGTACTTTCAGGGGGTATAAACGTTAAGTTAGTTACCAAGTGCCCACGGTTAACATATACTTTATCATACTGTTTTGAAACGCTCTTTGTAGCACTGAAATCTCGTGGCCTACCTTACATACTGTTATACTTAAACTATAGCTCACCAACCTTTGTGTTGATGTTTTTAAGCATGTATTTCTCAGGTGCTTGAGGTTGCTTCCGCTGTGTACTAGTCGTGCTGTAGAACCCGCTGCTTAGAGTTGTCCACGCATGAACTACTTTACTTTGCATTCAAACATTCGTACTTTTGAACTATGACTTGTAACGACCATTGTGGTCACATACACTTATTATTTGCTTCTACTTAGTGAAGCATGCTTTTGAAATGTAAATCATTTGGTGTCGGTTATGACATCACCTTTTTATCGTGAATGCAACTTCTTTAATTACAGCATATAGTACTTAACCTTGTAATGATCCTGTTGTTGATGATTCGTACACGATGGTTTTGTATGGGGCATCACATCTGGGAAGATCCACATTTGTTTAAAAGTTGTCCTGATGGAATAATACGCCGATGTGTATTCGGAGATGAAGCTAGTCAAATCTTAAACCATTGTCACGCAGGACCAACAGGAGGGCATTATGGGCCTCAACTAACAGCAAGAAAAGTTTACGATACTGGATTCTATTGGCCTACAATTTTCAAAGACGCACACCTTCTTTGCAAATCCTGTGATGCTTGTCAAAGGGCCAGAAAAATAAGTCAACGTGATGAAATACCACAAAATGTCATTCAAGTATGTGAAGTATTTGACATTTGGGGTATTGACTTTATGGGTCCATTTCCAAAATCTCATAATAATCTATACATTCTGGTTGCCATTGATTATGTATCTAAATGGGCGGAAGCACAAGCTCTCCCAACTAACGATGCACGAGTTGTAGTCAACTTTTTAAAACATCTTTTTGCAAGGTTCGGAACACCGAAAGCTTTAATAAGTGATCGGGGTACTCATTTTTGTAATAATCAACTTGAGAAAGTTCTCAAAAGATATGGAGTAACTCATAAAATCTCCACCGCATATCATCCACAAACAAGTGGACAAGTTGAAAATACCAACCGAGCTTTAAAACGTATTCTAGAGAAAACCGTAGGATCAAATCCGAAGGAATGGTCCATGAAATTGGAGGATGCACTCTGGGCTTTTAGAACAGCCTACAAAACTCCAATTGGAACCATACCTTTTAAACTCGTTTACGGAAAAGCATGTCATCTTCCAGTAGAAATTGAACACAAAGCATTTTGGGCTTTGAAGACATGTAATCTTGATTTACATGAAGCTGGACGTCTATGATTAAGTCAATTAAACGAATTAGAAGAATTAAGACAAGAAGCATACGAAAATTCGTTAATCTATAAAGAAAGAACGAAGAAATGGCATGATAAAAGAATCAGAAGTTCAAAAGAATTCAAAGAAGGAGACAGAGTTCTTCTTTTCAATTCACGATTCAAGCTATTTCCTGAAAAATTGAAATCAAGATGGTCTGGACCATTCATAGTCAAAAGAGTTTTCCCATACGGAACAATAGAGTTAATAAATTCAAATGGGATTGAATTTAAAGTTAATGGTCACAGAGTTAAACATTACATACATGGTCCGATGGAAGTTGACAATGAAGTTAATCATAATTTCACCACCCAAGAAAACCTTCAAAATGAAAACATAAATATGTTATCAACAACATATGAAAAATCAAAATTGGAAAATAGGGAGGATTCAAATTGGAGTGATGAAGAAGAATTCTTATACAAACCTCCCATTCCAAGAAACGAAGAAAAATGTGAACAAGAAGTTCAAATAGAAGTGAAAGAACCAAGAAAAGAACATCCGAAAAAGGTTTACAAACCAACTCGACTTACTAAAGCAGGAGACCCGGGTGAATTTATCATTTCTTGCTTGCTTAATGATGGTGCTGTATATAATGGACTCGCAGATTTAGGAGCAAGTGCAAATATTATGCCTCTTTCCTTATACAAAAGATTAGGTATGGGTAAATTAAAACCAACCAAAATAGGTGTTCAATCATTTGACCAAACCATTAAACACCCGGTTGGAATAGCAAATAATTTACTTGTTAACGTGGGATGTTTGACCTTTGTTGCAAACTTCATAGTGATTAATATGGAGGAAAACCTTGATATTCCTTTAATTTTAGGTCGCCCATTTTTAGCAACCACCGAGGCATTAATTGATGTAAGAGAAGGTAGAATGACACTTAGGGATGATGATAAATCGATCACCTTTGTGAACCGAAAGTTTAGATATCCACCAACCAAAACTGTTAGACCAATAAAAACGTATAAGTGTGGGGAAGATGAAGAAACACTTAATGATGATCCGATCACAAAGAACCCCGTTGATGATAAGAAATTAGATGAACCCGTTTTTAACAGTTCAACGAAGAAACTTTATAAACGGATTCACGATGCTAAGATTAAGGGAAACTTTAAGTTATGTAACCGATTACTATCCAATTTATCGCCAAAAGAAAAGGCAATGTTAGTTGAATTTGTGAAAGTGACGGAGGAAATCAACAAATGGATTGAAGAAAAAGTCAAAGATATACAAGTTGTTGATGATCCAATTAAAAATAACGTTAATCACAATTTCAACTAAGTGTGGGGAGAATCGAATCTTTTTAGGGTAATATGTATTTCTGTTAGAGTTAGATTTTCTGTTTTCGTGTAGTTCTCAAAAATAGAACCCGAATGGTCTTTCCCTAGCAGACCCTAAAGAACTAGTCTTCTCCCCCCATTCTGAATTTTTATTTTTTTAGGTTTTACGAGACGAAGACTTCTTGTGAACTAAACCATGGTGTAATGCTACACGCTTTGATCACTAAACGTAATAATGACACCCTTCCAAGTGAAATAGTATCATTAATCAGAGGCAAATTGGACGAAGTAAGAAAAGAATCTAGGAACGAAAATAATAAGTTACAATTTGGTAAAGGAAAATCAAAATCCGCAGCAAAAAGGAGAGCTCGACACCTTGAAAGATGTCACAAATGCGGAAAATGGTCACACGAAGGAAAATGTTCGACGAATCAAACATATTCCAATACCGAATTTGTTACTTTATGCAGAGATGGACCGTTCATATGTTTAGAAGAAAAAACATTGAATGCTCGAGGTTACGCATATGTAGCTATGGAAAATCAATTAGTCCGACTATCTTATGAGTGGGCTAAAGCATATCACTAAGAATACTATCTCACAGGTAAGTATGTATAGTTTTCATTTTTATTTTTATTTTTAACCTTTTGATAATAAACGCTAAATTGTTCGCTATAAAGTATTAAATTGGTATTCAATAAAATTAGGTATGCGTAATCGAAATTATTGATATCATACAAAAATTTATTACATCACTGCGAAATTTACCGTTTATTCTTAAGGTATAAATATCTTTAATCAATCAACCTAAAATATTTCAGAAATTCGTCAGGAGTAAAACTAGGTAAAATAGCCGAAATTACTTTACCGAAAAGAGGGGCGTATATTTTTGATAATATTTGATTGATTAAAGTGGGATAAAAGAACAAAAAGATTTTTAATTTTATTTTTACTTTGTTTTAAAATTAAGATTAAAATAATATTGTAAACTTTTTAAATCAACATATTTAAAATTGTAAATATTTGAAAAATTAATATTTTTAATATAAGTTTTTATGTATAAAAAAAAATATAATTTAAGTTTGGTGTGAATTTTTAATATGAATTTTTAATTTTATGCATTTTAAATTTAAGTTTGGTGTGAATTTAAAAACAAAAATTCTTCTTGAACCGAAATTGCTCTACCCAAGGGAGGGACGAGAACTTTTATTATCATTATTTTTAATCTTATTGAACTAAAGTATGCCAAAAACATTTAAAAACCTAAAAATCTTTACTTTTAAAACCGCGCTTAAAAATTGACAAATTTTAAAATTTTGTCGAGGGACGGACTAGGACATCGATCCGAAACGCCCTCATCCTAAAAAGAAACAAATTTTTAAAATTTTATTAATTATATGTTTTATAAGTTATAAGGTTTTATATGATTTAAAAAAAGAAGCCAAAATCACTGTACCCGGACCCCTATGCGATCGCATGGGTTTTGAACTTCAACTCCATGCCATCGCATGGAGCTGAATTTTTGGCCAGAATCAAAAAGGGCAGCGAGTCTGTTCTTCACACAACAAACACACATATACACGAACATACACCCCAAAACCTCTCAATTTTCATCAAATTTTCACCAAATTCAACCAAATTTCTCGCTACAATCCGCTCTAAACATGAATTTGATAAGGAGTTTATCAAAAAGGGTAACAATTTCACCCCTAAATCTCTTTAAATTTGATTTTAAGTGTTCTTGAGCTATATTTTTCATAATGCAATTTTGTTAATTTCTAGTGTAATTAGAGTTAAATTGTTAGTATTTTATGTATGTATAATCTAGATTGATGCTATTTAACATAATTTGAAGCCAAAAACTTCAAAATTTTTAGAAATCTAGGGTTTGTGTTCTTGAGCAATTTGGGGCTTTTTGATATAAACAGGTTATAGCCGATTTTTGTCATGAATTATTGCTAAATTGAGTAGTGTAACATGTTTAGGTAGCTAAATGATCCAAACATTGATCCTAAACATGATTTTTGCAGATTAAAGTGGACTTTTTAGGTGTAAAATTCATGAACTTGATTAATTTGATATAATTGCCATTTGAGACTTGTTTAATTGTTAGTAATGACTATTTTAACATGTTATTTGAGTTAAATGCTTATGAACTTTATCTACATTTTCATATGTGCTTATTTGAAAAAGTATAGAATTGTAAAAATTATGAAAATGCATATAAGTTTAAGTTTGATTTAACATGTTATTGTGATTGTTTTAAATTGTTATTTTGCTAACACTAATGCATATTTGGATGCACAAATTTTGTGTTTAATGTGTTTTGCAGAGAGCCGATACTGGAGGTTCATCATCATCATCATTTAGACGACCCGCTCCAGCTCCAGAACCAGAACCAGAAATGCAATATGAACCTGAACCAGAACAACAACAGGAACAACAACATCAGCCTGATCAACATGTACCTTATTATGATCCGCTACAGTTTGTTAATGAATTCATAGTATTTCTGATGCATCCACCTGTAGAATACCCAACGATTCATGAACACACATTGCATCCTAATCTGAGATTCGATAGACGATGGAGAGATTACCCGGCATATCAAAGTAATAAATTCAAATTAATAACGAAAGATGTAGAGGTGCCTAGGGTAATTGATTGGGGTCCTTTGGAAAGGGTCCAACTTGCTGACCGTGTTAGGGAGCATTTGATACAAAGGTATGGCAGTTCTTCTTTTACTGATTGGGAACGCTTATTCACCATTCGTAGACCTGTATATAAGGAATGGTGTGTTAAGCTGATGAGTACTATAGCATTAAATGTAGATGTAGATAGATTAGATGATAGAAGTTTTCTTAGATTTATACTTGGCGGTAGGATGTACAGGATGTCCATGCTGGACATGGCCAGGGCATTACAGATATATACGCCCGCTGAATTACTACTACCCGATTGTATGAATTTGATTTATCGTGGTGAAAGGGTAGATAGGAATTTTGATGCGAACGCCGTCTGGAGTCGTATGTCTGATTATAATATTTTTGGGCGGGGAGGAACACATACCTACTTACATATTAACAGAGCCGAGTTTCGTATAATTCATAGATTTTTGGCTAACTCGATTACACAGAGAGGTCACAACAAGGAAAAATTGACCTTACATGATTTATTTTACCTAAAGTGTATTCAAGACCCAAGAGGCTTTGTTAATATCCCTTACTGTGTTAGTTTTTATTTATCTAAGATGGTTGAAGGAATACAGGAAGGGGGGATTATAGGAGGAGGTATTTTTGTTACTCTCATTGGAGAGTATTTAGGTGTAGATAAGAACCAAGGGGGTCCACTTTTGGAATGTAGGGAACAGGTTGAGCTTTTAGGATTGAGGGTTTATGCGGGTGCTAAGGTATTGAAGAGTAGACGCAACCAGGCAATACCCTATATAGGTAGTCATCCACAGGTAGAAAGAGGATCAGACGAGGAGATGGAGGAAGCGGATGACATTAGGGATGTCATTCGGGAGGCTATGACTGATGTCTACCAGCGTGTAGATGAGGTAGACATGATAAACGCAGAGAGATTTCGTAGGATGGAGCAGTGGCAAGCCCGGAATGATTACGAGCATTCCAGGCAATGACAGCATGATAGATGGTACTATCATCAGCGTCAGATTATGAGCCGGCTGTCACCGCAGGATCACTACGTTCCGACCCGACCAGCTTACTATCCTCCACACCAGCCCGAAATGAGACCGCCTTATACTCTCTACGACCCTAACCAGGCATACCAGTACACCTATCACCAACTATGGAACCCGGACGATGACATGAACTGGAACCCCTATCCAGATTGATTTAGTTCCGGTTGGTAATTTATATGATTTTTAATTTTTATTATTTCTGTTTATTTATGTTTAAACACATTATATTATGATACTTTTATTGTAATGCTTAATATTTTTATTATGTTGTACTAATGTTTCATTTTTGATTTGAAAGTGGGATTTTAAGTCCCATTTCAAATTGCCATGCATGTTTATATTTGTATGTATGTATATTGTCAATTGTACAAAACAGGGTAAAACAGCGCATTTTCAAAGACTGGCATTAAGTTCAGCAAAAGCTAGTACTTTTGACGACAAAACGAAAAACAAATGTGATGTAACAACAAGACGGAATGAACAAATGATATGCACCATTTATCATTCAGCAAACAAACGCCAATATGTTTGGAAACTTTGGTAAAATTTAATCATTTTTCTACGCTAATCACCCTCAATAATTTAAATTGTTACTGATTTCTTGCAAATGAGGACATTGCAAGATCTTAAGTGTGGGAAGGGGTTAAATTCTTTCGGATTTTAAAAATTTTTAATTTAAACACTTGGTTACCATTAAAAATACTAGTAAAGTAGTAGTTGTACTAGAATCTAGTGCTCTCTGATAATAAAGAACAGCCCTAGTCTTATATACTGAATACCCAATTCTAGTAAAATTTTTCAAAATTTTCAATTAAATGAACTCAAAATCATGTTTATACATATTTATGAACAATAAAACTAGGTGTTAACACCGAAATTATTGTTACCTCGGAAAGGACATAAATTGAGAAACAAACCAAAATGTTAGAATTCATTTAAAATGGAATAGATGACAATAAAAAGGAAAATAAAAGCCAAGTGTGGGAAAATTTACCAAGTTATTTAAAACATATATCACATATTTTTGTACAAATAACTGAAGATACTTTTGCTTTGGATTAATCTAAATAGTTTTACCCAATTTACTGTAATATATTTGAAAGAAAAGATGGATCTACACAATGAATCAATTCCATCATTAAAAGGAAGTAAAGTCTTCCGAAAATGAAACGCGCTTCTTCATTTAGGTCATGAAGTTGTCGTCCAGACCAGCTGTAGGTTGACGAAAAATCTAGAAAAGTCATCACTAAAATCAGCAGGAAATCCACGGACATCAGCATCAAACAGGGTCGCCAAGTGGTCAGACTTATCCTAACCATGAGAAGATCTGTCTTGTAAAATGGGGAGGACGCCGTGCAAATTAGCTTGATAAGACTAATGAATCAGACCCCCAGAAAGGAAAATCTCCTTAAAAGATCAAAAATCAGCTTTTAAGACTGATATTACTCAATCCTAGAGATTGATCTTAAAGATTGAGAATTACAAACTCATGGAATTCAATGATATCTAAACTCGAGCTTGAACGAGAAAATATTTTGATCAAAATTACAAACCGATTTGTTTTCTGAAAAACCATTTTCAATGCGTTCATTACCATTGAACGTAAAATCCTAGGAATTCACCTGGAATTCATTAGGTCACTTGAACCAAATCGGGTGTCAACCGTAAGAACGGTGGTTGCATAGCATGGTCGAAGACAGGACCTTGTGCCAGACCGAAAAATTATAAGGGTGAGCTTTACTATTGCTCCTACCAAGGATAGTAATTGCATCCGACACGTTATAGACCATAATTAAAAGCATGTCAGGGGACATTGCCTTAACAGTTGCTTGTTCAACGCTTTCCTTACAACCGGACGGTAGTTTATCGAAAGGTAATATACGGAACAAGTATACTGGACGTGTTGCTTTCCCAATACAAGGTTAGCAAGCGCGTGACACAAAACCGTAAGTTTTGAGCTAAAATTTTCAAATCTGAAACCCACCAAACCCACAAAAATATTTTGCAAACACCGGTGAAGGGTTATTCTGGAAAACCTATCTAGGGTAAAAGCTAGATTCAATTTTCAAAAGATCAAATATTTTCATAAAGATCCAATTTCCTTAAAGGATCTAAATTTTCATAGTCATGTGAGACTGTAAACCACAACGTTACTACCATTGTTTATACCGCCGTATAGAAATCACTGATGTACAAAGTGTGAAGAATAAAGAAGTGATTCTAGTATTTTTATTTCAAGACTATATTGCTTGAGGACAAGCAACGCTCAAGTGTGGGAATATTTGATAATGCTGAAAACGAACATATATTTCATAGCATTATCACTCAAGAAAGACAAGCTTTTAGTTGCAATTGTTCTATTTACAAGTGATATTCGTTTAAATAATAAAAGGTGAAGACAAAAGACAGATTCGACGAATTGAAGACGCAAACGACCAAAAAGCTTAAAAGTACAAAATACAATCAAAGTGGTTCCAATTATTGATGAGAAACGTCTCAAAATTACAAGAGTACAAGACGCGAAACGCAAAGTGCAAGATATTAAATTATATGCAAGGACGTTCGAAAATCCGGAACCGGGACAAAAGTCAACTCTCAACGCTCGACGCAACGGACTAAAAATTACAAGTCAACTATGCACATGAATATAATATAATATATAATTAATTCTTAAAATTAATATATATATTATATTATATAATAAAAACCGTCGGCAGAAGAAACAAAGACATGTGAGCTGAATTCCAGGGCCTAGAAGGCAAAAAGCCATGTGATCGCATGGCAGTAGGTAGCAGCTGACATGCCTATAAAATTCAAGTTTTTGCTCATCATATAACACATCTTTTTCTTCTTCCTTCATACGTAAACATATATATATATATATATATATATATATATATATATATATATATATATATATATATATATATATATATATATTATAATTTTAATTTTAATTTTAATTTTAATTTCTAATAATAAGGGTATGTTAGCGAATGTTGTAAGGGTGTAAGTCGAAATTCTGTCCGTGTAACGCTACGCTATTTTTAATCATTGTAAGTTATGTTCAACCTTTTTAATTTAATGTCTCGTAGCTAAGTTATTATTATGCTTATTTAATACCGAAGTAATCATGATGTTGGGCTAAAAATATTAAAATTGGGTAATTGGGCTTTGTACCTTAATTGGGGTTTGGACAAAAGAACGACACTTGTGGAAATTAGACTATGGGCTATTAATGGGTTTTTATATTAACTAAACAATACCTCGTTAATTTAATATATAGACTTATAATTTGACATATTTATATATAACCACATACGCTTGACTGGGTACGGTGGGCGAGATATCTATAAATACCAATAATTGTTCATTTTACCGAACACGGAACTGGATTAATAGTTAGTAGACTTGTTGAAACAGGGGTGGATTACATTCAAGGGTAATTGGTGTAATTATTAACAAAGTAGTAAAGCCTTGGTTTACACGCAGTCGATAACCTGGTGTATTCATTAAACAAAGTATTAAAACCTTGTTACAATTCGAATCCCCAATTAGTTGAAATATTTGACTTCGGGAATAAGAATAATTTGACGAAGGCTTTCACACTTTATATTTATGACTGATGGACTATTATGGACAAATCCGTATGGACATATCGAATAATCCAGGACAAAGAACAATTAACCCATGGGAATAAACTAAAATCAACACGTCAAACATCATGATTACGGAAGTTTAAATAAGCATAATTCCTTTATTTCATATTTAATTTCCTTTATTTTATATTTAATTTCACTTTTAATTATCGCACTTTTATTTATTGTCATTGTATTTAATTGCACTTTTAATTATCGTACTCTTTAATTATCGCAATTTTATTTTATCGCACTTTTATTTATCGCAATTTCATTATCGTTATTTACTTTACGCTTTAAATTAAGTTATATTTATTTTTAATATTTTACATTAGGTTTTAACTGCGACTAAAGTTTTAAAATCGACAAACCGGTCATTAAACGGTAAAAACCCCCTTTTATAATAATAATATCACTTATATATATATTTGTATTTTTATAAATTTAAAACTAATATAGCGTTAAGTTTGTTTAAGAGTTCCCTGTGGACGAACCGGACTTACTAAAAACTACACTACTGTACGATTAGGTACACTGCCTATAAGTGTTGTATCAAGGTTTAGGTATATCCATTCTATAAATAAATAAATATCTTGTGTAAAATTGTATCGTATTTAATAGTTATTTAGTTATAAAAATAATACTATTTCCTAGTACACCTCGCACACATCAATAACGACTCGTCAAACTCAAAAATAACGAGACATCATTTCAGTACATAACATGACATACATAATGGATCCAATAGCCGAAACATATGGGATACATTTCGTTCATCTTATCTCATCATGTGTGATAGGACTTTGAGACTTGCTCAAGGTTATGCCCTTTATCACACGCAATGCTCCAAGGTTGGAGTAATGAATGCTAAATCTCTGCAAGATAATATATGTACATTAATTCAAACCAATAATCCATTTGAATCTATTTCTATAGATCCTGATTCCAAGTATATAAATAGCTTCTCCAAGATCATTTACGAAAAAATGTTTTCAAGTCAAGACTTGACATCTTGCAAGTTAAAATGTTATTTCCAATAAGCAGTATGTCATCAATATATAAGATCAAGAAGACTACTTCGCTCTCACTAGATTTAATGTAAACACATAGCTCATCTTGGTTTTGAGAAAAAAACAAACTCTTTGATATTCTCATCAAACTTAAGATTCTAGCTCCTGAATGCTTGCTTTAATCCATAAATGGATTTTAGAAGCTTGCATACTTTTAATAGGATGCTTAGGATATATAGATCCTTTCGGATGAACCATATATACGTCCTCGCTTAGGTCGCCATTGATGTGCAGCGGGGTGTATATAAAATAGTTATTAATTTTTGCAGGAAAAACTATTAAATACGATACAATTTTACACAAGATATTTATTTATTTAGAGAATGGATATACTTAAACCTTGCTACAACACTTATAGGCAGTGTACCTAATCGTACAGTAGTGTAGTTTTTAGTAAGTCCGGTTCATTCCACAGGGAATCTTTTTTAAACAAAGCTCAACGCTATATTAATTTACTTTTATAAAAATACAAACATATATATAAGTAATATTATTATTATAAAAGGGGGTTTTTACCGTTTAATGACCGGTTTGTCGATTTTAAGACTTTAGTCGCAGTTAAAACCTAATGTAAAATATAAAATAAATACAAGACTTAAATTAAAGCGTAAAGTAAATAACGATAATGAAATTGCGAATAATAAAAGTGCGATAAAATAAACTTGGGATAATTAAAAAGGACGATAATTAAAAGTGCAATTAAATAACAATAAATAAAAGTGCGATAATTAGAAGTGCAATTAAATATAAAATAAAAGAAATTAAATATGAAATAAAAGAATTATGCTTATTTAAACTTCTGTAATCATGATGTTTGACGTGTTGATTTTAGTTTTATGCCCATGGGTTAATTGTCCTTTGTCCTGGATTATTTAATATGTCCGTCTGGTTTTTGTCCATAACAGTCCATCAGTCATAAATATAAAGTGCGAGTGTCCTCGTCAAATTATTATTATACCCGAAGTTAAATATTCCAACTAATTGGGGATTCGAATTGTAACAAGGTTTTAATACTTTGTTTAATGAATACACCAGGTTATCGACTGCGTGTAAACCAAGGTTTTACTACTTTGTTAACAATTACACCAATTACCCTTGAATGTAATTTCACCCCTGTTTTAATTATTCTAGTGGCTATTAATCCATTCCCGTGTCCGGTTAAATGAACGATTATTCGTACATATAAATACCCCGCCCATCGTGTCCGATCGAGTGTATATGGTAATTTATAGGGACTCCCAATTGTAAATCTTTATATTAACATTAACAAACTATCATTTAGTTAAACAAATATAAAGCCCATTAATAGCTCATAGTCTAATTTCCACAAGTGTCGTTCTTTTGTCCAAACCCCAATTATGGTACAAAGCCCAATTACCCAATTTTAGTAATTAGCCCAACATCATGATTACTTCGTTTTAAATAAGCATAATAATAACTTAGCTACGAGACATTAATGTAAAAAGGTTGAACATAACTTACAATGATTAAAAATAGTGTAGCGTTACACGGACAGAATTTCGACTTACACCCTTACAACATTCGCTTACATACCCTTATTATTAGAATTATAATTAAAATTAAAATATAAATTATAAATATATATATATATTTTACGTATGAGAAGAAGAAGAAAAAGATGGATGAAAATGATCAGAATTCGGTTTGCTTTATAGGGAGTTTCAAAACTGGGGGCTCCGCGACTCGCGGTGAAATCCTCTTCAAACTCCGCGAGTCGCGGAGAATGAATTTACAGCTCAGTCCCTTTGGAGTCTTTCGCTACCGACGGTTTTTATTTATAAATATAATATATATATAATTAATATAATTAATTATATATTATATTATATTTATATACATAGTTAACTTGTAATTTTTAGTCCGTTGCGTCGAGCGTTAAGAGTTGACTCTGGTCCCGGTTCCGGATTTTCGAACGTCCTTGCGTACAATTTAATATCTTGCACTTTGCGTTTTGAATCTTGTACTCTTGTAATTTCGAGACGTTTCTTATCAATAATTGGAACCTTTTTGTCTGTCTTTTGTACTTTTGAGCTTTTTGGTCGTTTGCGTCTTCAATTCGTCGAATCTGTCTTTTGTCTTCACCTTTTATTATTTAAACGAATATCACTTGTAAATAGAACAATTGCAACTAAAAGCTTGTCTTTCTTGAGGAATAATGCTATGAAATATATGTTCATTTTTAGCATTATCAAATATTCCCACACTTGAGCGTTGCTTGTCCTCAAGCAATATCGTCTTGAAATACTAGAATCACTTCTTTATTCTTCACACTTTGTACATCAGTGATTTTCTATACGACGGTATAAACAATGGTAGTAACGATATGGTTTACAGTCCCACATGACTATAAAAATTTAGATCCATTAAGGAAACTGGATCTTTATGAAAACATTTGATCTTTTGAAAATTAAATCTAGTTTTTACCCTAGACAAGTTTTCCGGGATAACCCTTTACCGGTGTTTGCAAAATATTTTTGTGGGCTTGGTGGGTTTCAGTTTTGAAAATTTTAGCTCAAAACTTATGGTTTTGTGTCACCCACTTGCTAACCTTGTATTCGGAAAGCAACACGTCCAGTTTACTTGTCCCGTATATTACCTTTCGGTAAACTACCGTCCGGTTGTAAAGGAAAGCGTTGAACAAGCAACTGTTAAGGCAATGTCCCCTGATATGCTTTTAATTATGGTCTATAACGTGTCGGACGCAATTACTATCCTTGGTAGGAGCAATAGTAAAGCTCACCCTTATAATTTTTCATAGCATATTTCATAGCATGTCTTTAAATGTAAATATCTTATAATAGTTTTTCCTAGTAAAATATAAACTATTTCGTATCCCTTAGCTTTGACATCAAGTATTTTTGGCGCCGCTGCCGGGGAACTCTCTTAAAAGCCGGAAACGCAACGCTAATAAAAAAAAAGATTTTTAGTTTACTTCTATTAAAAATTCGTTTTTGTAAAAATACGTTTTAATTATTCAAAAATATAAAAACAAAAATATAAGTATTTTTAAGATTTTGTTAAATATTTAAGTTTTATAAGTTTCTTTATTTTTATTTTAGTTTATAAAAATATAAGTTTTATTTAAATATCTTTTATTTATATAAAAATAGAAAACAGAAAATAAAAAAAAAATAAATAAAGAAAAACGCGTCGAATTTAATAAGCTGTCATCTGAATTTCTGAACCCCGCGACTAGCGGGGTTTTCTTTATAAATTACCGCAACTCGCGGAGTGACTCTGACACGCGACAGAACCCTAATTCAGCATTAATTACGGGTTATTTAATAATTATTATTATTATTAATCCTAATTATTATTATTATTATAATTAATTTTATTTTAACTTTTACTTTTTATTTAATTTATGTATTTAGTATTAATTAGTTTTATTAAATTGTAAAATTAGTAGTTTTATTAAATAAATAATATAAAAATAATATTTTTATAAAAATTGTACTTTTTACAACTTTTTGTATATTTTTATATTTTGTCCCTCTTTAATCGTTTTAGCGTAATATTTGTATTTTTAGCTCATATTTAATTTTAAACTTAGTTTTTGCTATAGTTATTTTTACTCCTAGATTTTTAGGCTTTGCCGTAGAATTCCTTAAGTGCTTTTTCTTTAGACTAAGATTTAGGTGCTTTAGAATTTTGCGACGCCTTTTTAAGTTTTAGTTTCTTTTTAAGTTATTTCCATTTGGGATTTAGTTTTTCCTGTAAGCTTTAATATTTTTAGACACCTTTTACTATGTATCAATTATCATTCCAATTAGTAATTTCAATTTGCGATTATAATTTTAAGTTAGTTGTAGTAATAAGGTTAGGTTAGTCAAGTATTTTTAAGTTTTTATAAGTTTCTTTTATTTTTCCGTCACCTTTTATTTTTCAACCATTTTTTCTTTTTCGACCTTTTTCGACGAACTCTTTTTCTTTCTTATTTCTCGCTATTCTAGTTTTAGGACATAGATTTTTATTCTACTTCTTATCTAAATTTCTTAAAATTACGAAAATTTATTTTAAGTGGTTAATTTAATAGACATCAAAATTTTCTGGTTCGTAGTAATAGTTGGATTTGTACGTAGACCGGGTTATTGGAGCCAAACAGTCCTCAATTATATTGAGACCAAACGAATCCTGCCCCTCTGCTGCATCTTTTGGCTATTCGAAACGTGGGCAAAATCAGAAAAGTCTATTGATTGGATAACTTATATAATTTTTCTTTCCTTTTTAAAAAAACTAATAGGATATTCAGTGAATGCACCGAGCAAGACGTTCATCACCTTTTGTACGTTCACCACCTGTAACTAGATCAAGACATCATTTAGCAAATATTACCGCCGTTGATTTTTCTTTAGAATCGTCATCCAGTCGACCAAGTACTTCAGTTCAAATTTCCGATAATCCATTTTTTGAACCCAACCTCACAATTGAGAATCCAGAGAATATTCAGGAACGGTTCGTAGATCCTGAACCATTAAACTTTCCTCCGGAACCACCAATCATTCAAACAGAGATTGTTGAGGAACGAACCATTAAATCAGAATCATCTAGTGATACCGATTCAACAAATTCAATTATGGAAAATCTGGAACCTTTAAGTATGGAAGACCGAATGAGAGCTAAACGCACTGGCCAAGGTCACGCAATTACTCATCCAGACATTAATGCGCCAGATTATGAAATCAAAGGACAAATTCTACACATGGTGACTAATCAATGCCAATTTAGTGGTGCGCCTAAGGAAGATCCAAATGAACATCTACGTACCTTTAATAGGATCTGCACACTATTTAAAATCCGAGAAGTGGAGGATGAACAGATATATCTCATGTTATTTCCCTGGACTTTAAAGGGAGAAGCCAAAGATTGGTTAGAATCGTTACCTGAAGGGGCGATTGATACATGGGATGTTTTAGTTGACAAATTTCTTAAACAATTCTTTCCTGCATCTAAAGCCGTAAGACTTCAAGCAGAAATTGTTACGTTCACACAGAAACCAAATGAAACTCTATATGAGGCGTGGACAAGATATGGAAAGTTATTAAGAGGATGTCCGCAACATGGTTTAGACACCTGTCAAATAGTACAAATATTCTACCAAGGATGCGACATCACTACAAGAAAAGACATAGATATAGCAGCTGGTGGTTCTATTATGAAGAAAACCGAAACTGATGCTTACAAAATTATTGATAACACTGCTTCCCACTCACATGAGTGGCACCAAGAAAAAGACATCGTTAGATCATCTAAAGCAGCTAGAGCCGATTCTAGCCATGACTTAGATTCCATTTCTGCAAAGATAGATGCTGTGGAGAGACGAATGGAAAAGATGACTAAAGATATTCACTCAATACGAATTAGTTGTGAGCAGTGTGGAGGACCACATTTGACAAAAGATTGTCTCAGTATTGAATTAACAATGGAACAAAGAGAGAATATTTCATACATAAACCAAAGGCCTGGAAATAATTATCAGAATAATTATCAACCGCCAAGACCGATTTACAATCAAAACCAAAATTATAACAGAAATATTCCATACAACAACCAACAAGGTCCTAGCAATCAACAAGTATCCAATAATAATTATAATCAGCAAAGACCTAATTTTCAAAACAAACCACCACAACAAACCGATGATAAAAAGCCAAATTTAGAAGATATGATGACGAAGCTAGTTGAAACTCAAACGCAGTTTTTCACATCTCAGAAACAAACCAATGAACAAAATGCTCAAGCATTTAGAAATCAACAAGCTTCTATTCAAAATCTGGAACAAGAAGTAAGTAACCTAGCAAGGTTAATAGGTGAAAGAAAACCGGGAAGTCTACCTAGTGATACAAATGCTAACCCCCGGAATGAAACAGCTAAAGCTATTACCACAAGAAGTGGTACAACACTTAAACCACCTGAAATACCTGTAACTTCTGATGAAGCTATTCCTACTCCACAAGAACCACAACCTGATCAAGATAAGGAAAAAGAACCGGTAGTTGAAAAGGTTAATGAAGATAACACAGTTAAGGATAAACCTTATGTTAAACCATACCAACCACCACTTCCTTACCCGAGTAAAATGAAGAAAGAGAAACTTGAAGCCGAGCAATCCAAATTCTTGGATATGTTTAAATAGATAAATGTAAATCTTCCTTTCATTGATGTGATTTCAGGAATGCCAAGATATGCTAAATTCTTGAAAGATCTAATCTCAAATAGAAAGAAAATGGAAGAACTCTCGGCTGTTACTATGAATGCTAATTGTTCAGCAGTGCTGTTGAATAAGATACCAGAAAAATTATCTGATCCAGGAAGTTTCACAATTCCATGTTTTCTGGGTAGTCTTAGTTCAATAGAAGCATTGGCAGACTTAGGTGCTAGTATAAATCTAATGCCGTATTCACTATACACTAAACTAGACCTTAGAGAATTGAAACCAACCAGAATAAGCATACAACTAGCCGATAGATCAATAAAATATCCTAGAGGGATAATGGAGAACATGCTAGTTAAAGTTGGTACTTTAGTATTTCCAGTAGATTTTGTTGTTCTGGACATGGAAGAAGATTCTCAAGTTCCTCTCATATTAGGAAGACCATTCTTAAACACGGCTAAAGCAATGATAGACGTGTTCGGTAAGAAACTGACCCTTAGTATAGAGGATGAGAGTGTTACCTTTTCAGTTGATAGAGCAATGCAGCAACCACAATCTGCAGATGATACATGTTATTATATTCAAACTATAGATGCACATGCAGAATTATTAGAAGAATTTCCAGAATTACAAGGAACAGGAGAATGTTCTTTAGGAGAAGGTAATGAACCAATTGATGAAGCTGAAATGTTAGCTACACTTATAGCTAATGGATATGAACCAACAACAGAAGAAATTCAAATGCTAAAAGAAGAAGACAGATATCGATATAAATCATCGATAGAAGAACCTCTGAAATTAGAGTTAAAGCCACTTCCAAACCATTTGGAATACGCTTATTTACATGGTGAATCTGAATGACCTGTAATAATATCGTCTTCTCTTACTGAAAATGAGAAATCACAACTCATTTCTGTGTTGAAAGCTCATAAACCAGCCATTGCATGGAAGATTCATGATATTAAAGGAATAAGTCCTTCGTATTGCACACATAAAATCTTTATGGAAGAAGGTCATAAAACGTATGTGCAACGCCAACGAAGACTAAATCCTAATATGCAAGATGTAGTTAAGAAAGAGATTATTAAACTGCTAGATGCAGGTTTAATTTATCCAATTTCCGATAGTCCATGGGTAAGCCCAGTTCAATGTGTACCTAAGAAGGGTGGCATGACTGTCATTACAAATGAGAAAAATGAGCTTATTCCTACTAGGACTGTAACAGGATGGCGTGTATGTATTGATTATAGAAAATTAAATGATGCCACCAGAAAAGATCACTTTCCCTTACCTTTCATAGATCAAATGTTGGAAAGATTAGCCGAAAATAGTTACTATTGTTTTCTAGATGGATTTTCCGGATATTTTCAAATTCCAATAGCACCCGAGGACCAAGAGAAAACCACATTCACGTGCCCTTATGGTACTTTTGCTTACAAACGCATGCCATTTGGACTTTGTAACGCCCCTGCAACCTTTCAAAGGTGTATGATGGCGATTTTTCACGACATGATAGAAAAATGCATGGAAGTTTTCATGGATGACTTTTCAGTCTTCGGTGATACATTTAAATCATGTCTAGTTAATCTGGAACGAATGCTAATTAGATGCGAAAAATCAAATCTAGTACTTAATTGGGAGAAATGCCATTTCATGGTTAAAGAAGGCATCGTTCTTGGACATAAAATTTCAAAAGAAGGAATTGAAGTGGATAGAGCTAAAGTAGATGTAATTGCTAAACTTCCACATCCCACCAATGTTAGAGGAGTTAGGAGTTTTCTAGGGCATGCCGGTTTTTACCGACGTTTCATAAAAGATTTTTCTAAAATTGTCACTCCTATGAATAAACTCCTAGAAAAGGATGCGCCATTCATCTTTTCAGATGAGTGTATCAAATCTTTTAATATTCTTAAAGAGAAACTCACTAATGCACCGATCATGATAACACCAAATTGGAATCTACCATTTGAACTAATGTGCGATGCAAGTGATTTTGCAATGGGAGCCGTTTTAGGACAAAGGATTGAAAAACGATTTCAACCTATATATTATGCTAGTAAGACATTACAAGGAGCACAAACAAACTATACAACTACTGAAAAAGAACTCCTTGCTATTGTCTTTGCTTTTGACAAATTTCGATCATATCTCGTTCTAGCAAAAACGGTGGTCTATACCGACCATTCTGCTCTTAGATACTTATTTTCAAAACAAGATGCTAAACCAAGATTAATCCGTTGGATCTTACTCTTACAAGAGTTTGATATTGAAATCCGAGATAAAAGAGGAGCAGAAAATCTCGCCGCTGATCATCTTTCTCGTCTTGAAAATCCCGAATTAGAAGTTCTAAATGAATCGGCCATACAAGACAACTTTTCTGATGAATATCTATTGAAGATAGATTATAAAGAAATCCCATGGTTTGCAGACTATGCAAATTACTTGGTTTGTGGATTCCTTGAAAAAGGATTATCGTACCAAAGACGAAAGAAATTCTTCAGTGATATAAAACACTATTTCTGGGAAGATCCACATCTGTTTAAAAGTTGTCCCGATGGAATAATACGCCGATGTGTATTTGGAGATGAAGCTAGTAAAATATTAAACCATTGTCACACAGGACCAACAGGAGGGCATTATGGGCCTCAACTAACAGCAAGAAAAGTTTATGATGCTGGATTCTATTGGCCTACAATTTACAAAGACGCACACTTTCTTTGCAAATCCTGTGATGCTTGTCAAAGGGCCGGAAAAATAAGTCAACGTGATGAAATGCCACAAAATGTCATCCAAGTATGTGAAGTATTTGACATTTGGGGTATTGACTTTATGGGTCCATTTCCAAAATCTCATAATAATCTATATATACTCGTAGCCATTGATTATGTATCTAAATGGGCGGAAGCACAAGCTCTCCCAACTAACGATGCACGAGTTGTAGTCAACTTTTTAAAACGTCTTTTTGCAAGGTTTGGAACACCGAAAGCTTTAATAAGTGATCGGGGTACTCATTTTTGTAATAATCAACTTGAGAAAGTTCTTAAAAGATATGGAGTAACTCATAAAATCTCCACCACATATCATCCACAAACAAGTGGACAAGTTGAAAATACCAACCGAGCTTTAAAACGTATTCTAGAGAAAACCGTAGGATCAAATCCGAAGGAATGGTACATTAAATTGGAGGATGCACTCTGGGCTTTTAGAACAGCCTACAAAACTCCAATTGGAACCACACCTTTTAGACTTGTTTATGGAAAAGCATGTCATCTTCCAGTAGAAATTGAACACAAAGCATTTTGGGCTTTGAAAACATGTAATCTTGATTTACATGAAGCTGGACGTCTACGATTAAGTCAACTAAACGAATTAGAAGAATTAAGACATGAAGCATACGAAAATTCGTTAATCTATAAAGAAAGAACGAAGAAATGGCATGATAAAAGAATCAGAAGTTCAAAAGAATTTAAAGAAGGAGACATAGTTCTTCTTTTCAATTCACGATTCAAGCTATTTCCTGGAAAATTGAAATCAAGATGGTCTGGACCATTCATAGTCAAAAGAGTTTTCCCATACGGAACGATAGAATTGATAAATTCAAATGGGATTGAATTTAAAGTTAATGGTCACAGAGTTAAACATTACATACGTGGTCCGATGGAAGTCGACAACGAAGTTAATCACAATTTCGACACCACAGCTAACTAAGTGTGGGGAGAATCAAGTCTTTAAAGGATAATATGTATTTCTGTTAGAGTTAGATTGTCTGTTTTCGTGTAGTTCTCGAAAATGGAACCCGAATGGTCTTTCCCTAGCAGACCCTAAAGAACTAGTCTTCTCCCCCCATTCTGAATTTTTATTTTTTTTAGGTTTTTACGAAATGAAGACTGCCTGTGAACTAAACCATGGTCTAATGCTACACGCTTTGATCACTAAACGTAATAATGACATACTACCGAGTGAACTAGTATCAGTAATCAGAGAAAGAATGGACGGAGTTAGAAAAGAATCCAGATGCGAAGATAATAAGTTACAATTTGGTAAAGGAAAATCAAAATCCGCAGCGAAAAGAAGAGCACGACACCTAGAACGATGTCACAAATGCGGAAAATGGTCACATGGAGGTAAATGTTCAAATAATCAAACCTATTCAAATACCGAATTTGTTACTTTATGCAGAGACGGACCGTTCATATGTTTAGAAGAAAAGACACTGAATGCTCGAGGTTACGCCTATGTAGCCATGGAAAATCAATTAAACCGACTATCTTATGAATGGGATAGATCATATAACTAAGAAATCTATTCCACAGGTATGTCTGTACAGTTTTTATTTTTATTTTTAACCTTTTGATAATAAACGCTAATTTGTTCGCTAAAAAGTATTAAATTGGTATTAAATAAAATTAGGTTTGGCGACCGAAATTATTGATATCATTCAAAAATTTATTACATCACTGCGAAATTTAACGTTTATTCTTAAGGTATAAATATCTTTAAACAATCAACCCAAAATATTTCAAAAATTCGTCATGAGTTAAATTAGGTCTTGGAACCGAAATTACTTTACCGAAAAGAGGGGCGCATATTTTTGATAATATTTGATTGATTAAAGTGGGATAAAAAGACAAAAAGATTTTTAAATTTATTTTTACCATGTTTTTAAAATTAATATTTAAATCTTAAATTAATATTGTAAACTTTGTAAAAACAATATATTTAAAATTGTAAATATTTGAAAAATTAATATAAGTTTGATATGAATTTATAAATTTTTAAATTAAAATTGGTGTGAATTTTTAATATAAATTTTGAATTTTATATTTAAGTTGTGTGAATTTAAAAACAAAAATTTACTTTATTTCATTAAGTTAAAAATATGATTTTTAAAATTCATCGTAAGTTGAAGACTAGGTCTTTGAACCGAAATTGCTTTACCCAAGGGAGGGACGAGAACTTTTATTATCATTATTTTTAATCTTATTGATTTAAAGTATGCCAAAAACATTTAAAAAACCCAAAAATCTTAGCTTTTAAAACAATCGCTACAAAAAGACAAATTTTAAAATTTTGTCGAAGGACGGACTAGGACATCGATCCGAAACGACCTCGTCCTAAATAACAAGGGAAACAAAATTTTAAAATTAATTACTTAATTGTTTTAATAAGTTAATGATTATAAAAAAAAAAAAAAAAAATACCAAACTCCGCGACTCGCGGAGTTTGGAGCTTAAATCTCCGCGACTCGCGGAGGGGTCGGAAATCAGAAAAAAAAATAAAGAGCTGCAAACTGATCAGTCCACACCCCCAACAGCAAAATAACTGCGAAAAACACTCCGCAAAAACAAGAAAAAAACCCCCCAAAATCACAATTTTTAACCGTTAATCACCAAATCTTTTGCTAAAATCATGTTGAGAAGGATGCTATCTAAGAATTACTCAAGAAAAATGGTAAATTTCTACACCTAAACACCATTTAATTCGAAATTTGATGTTCTTGAGCAATTTTTTTTCCAATTTGATTTTGATGCTTTTTAGTGTAATTAGGCTTAAATTGTTTATGTATTATGCTTGTATGACCAAGATTGATGCTGTTTAACATGATTAGAAGCCTTAAACTTCAAATTTTGAATAATCTAGGGTTTGTGTTCTTGAGCAATTTGGGGCTTTTTGATATAAACAGGTTATGGCCGATTTTTGTCATGAATTGTTGCTAAATTGAGTAGTGTAACATGTCTAGGTAGTTAAATGATCCAAACTTTGAGCCTAAACATGATTTTGAGAATTAAAGTGGACTTTTTCAAGTCTAAAATTCATGAACTTGATTTTTGAAAGATAATGCCATTTGAAACTTGTTTAATTGCTAGTAATGATTATTTTGACATGTTATTTGAGTTGAATGATTATGAACTTGGCGAACATTTTCGTATATGCTTATTTGAAAAAGTGTAGATTTGATGAAAATATGAAAATGAGCTTAAGTTTGATATAAATTGATAATGTCATTGTAATTATTTTGATTGATGATTTTGCTGACACTAATGCATATTTGGATGCACAAAATTTGTGTTTGATGTGTTTTGCAGACTGAAAGGGGTGAATCTTCATCCCAAGCCCGCAATGCTCCTGCTGAGAATTTGGAACAACAGGAGGTGGATAACTACTACAAGCAGGATATACCTCATCCAGTCATGACCTTTTCTGATATACACTTGGAAGAATTGCACCCGAACCTGAGATTTGACAGAATTTGGATAGATTATCCAAAATATCAAAGGGGTTTGCATACTCTTCATTCTAAGGTTGTTGAGGTACCAAGGGTCATAGAATGGGGACCCTTAGAAGCTGTAGAATTGGCCGGGCCAATTAGGGAATTACTTGTACAGAGGTATGGTAATTCTTCTTTTAATGACTGGGTACGTTTATTCACCATACGTAGACCTGTATATAAAGTATGGTGTGAAGAATTGTTATGTAGTATAGAGTTGAATGATCGGGTAGCTAGTTTAACCGATCGTTCTTTTATTAGATTTTCGTTAGGCGGTTCGATGCGCCACATGTCTTTACTGGACATGGCTCAGGCTTTACGTATATATACGCCTGAGGAGTTAGCGTCTGCCGATTGTAGAGGATTGATACTAAACGGTAGAAAGATAGATGAAAATTTTGATACACACGGTGTGTGGAGTCAAATGACAAGCCATCACCGTTTCAAAGGGGGAAATTACTCTTATTTGGATATAAATAGAGCCGAATTAAGAGTGATACATAGGTTTTTAGCTAATTCGATTACACAAAGGGGTAAGAACAAGGAAAAAGTAAATGAACAGGATTTGTTTTACCATATGTGTATTCGAGACCCACAAAGCGCTGTAAGTATACCGTATTGTGTGGGTTATTATTTATCAGCTATGGTTCGGGGGATGCGACCGCATAGCATAATAGGAGGTGGTATTTTTATTACTTTGATTGGTGAATATCTCGGTGTGGATATAAGTCGGGGGGGATTATTAGTAGAAGAACCGGAACCCCGCGATACTATAGGTTTAAATGTATACCATGGTGCGAAAGTTTTGAAGAGGCGAAATAACGCCGCAGTACGATACCATGGTAGACATCCACAGGTGGAGAGAAACCAGCAGCAAGGTAATGTAGGAGGGGGGAATGAAATGCAAGAAATGCAAAGGTTTATAGCTTCTCAGGAATACGAAAATGCTAGACAGAGAGCATTTGAAGATTGGCAAGTTCATCAGAACCAAATCATAGCTCATTGCCAACATATAGGTAGAAACTATATTCCTACACCGAAACCCATCTTCCCTCCTTGGTCTATAGAGATGCAGCCACCATATCCTACGTATGACCCTGCCGAAGCATTCTATAGCACCTATGGTTATGCCTGGAACCCCTATTGGTACCAATATCATCCTTAGTTTACTTATTATTTTTTTTTTATTTTGTAATTTGTAATTATTGATACGTTTAATACTTTTGTTAATATTGTAATCATTTTTATAATTATCTAACTTTTATTCTTAGATTTTAATAATTTTTGAATGTGGGGTAATATACCAAACTTCAAAAATATGTATATATGTTTGCAGTTTATCTTATGTATACAACAGGGTAAAACAACGCATTTTCAAAGACTGGCATTAAGTTCAGCAAAAGCAACTAATTTTGACGACAAGATGCAAAATATATGTGAAATAACAACAAGACGGAATGAACAAATGATGTGCACCATTTATCATTCAGCAAACAAACACCAATATATTTGGAAACTTTGGTAAAAATTTAATCATTTTCACACTAATCACCCTCAATAATTTAAATTGTTACTGATTTCTTGCAAATGAGGGCATTGCAAGATCTTAAGTGTGGGAAGGGGTTAAATTCTTTCGGATTTTAAAATTTTTATCTTAAACACTTGGTTACCATTAAAAATACTAGTAAAGCAGTAGTTGTATTAGAATCTAGTGCTCTCTGATAAAAAAGACCAGCCCTAGTCTTATATACTAACTACCCAATTCTAGTAAAATTTTTCAAAATTTTCAATTAAATGAACTCGAAATCATGTTTATACATATTTATGAACGATAAAACTAGGTTTTAACACCGAAATTATTGTTACCTCGGAAAGGACATAAATTGAGAAACAAACCAAAATGTTAAAATTCATTTAAAATGGAATAGAGGACGATAAAAAGGAAAATAAAAGCCAAGTGTGGGAAAATTTACCAAGTTATCTTAAACATATGTCACATATTTCTGTAACAAATAACTGAAAATACTTTTGCTTTGGACTAAACTAAACTGTTTTACCCGATAAAAGAAAAGAAGAGATGGATCTACACGATGAATCAATTCCATCATTAAAAGGAAGTAAAGTCTTCCGAAAAAGAAACGCGCTTCTTGATCTAGGTCATGAAGTTGTCGTCCAGACCAGCTGTAGGTTGACGAAAAATCTAGAAAAGTCATCACTAAAATCAGCAGGAAATCCACGGACCTCAGCATTAAACAGGGTCGCCAAGTGGTCAGATTTATCCTAACCATGAGAAGTATTTATCTTGTACAATGGGGGGGCACCATGCAAATTAGCTGGATAAGACTAATGAATCAGATCTCCAGAAAGGATAATCTCCTTAAAGATTAAAAATCAGCTTTTAAGCCTGATATTACTCAATCCTAGAGATTGACCTTAAAGATTGAGAATTACAAACTCATGGAATTCAATGATATCTAAACTCGAGCTTGAACGAGAAAATATTTTGATCAAAATTACAAACCGATTTGTTTTCTGAAAACCCTATTTTCAATGCGTTCATTACCATTGAACGTAAAATCCTAGGAATTCACCTGGAATTCATTAGGTCACCTGAACTAAAACGGGTGTCAACCGTAAGAACGGTGGTTGCATAGTGGTCAAAGACAGGCCCTTGTGCCATACCGAAAAATTATAAGGGTGAGCTTTACTATTGCTCCTACCAAGGATAGTAATTGCGTCCGACACGTTATAGACCATAATTAAAAGCATGTCAGGGGACATTGCCTTAACAGTTGCTTGTTCAACGCTTTCCTTTACAACCGGACGGTAGTTTACCTAAAGGTAATATACGGGACAAGTAAACTGGACGTGTTGCTTTCCGAATACAAGGTTAGCAAGTGGGTGACACAAAACCATAAGTTTTGAGCTAAAATTTTCAAAACTGAAACCCACCAAGCCCACAAAAATATTTTGCAAACACCGGTAAAGGGTTATCCCGGAAAACTTGTCTAGGGTAAAAACTAGATTTAATTTTCAAAAGATCAAATGTTTTCATAAAGATCCAATTTCCTTAATGGATCTAAATTTTTATAGTCATGTGGGACTGTACACCATATCGTTACTACCATTGTTTATACCTGAAATGTCCCGTTCTTATTGATTAAAAACGTTCCATATTAATTGATTTCGTTGCGAGGTTTTGACCTCTATATGAGACGTTTTTCAAAGACTGCATTCATTTTTAAACAAACCATAACCTTTATTTCATCAATAACGGTTTAAAAAGCTTTACGTAGATTATCAAATAATGATAATCTAAAATATCCTGTTTACACACGACCATTACATAATGGTTTACAATACAAATATGTTACAACAAAATAAGTTTCTTGAATGCAGTTTTTACACAATATCATACAAGCATGGACTCCAAATCTTGTCCTTATTTAAGTATGCGACAGCGGAAGCTCTTAATAATCACCTGAGAATAAACATGCTTAAAACGTCAACAAAAATGTTGGTGAGTTATAGGTTTAACCTATATATATCAAATCGTAACAATAGACCACAAGATTTCATATTTCAATACACATCCCATACATAGAGATAAAAATCATTCATATGGTGAACACCTGGTAACCGACAATAACAAGATGCATATATAAGAATATCCCCATCATTCCGGGACACCCTTCGGATATGATATAAATTTCGAAGTACTAAAGCATCCGGTACTTTGGATGGGGTTTGTTAGGCCCAATAGATCTATCTTTAGGATTCGCGTCAATTAGGGTGTCTGTTCCCTAATTCTTAGATTACCAGACTTAATAAAAAGGGGCATATTCGATTTCGATAATTCAACCATAGAATGTAGTTTCACGTACTTGTGTCTATTTTGTAAATCATTTATAAAACCTGCATGTATTCTCATCCCAAAAATATTAGATTTTAAAAGTGGGACTATAACTCACTTTCACAGATTTTTACTTCGTCGGGAAGTAAGACTTGGCCACTGGTTGATTCACGAACCTATAACAATATATACATATATATCAAAGTATGTTCAAAATATATTTACAACACTTTTAATATATTTTGATGTTTTAAGTTTATTAAGTCAGCTGTCCTCGTTAGTAACCTACAACTAGTTGTCCACAGTTAGATGTACAGAAATAAATCGATAAATATTATCTTGAATCAATCCACGACCCAGTGTATACGTATCTCAGTATTGATCACAACTCAAACTATATATATTTTGGAATCAACCTCAACCCTGTATAGCTAACTCCAACATTCACATATAGAGTGTCTATGGTTGTTCCGAAATATATATAGATGTGTCGACATGATAGGTCGAAACATTGTATACGTGTCTATGGTATCTCAAGATTACATAATATATAATACAAGTTGATTAAGTTATGGTTGGAATAGATTTGTTACCAATTTTCACGTAGCTAAAATGAGAAAAATTATCCAATCTTGTTTTACCCATAACTTCTTCATTTTAAATCCGTTTTGAGTGAATCAAATTGCTATGGTTTCATATTGAACTCTATTTTATGAATCTAAACAAAAAAAGTATAGGTTTCTAGTCGGAAAAATAAGTTACAAGTCATTTTTGTAAAGGTAGTCATTTCAGTCGAAAGAACGACGTCTAGATGACCATTTTAGAAAACATACTTCCACTTTGAGTTTAACCATAATTTTTGGATATAGTTTCATGTTCATAATAAAAATCATTTTCTCAGAATAACAATTTTTAAATCAAAGTTTATCATAGTTTTTAATTAACTAACCCAAAACAGCCCGCGGTGTTACTACGACGGCGTAAATCTGGTTTTACGGTGTTTTTCGTGTTTCCAGGTTTTAAATCATTAAGTTAGCATATCATATAGATATAGAACATGTGTTTAGTTGATTTTAAAAGTCAAGTTAGAAGGATTAACTTTTGTTTGCGAATAAGTTTAGAATTAACTAAACTATGTTCTAGTGATTACAAGTTTAAACCTTCGAATAAGATAGCTTTATATGTATGAATCGAATGATGTTATGAACATCATTACTACCTTAAGTTCCTTGGATGAACCTACTGGAAAAGAGAAAAATGGATCTAGCTTCAATGGATCCTTGGATGGCTCAAAGTTCTTGAAGCAAAATCATGACACGAAAACAAGTTCAAGTAAGATCATCACTTGAAATAAGATTGTTATAGTTATAGAAATTGAACCAAAGTTTGAATATGATTATTACCTTGTATTAGAATGATAACCTACTGTAAGAAACAAAGATTTCTTGAGGTTGGATGATCACCTTACAAGATTGGAAGTGAGCTAGCAAACTTGAAAGTATTCTTGATTTTATGAAACTAGAACTTTTGGAATTTATGAAGAACACTTAGAACTTGAAGATAGAACTTGAGAGAGTTCAATTAGATGAAGAAAATTGAAGAATGAAAGTGTTTGTAGGTGTTTTTGGTCGTTGGTGTATGGATTAGATATAAAGGATATGTAATTTTGTTTTCATGTAAATAAGTCATGAATGATTACTCATATTTTTGTAATCTTATGAGATATTTCATGCTAGTTGCCAAATGATGGTTCCCACATGTGTTAGGTGACTCACATGGGCTGCTAAGAGCTGATCATTGGAGTGTATATACCAATAGTACATACATCTAAAAGCTGTGTATTGTACGAGTACGAATACGGGTGCATACGAGTAGAATTGTTGATGAAACTGAACGAGAATGTAATTGTAAGCATTTTTGTTAAGTAGAAGTATTTTGATAAGTGTATTGAAGTCTTTCAAAAGTGTATAAATACATATTAAAACACTACATGTATATACATTTTAACTGAGTCGTTAAGTCATCGTTAGTCGTTACATGTAAGTGTTGTTTTGAAACCTTTAGGTTAACGATCTTGTTAAATGTTGTTAACCCAATGTTTATAATATCAAAAGAGATTTTAAATTATTATATTATCATGATATTATGATGTACGAATATCTCTTAATATGATATATATATATTAAATGTCGTTACAACGATAAACGTTACATATATGTCTCGTTTCAAAATCATTAAGTTAGTAGTCTTGTTTTTACATATGTAGTTCATTGTTAATATAATTAATGATATGTTTACTTATCATAATATCATGTTAACTATATATATAACCATATATATGTCATCATATAGTTTTTTTACAAGTTTTAACGTTCGTGAATCACCGGTCAACTTGGGTGGTCAATTGTCTATATGAAACCTATTTCAATTAATCAAGTCTTAACAAGTTTGATTGCTTAACATGTTGGAAACATTTAATCATGTAAACATCAATCTCAATTAATGTATATAAACATGGAAAAGTTCGGGTCACTACAGTACCTACCCGTTAAATAAATTTCGTCCCGAAATTTTAAGCTGTTGAAGGTGTTGACGAATCTTCTGGAAATAGATGCGGGTATTTCTTCTTCATCTGATCTTCATGCTCCCAGGTGAACTCGGGTCCTCTACGAGCATTCCATCGAACCTTAACAATTGGTATCTTGTTTTGCTTAAGTCTTTTAACCTCACGATCCATTATTTCGACGGGTTCTTCGATGAATTGGAGTTTTTCGTTGATTTGGATTTCATCTAACGGAATAGTGAGATCTTCTTTAGCAAAACATTTCTTCAAATTCGAGACGTGGAAAGTGTTATGTACAGCCGCGAGTTGTTGAGGTAACTCAAGTCGGTAAGCTACTGGTCCGACACGATCAATAATCTTGAATGGTCCAATATACCTTGGATTTAATTTCCCTCGTTTACCAAATCGAACAACGCCTTTCCAAGGTGAAACTTTAAGCATGACCATCTCTCCAATTTCAAATTCTATATCTTTTCTTTTAATGTCAGCGTAGCTCTTTTGTCGACTTTGGGCGGTTTTCAACCGTTGTTGAATTTGGATGATCTTCTCGGTAGTTTCTTGTATAATCTCCGGACCCGTAATCTGTCTATCCCCCACCTCACTCCAACAAATCGGATACCTGCACTTTCTACCATAAAGTGCTTCAAACGGCGCCATCTCAATGCTTGAATGGTAGCTGTTGTTGTAGGAAAATTCTGCTAACGGTAGATGTCGATCCCAACTGTTTCCGAAATCAATAACACATGCTCGTAGCATGTCTTCAAGCGTTTGTATCGTCCTTTCGCTCTGCCCATCAGTTTGTGGATGATAGGCAGTACTCATGTCTAGACGAGTTCCTAATGCTTGCTGTAATGTCTGCCAGAATCTTGAAATAAATCTGCCATCCCTATCAGAGATAATAGAGATTGGTATTCCATGTCTGGAGATGACTTCCTTCAAATACAGTCGTGCTAACTTCTCCATCTTGTCATCTTCTCTTATTGGTAGGAAGTGTGCTGATTTGGTGAGACGATCAACTATTACCCAAATAGTATCAAAACCACTTGCAGTCCTTGGCAATTTAGTGATGAAATCCATGGTAATGTTTTCCCATTTCCATTCCGGGATTTCGGGTTGTTGAAGTAGACCTGATGGTTTCTGATGCTCAGCTTTGACCTTAGAACACGTCAAACATTCTCCTACGTATTTAGCAACATCGGCTTTCATACCCGGCCACCAAAAATGTTTCTTGAGATCCTTGTACATCTTCCCCGTTCCAGGATGTATTGAGTATCTGGTTTTATGAGCTTCTCTAAGTACCATTTCTCTCATATCTCCAAATTTTGGTACCCAAATCCTTTCAGCCCTATACCGGGTTCCGTCTTCCCGAATATTAAGATGCTTCTCCGATCCTTTGGGTATTTCATCCTTTAAATTTCCCTCTTTTAAAACTCCTTGTTGCGCCTCCTTTATTTGAGTAGTAATGTTATTATGAATCATTATATTCATAGATTTTACTCGAATGGGTTCTCTATCCTTCCTGCTCAAGGCATCGACTACCACATTTGCCTTCCCCGGGTGGTAACGAATCTCAAAATCGTAATCATTCAATAATTCAATCCACCTACGCTGCCTCATATTCAGTTGTTTCTGATTAAATATGTGTTGAAGACTTTTGTGGTCGGTATATATAATACTTTTGACCCCATATAAGTAGTGCCTCCAAGTCTTTAATGCAAAAACAACCGCGCCTAATTCCAAATCATGCGTCGTATAATTTTGTTCGTGAATCTTCAATTGTCTAGACGCATAAGCAATCACCTTCGTTCGTTGCATTAATACACAACCGAGACCTTGCTTTGATGCATCACAATAAATCACAAAATCATCATTCCCTTCAGGCAATGACAATATAGGTGCCGTAGTTAGCTTTTTCTTCAATAACTGAAACGCTTTCTCTTGTTCATCATTCCATTCAAATTTCTTCCCTTTATGCGTTAATGCAGTCAAGGGTTTTGCTATTCTGGAAAAGTCTTGGATGAACCTTCTGTAGTAACCAGCTAGTCCTAAAAACTGGCGTATGTGTTTCGGAGTTTTTGGGGTTTCCCACTTTTCAACAGTTTCTATCTTTGCCGGATCCACCTTAATACCTTCTTTGTTCACTATGTGACCGAGGAATTGAACTTCTTCCAACCAAAATGCACACTTTGAAAACTTAGCGTACAATTCTTCCTTCCTCAATACTTCTAACACCTTTCTCAAATGTTCACCGTGTTCTTGGTCATTCTTTGAGTAAATAAGTATGTCATCAATGAAAACAATGACAAACTTGTCAAGGTATGGTCCACACACTCGGTTCATAAGGTCCATGAACACAGCTGGTGCATTAGTTAAACCAAACGGCATGACCATAAACTCGTAATGACCGTAACGTGTTCTGAAAGCAGTCTTTGGAATATCATCTTCTTTCACCCGCATTTGATGATACCCGGAACGTAAGTCAATCTTTGAATAAACAGACGAGCCTTGTAGTTGATCAAATAAGTCGTCGATTCTCGGTAGTGGGTAGCGGTTCTTGATGGTAAGTTTGTTCAACTCTCGGTAGTCGATACACAACCTGAATGTACCATCTTTCTTCTTGACAAACAAAACAGGAGCTCCCCACGGTGATGTGCTTGGTCGAATGAAACCACGCTCTAAAAGTTCTTGTAATTGGCTTTGCAGTTCTTTCATCTCGCTGGGTGTGAGTCTGTAAGGAGCACGAGCTATTGGTGCAGCTCCTGGTACAAGATCTATTTGAAATTCAACGGATCGATGTGGGGGTAATCCCGGTAATTCTTTCGGAAATACATCGGGAAATTCTTTTGCAATGGGAACATCATTGATGCTCTTTTCTTCAGTTTGTACTTTCTCGACGTGTGCTAGAACAGCATAGCAACCTTTTCTTATTAGTTTTTGTGCCTTCAAATTACTAATAAGATGTAGCTTCGTGTTGCCCTTTTCTCCGTACACCATTAAGGGTTTTCCTTTTTCTCGTATAATGCGAATTGCATTTTTGTAACAAACGATCTCCGCTTTCACTTCTTTCAACCAGTCCATACCGATTATCACATCAAAACTCCCTAACTCTACTGGTATCAAATTAATCTTAAATGTTTCGCTAACCAGTTTAATTTCTCGATTCCGACATATATTATCTGCTGAAATTAATTTACCATTTGCTAATTCGAGTAAAAATTTACTATCCAAAGGCGTCAATGGACAACTTAATTTAGCACAAAAATCTCTACTCATATAGCTTCTATCCGCACCCGAATCAAATAAAACGTAAGCAGATTTATTGTCAATAAGAAACGTACCCGTAACAAGCTCCGGGTCTTCCTGTGCCTCTACCGCATTAATATTGAAAACTCTTCCACGGCCTTGTCCATTCGTGTTCTCCTGGTTCGGGCAATTTCTAATAATGTGGCCTGGTTTTCCACATTTATAACAAACTACATTGGCATAACTTGCTCCGACACTACTTGCTCCGCCATTACTCGTTCCGACACCATTTGTTCCTTTCGTTCTATTAACCCCTGGTCCGTAGACCTCACACTTCGCCGCGCTATGACCATTTCTTTTACACTTGTTGCAAAATTTGGTGCAGAACCCCGAGTGATTCTTTTCACACCTTTGGCATAGTTGCTTCTGATTGTTGTTGTTGTTGCGGTTATTATTGTTGTTGGGATGATTGTTGTAGTTGCTGTTGTTGTTGTTGTTGTTGTTGTTGTTGGGCCGTTTGTTGTAGTTGCGATTGATGTTGCGATTGTTGGGATAATTGTTGCGATTATTGTTGTAATTGCTGTTGTTGTTGTATTGGTGATTCTTATCACCGTTTTCCTCCCACTTTCTTTTGACTTGCTTCACATTGGCCTCTTCAGTAGTCTGTTCTTTAATTCTTTCTTCAATCTGGTTCACTAGTTTGTGAGCCATTCTACATGCCTGTTGTATGGAGGCGGGCTCGTGTGAACTTATATCTTCTTGGATTCTTTCCGGTAATCCTTTCACAAACGCGTCGATCTTCTCTTCCTCATCTTCGAATGCTCCCGGACACAATAGGCACAATTCTGTGAATCGTCTTTCGTACGTAGTAATATCAAATCCTTGGGTTCGTAACCCTCTAAGTTCTGTCTTGAGCTTATTGACCTCGGTTCTGGGACGGTACTTCTCGTTCATCAAGTGCTTGAATGCTGACCACGGTAGTGCGTACGCATCATCTTGTCCCACTTGCTCTAGATAGGTATTCCACCATGTTAACGCAGAACCTGTGAAGGTATGCGTAGCGTACTTCACTTTGTCCTCTTCAGTACACTTACTTATGGCAAACACCGATTCAACCTTCTCGGTCCACCGTTTCAATCCGATCGGTCCTTCGGTTCCATCAAATTCCAAAGGTTTGCAGGCAGTGAATTCTTTGTAGGTGCATCCTACACGATTTCCTGTACTGCTAGATCCAAGGTTATTGTTGGTATGTAGCGCAGCCTGTACTGCGGCTATGTTTGAAGCTAGAAAAGTACGGAATTCCTCTTCATTCATATTCACGGTGTGTCGAGTAGTCGGTGCCATTTCCTTCAAAATAGTTAAATGGAACAAGTTAATCATACAGAATATTAAGAGTAGTTAATAGTATTTCGTAGCATAATATGAACTCATTTATAAAAGCTTTTTCTTCATATTAGCGTTTTATAAGTTTAAATTCGGGTAGTACCTACCCGTTAAGTTCATACTTAGTAGCTAATATACAATTCAACTACTACAATTCTATATGAAAAACTGATTGTAATAATATTTCGCGTTCAAACTTTTATACAATATTTTACAAACTTACAATACCGCTTATTTTACATAAAGCATGAAATATAGCACACAATAACTTTGATACAAGATAGTTGTGAAGACAATTCTAGCTAGTACACAAGTCGATCGGCAAAGGCAATAAAGACACGTAATTCATATGTCCAGAAACAAGTCATGCATTCTGGTTTTACTAGGACTACTTCCCATCCTTGGTCTTGTGCAACATAACCGTTATGGCCGTTGATAAGACAGCGTGTTGTAACGTCATCAAAGGGACGAGGGTTACGTAATGTCCAACAGTCCCGTAATAATCTAAAAACCTCATTTCTTACCCCAATTACCGACTCCGTCACTTGTGGAAACGTTTTGTTTAATAGTTGTAGCCCGATGTTCTTGTTCTCACTTTAGTGAGAAGCGAACATTACTAATCCGTAAGCATAACATGCTTCTTTATGTTGCATGTTAGCCGCTTTTTCTAAATCACGAAGTCCAATATTCGGATATATTGAGTCAAAATAATTTCTTAACCCGTTGCGTAAAATAGCATTTGGGTTCCCCGCAATATATGCGTCAAAGTAAACACATCGTAATTTATGGGTTTCCCAATGTGATATCCCCCATCTTTCAAACGAAAGTCTCTTATAAACCAAGACATTCTTGGAACGTTCTTCGAATTCTTACAAACTGATCTCGCCTTAAATAGTTGTGCCGAAGAATTCTGGCCGACTCTAGACAAGATTTCATCAATCATGTCTCCAGGTAGGTCTCTTAAAATATTGGGTTGTCTATCCATTTTGTGTTTTTAAACTGTAAAATAGACAAGAGTTAGATTCATAAAAAAAATACTTATTAATACAAGCAATTTTTACATATATCATAAAGCATAAGAACACTATATTCCATATATTACACCACACGAATACAACTATCTTATTCCGACTCGCTCGTTTCTTCTTCTTCGGTTTTGGTTCGTTTTGCCAAGTTTCTAGGGATATATGATGTTCCCCTAATACGAGCCGTCGTTGTCCACATTGGTTTAGAAAAACCTGGTGGTTTAGAGGTTCCCGGGTCATTGTTACAACTTAAGGACTTCGGGGGTTGACGATACATATAAAGTTCATCGGGGTTGGAATTAGATTTCTCTATTTTTATGCCCTTTCCCTTATTATTTTCTTTTGCCTTTTTAAATTCAGTTGGGGTAATTTCTATAACATCATCGGAATTCTCGTCGAAATCCGATTCATCGGAGAATTGGTAATCCTCCCAATATTTTGCTTCCTTGGCGGAAACACCATTGACCATAATTAACTTTGGTCGGTTGGTTGAGGATTTTCTTTTACTTAACCGTTTTATTATTTCCCCCACCGGTTCTATTTCTTCATCCGGTTCCGATTCTTCTTCCGGTTCCGATTCTTCTTCCGGTTCCGACTCTTCTTCCGGTTCCTCTTCGGGAACTTGTGAATCAGTCCACAAATCATTCCAATTTACATTTGACTCTTCATTATTATTAGGTGAGTCAATGGGACTTGTTCTAGAGGTAGACATCTATCACATAATATCAAACACGTTAAGAGATTAATATATCACATAATATTCATATGTTAAAAATATATAGTTTCCAACAAAAATGTTAAGCAATCATTTTTAAAAAAAACACGGTCGAAGTCCAGACTCACTAATGCATCCTAACAAACTCGATAAGACACACTAATGCAAATTTTCTGGTTCTCTAAGACCAACGCTCGGATACCAACTGAAATGTCCCGTTCTTATTGATTAAAAACGTTCCATATTAATTGATTTCGTTGCAAGGTTTTGACCTCTATATGAGACGTTTTTCAAAGACTGCATTCATTTTTAAACAAACCATAACCTTTATTTCATCAATAAAGGTTTAAAAAGCTTTACGTAGATTATCAAATAATGATAATCTAAAATATCCTGTTTACACACGACCATTACATAATGGTTTACAATACAAATATGTTACAACAAAATAAGTTTCTTGAATGCAGTTTTTACACAATATCATACAAGCATGGACTCCAAATCTTGTCCTTATTTAAGTATGCGACAGCGGAAGCTCTTAATAATCACCTGAGAATAAACATGCTTAAAACGTCAACAAAAATGTTGGTGAGTTATAGGTTTAACCTATATATATCAAATCGTAACAATAGACCACAAGATTTCATATTTCAATACACATCCCATACATAGAGATAAAAATCATTCATATGGTGAACACCTGGTAACCGACAATAACAAGATGCATATATAAGAATATCCCCATCATTCCGGGACACCCTTCGGATATGATATAAATTTCGAAGTACTAAAGCATCCGGTACTTTGGATGGGGTTTGTTAGGCCCAATAGATCTATCTTTAGGATTCGCGTCAATTAGGGTGTCTGTTCCCTAATTCTTAGATTACCAGACTTAATAAAAAGGGGCATATTCGATTTCGATAATTCAACCATAGAATGTAGTTTCACGTACTTGTGTCTATTTTGTAAATCATTTATAAAACCTGCATGTATTCTCATCCCAAAAATATTAGATTTTAAAAGTGGGACTATAACTCACTTTCACAGATTTTTACTTCGTCGGGAAGTAAGACTTGGCCACTGGTTGATTCACGAACCTATAACAATATATACATATATATCAAAGTATGTTCAAAATATATTTACAACACTTTTAATATATTTTGATGTTTTAAGTTTATTAAGTCAGCTGTCCTCGTTAGTAACCTACAACTAGTTGTCCACAGTTAGATGTACAGAAATAAATCGATAAATATTATCTTGAATCAATCCACGACCCAGTGTATACGTATCTCAGTATTGATCACAACTCAAACTATATATATATTTTGGAATCAACCTCAACCCTGTATAGCTAACTCCAACATTCACATATAGAGTGTCTATGGTTGTTCCGAAATATATATAGATGTGTCGACATGATAGGTCGAAACATTGTATACGTGTCTATGGTATCTCAAGATTACATAATATATAATACAAGTTGATTAAGTTATGGTTGGAATAGATTTGTTACCAATTTTCACGTAGCTAAAATGAGAAAAATTATCCAATCTTGTTTTACCCATAACTTCTTCATTTTAAATCCGTTTTGAGTGAATCAAATTGCTATGGTTTCATATTGAACTCTATTTTATGAATCTAAACAAAAAAAGTATAGGTTTCTAGTCGGAAAAATAAGTTACAAGTCATTTTTGTAAAGGTAGTCATTTCAGTCGAAAGAACGACGTCTAGATGACCATTTTAGAAAACATACTTCCACTTTGAGTTTAACCATAATTTTTGGATATAGTTTCATGTTCATAATAAAAATCATTTTCTCAGAATAACAATTTTTAAATCAAAGTTTATCATAGTTTTTAATTAACTAACCCAAAACAGCCCGCGGTGTTACTACGACGGCGTAAATCTGGTTTTACGGTGTTTTTCGTGTTTCCAGGTTTTAAATCATTAAGTTAGCATATCATATAGATATAGAACATGTGTTTAGTTGATTTTAAAAGTCAAGTTAGAAGGATTAACTTTTGTTTGCGAACAAGTTTAGAATTAACTAAACTATGTTCTAGTGATTACAAGTTTAAACCTTCGAATAAGATAGCTTTATATGTATGAATTGAATGATGTTATGAACATCATTACTACCTTAAGTTCCTTGGATGAACCTACTGGAAAAGAGAAAAATGGATCTAGCTTCAATGGATCCTTGGATGGCACAAAGTTCTTGAAGCAAAATCATGACACGAAAACAAGTTCAAGTAAGATCATCACTTGAAATAAGATTGTTATAGTTATAGAAATTGAACCAAAGTTTGAATATGATTATTACCTTGTATTAGAATGATAACCTACTGTAAGAAACAAAGATTTCTTGAGGTTGGATGATCACCTTACAAGATTGGAAGTGAGCTAGCAAACTTGAAAGTATTCTTGATTTTATGAAACTAGAACTTTTGGAATTTATGAAGAACACTTAGAACGTGAAGATAGAACTTGAGAGAGTTCAATTAGATGAAGAAAATTGAAGAATGAAAGTGTTTGTAGGTGTTTTTGGTCGTTGGTGTATGGATTAGATATAAAGGATATGTAATTTTGTTTTCATGTAAATAAGTCATGAATGATTACTCATATTTTTGTAATCTTATGAGATATTTCATGCTAGTTGCCAAATGATGGTTCCCACATGTGTTAGGTGACTCACATGGGCTTCTAAGAGCTGATCATTGGAGTGTATATACCAATAGTACATACATCTAAAAGCTGTGTATTGTACGAGTACGAATACGGGTGCATACGAGTAGAATTGTTGATGAAACTGAACGAGAATGTAATTGTAAGCATTTTTGTTAAGTAGAAGTATTTTGATAAGTGTATTGAAGTCTTTAAAAAGTGTATAAATACATATTAAAACACTACATGTATATACATTTTAACTGAGTCGTTAAGTCATCGTTAGTCGTTACATGTAAGTGTTGTTTTGAAACCTTTAGGTTAACGATCTTGTTAAATGTTGTTAACCCAATGTTTATAATATCAAAAGAGATTTTAAATTATTATATTATCATGATATTATGATGTACGAATATCTCTTAATATGATATATATATATTAAATGTCGTTACAACGATAAACGTTACATATATGTCTCGTTTCAAAATCATTAAGTTAGTAGTCTTGTTTTTACATATGTAGTTCATTGTTAATATAATTAATGATATGTTTACTTATCATAATATCATGTTAACTATATATATAACCATATATATGTCATCATATAGTTTTTTTACAAGTTTTAACGTTCGTGAATCACCGGTCAACTTGGGTGGTCAATTGTCTATATGAAACCTATTTCAATTAATCAAGTCTTAACAAGTTTGATTGCTTAACATGTTGGAAACATTTAATCATGTAAACATCAATCTCAATTAATGTATATAAACATGGAAAAGTTCGGGTCACTACAATACCGCCGTATAGAAAATCACTGATGTACAAAGTGTGAAGAATAAAGAAGTGATTCTAGTATTTCAAGACGATATTGCTTGAGGACAAGCAACGCTCAAGTGTGGGAATATTTGATAATGCTAAAAACGAACATATATTTCATAGCATTATTCCTCAAGAAAGACAAGCTTTTAGTTGCAATTGTTCTATTTACAAGTGATATTCGTTTAAATAATAAAAGGTAGAGACAAAAGACAGATTCGATGAATTGAAGACGCAAACGACCAAAAAGCTCAAAAGTACAAAAGACAATCAAAAAGGTTCCAATTATTGATAAGAAACGTCTCGAAATTACAAGAGTACAAGATTCAAAACGCAAAGTACAAGATATTAAATTGTACGCAAGGACGTTCGAAAATCCGGAACCGGGACCAGAGTCAACTCTTAACGCTCGACGCAACAGACTAAAAATTACAAGTTAACTATGTATATAAATATAATATAATATATAATTAATTATATTAATTATATATATATTATATTTATAAATAAAAACCGTCGGCAGAGAAAGACTCCAAAGGGACTGAGCTGTAAATTCATTCTCCGCGACTCGCGGAGTTTGAAGAGGATTTCACCGCGAGTCGCGGAGCCCCCAGTTTTGAAACTCCCTATAAAGCAAACCGAATTCTGATCATTTTCATCCATCTTTTTCTTCTTCTTCTCATACGTAAAATATATATATATATTTATAATTTATATTTTAATTTTAATTATAATTCTAATAATAAGGGTATGTTAGCGAATGTTGTAAGGGTGTAAGTCGAAATTCTGTCCGTGTAACGCTACGCTATTTTTAATCATTGTAAGTTATGTTCAACCTTTTTACATTAATGTCTCGTAGCTAAGTTATTATTATGCTTATTTAAAACGAAGTAATCATGATGGTGGGCTAATTACTAAAATTGGGTAATTGGGCTTTGTACCATAATTGGGGTTTGGACAAAAGAACGACACTTGTGGAAATTAGACTATGAGCTATTAATGGGCTTTATATTTGTTTAACTAAATGATAGTTTGTTAATGTTAATATAAAGATTTACAATTGGGCGTCCCTATAAATTACCATATACACTCGATCGGACACGATGGGCGGGGTATTTATATGTACGAATAATCGTTCATTTAACCGGACACGGGAATGGATTAATAGCCACTAGAATAATTAAAACAGGGGTGAAATTACATTCAAGGGTAATTGGTGTAATTGTTAACAAAGTAGTAAAACCTTGGTTTACACGCAGTCGATAACCTGGTGTATTCATTAAACAAAGTATTAAAACCTTGTTACAATTCGAATCCCCAATTAGTTAGAATATTTAACTTCGGGTATAATAATAATTTGACGAGGACACTCGCACTTTATATTTATGACTGATGGACTGTTATGGACAAAAACCAGACGAACATATTAAATAATCCAGGACAAAGGACAATTAACCCATGGGCATAAAACTAAAATCAACACGTCAAACATCATGATTACAGAAGTTTAAATAAGCATAATTCTTTTATTTCATATTTAATTTCCTTTATTTTATATTTAATTGCACTTCTAATTATCGCACTTTTATTTATTGTTATTTAATTGCACTTTTAATTATCATCCTTTTTAATTATCGCAAGTTTATTTTATCGCACTTTTATTATTCGCAATTTCATTATCGTTATTTACTTTACGCTTTAATTTAAGTCTTGTATTTATTTTATATTTTACATTAGGTTTTAACTGCGACTAAAGTCTTAAAATCGACAAACCGGTCATTAAACGGTAAAAACCCCCCTTTATAATAATAATATTACTTATATATATGTTTGTATTTTTATAAAAGTAAATTAATATAGCGTTGAGCTTTGTTTAAAAAAGATTCCCTGTGGAACGAACCGGATTTACTAAAAACTACACTACTGTACGATTACGTACACTGCCTATAAGTGTTGTAGCAAGGTTTAAGTATATCCATTCTCTAAATAAATAAATATCTTGTGTAAAATTGTATCGTATTTAATAGTTTTTCCTGCAAAAATTAATAACTATTTTATATACACCCCGCTGCACATCAGCCATTTAGAAAAATATTTATAATATCCATTTACCATACTTCATAATCATGAAAAGTAGCTAGGGCAATAAATATCTTAATTTATAAAGCTCGCGATCAGTGGAAAAGTTTCATCATAAGCTTTTGCCACGAATCGAGTTTTAAAAGTGTTTACATTACCGTCCATGCTAGTATTCTCTTTGAAGACTCATTCACACTCCATTATCTTACAATTGGGTGGAAGAAATCAAGTCACTTACTTGATTATCTTTCATGGACTGCATATTTGCATTCATAGTATCTCGCCATTTTTAAGATTCGTGATCTTATATGGCCTCACGGTAGCTAGAGGGTTCATAATCCTCTATGTGAGGTTCATCTAAATTAATCAGATAATCAAACCTCTTATGCCGATGAGGAGTTCTACTAGATCTATGAAGTGCAGGTGCAACACGTTTTGGCTCACCAACAATGCGCTCAGATTCAACGTGTAGATTGCTAGTGCTTATAGAAGGTATGTTACTTTGTGGTTCTTGAATTTCTTCAAGATCTACTTTACTCCCACTAAATTCTTATAAGAGAAGATCTCTTTTTTAAAGAATTCAGTAGACCGAGCAGAAAACACTTTGTTTTTAGCTTCGTAGTAGAAGTAGTAACCCATTGTTTCCTTTGGGTATTCCATAAAGTGAAATTTAATACTTCAGGGTTTTAATTTGTTTGAAGTGTCATGCTTCACATACACTTCACAACCCCATAATTTCAAATAAGACAACTTTAGAATCTTTCCATGCCATACTTCATATGGTGTCTTTTCTACCTTCTTAGTTGGAACCATATTGAGTATGCCTGCAGCAGACTCTAATGCATAACCGCAAAAAGACAATGGTAGAGTAGTCAGACTCATCATAGATTGAACCATATCGAGTAAAGTTCAATTCCTCCATTCAAACTCACCATTGAGTAGTGATGTGTGAGGTGGAGTGAATTGTAAGACAATCCCACAATTCTACAGGTGGTCCAAAAACTCTTGACTCATATACTCACTTCCTCCATCAGAGTGAAGTGATTTAAATATATTTCCAAGCTGATTATTTATTTCATTTTTGAAGAACTTAAACGTTTCAAAAACTTAATGTTTATGTTTCAGAAAGTAAACATAACCATATCTACTATAACCATAGTTAATTTAATGAAGCAAGATTTACCATTTCTAGACATTGTTCTAAAAGGGTAACATACATTAATATGTATTAGTCCTAAAAGATATGTAGCTCTTTCACCTAAATCGGAGAAATGAGCCTTTGTCATCATTTCACATAAATATTACTCACATACATCAAATGAATCAAAGCCATTTAATTCCAAAAGTTCATAAGAATGGAGTTTTGAAATGCGTTGCTTATATGACCAAAATGACAATGTCATAGATAGGTCTTATTTAAGTGTTGCTTGAATTGCTTGGCAGTACAGGTATACATAGAATTCTCATTTGAAATCACACCATGCATATCAATTTCAAAAATACCATCACTTGGATAGGCATTAAGATAAAAAAATTTATTATCCTTAGAAATTGAAATATCAAAGTGCGTAAATGCAAGTTCAAAACCAGCATCTTTCAAATCATATTGCTCCTAATACTAGGAGCATAATAACAATGTTTCAATAAAACAATAAGACCACTTGGAAGAGTAAGCTCATATTGACCAATGGCTTGAACCGAAGCTTGATTCAATTGCCCACTCGCAAATTCAGTGTGCCTTTCTTCATTCTATTACTTCTTCTCATTCCCTTCATATTGTTACAGGTGTGAAGGCCACAACCAGTTAACAAATATCCAGGAATCACTAGAAAAAGTATATAACCGTATATGAGATATACCTGAGTTTGCTAGTCTTAACAGCATTGCCTTTTCTCAGCTCAGATTGGTAGATAGGACAACTTCCTTCTCCAATTGCCAACTTTTCCAAAATAGAAACATTCGATGTCTTTTATTGGGATTTACTTCTTGGAAGGTGGAATATTTTCCTGGCAAATGATTTACCATATCCCTTCCACAAAGTATTCGAATTATTCTTTTTCACCCTTTCATCCTACTTCTCCTACTCATCGAACAACTTCCGATAAGCATTTTGCTGAGCAGCAGGAGCTATGCAAATAGGAGGATCAGATAAGGGTTCTAATTTTGTTCAACTTCCATTCATGCTTGAGAACAATTCTCAGGTTGCAGTGCCAGTCTAGGAAGTTTGAACATTGAGTTTATCCTTCTCCAACAAAGAAGGAAGTGTGTTTTGGTTTACGTTTTGATTATTTGACATCTACAACAGATATAAGATTCAATTTAGTATTTTCGATATTGCGCTTTAATAAATTAACTACCCAAGTTTTCTTATAATTTTTAAAATCAATTAATTTACGAAAGCCTAAGATCCACATAGAGGTTCCATAGCCACATCTGTTGATCAGCTAGCAGTTATGGAGTCTATTGGTAGGTAGCGGGTACCAATTACTTTACAAGTACAACTCTTAGATCTTTATGGGACCTAGAGATATATGTAGTCCAACAAACCACTATTATCTAATGGCATGTTTGTCCCATCCTTGCCTCGAACTCAGGTCTCACCGTGAATACGATTAAGTCGTCCAATTTGGAAATAGTGGAAATTCACGCTAGTCTCACTAGATCGAAAAATCCACCTCGTGGCTATAATTCAGTCTAGTCTCACTAGATCAGAAAAATAACAAGGAGTGTTTGCAAGCTCATTAGATGGCATGACTTAAATTTGACGGGTATTTTAGAAAACGTTCGTGTCAACGAATAATGCATGCACACAAGATTCGCTACACTATTAGTTAAAAAATATTTTAACCAATTATATATATGTCAATCGTGTTTATGCGTCTAGTTTGTTATTTTATGTTATATATAAAAATAACAAATACACATTGTGTATCATTTTAAAACAGTTTTAAAATATGTCGCCCATATATATTATTTGAGTTTCAAAAAACATTTAACTTTAAACTCGTTAGAGTTTAACTTTTTAAAAACATCAATTTTAATCTTAAAACTCGTTACCGGTTTTATTTGATGTTTTCATCAAAAACATTTAGCATATATTATAATCAACAATTAAATATAAATTCATAAAATAAAACACAACCATACATCACACACACATAGCTTAGCCCAAAAATCCTATGCTTAATCCCATGAGCCGAAATGGGATCAATAGGTCAAACTAAGGGTAATATCGTAGCTCCCACTTGATTCAATAACCAAGTGAAAAACTTGACAAACGCCATCGTTGTTAACTTAACCTGTTCGCCATCTTCTAAGTCAAACTTCACGTTGCATCTATATCTTCAATCTTCATCTTATTACATTTATTTAAAATTGAAAAATACAACTAATCTAATACTTTTACAATTTAGAATAAACATAAATAAATACCATGAAATTGAAAAATAAATAAAATACAACTTTGGCTTCAAAATGGCCTTCTAATAAAATAAATAATTAACATGACATAATATTGCCGTAATCAACAATCACAACAATCATACATAGGTTGGGACATTATGGGCTATGTGTGCAATCATAATTTTAATAACTATATTATTAAAACCTACATATGGCTTATCCATGGTTACAATGCATGTGTACAACCATGGAATACAGCAATCAACAATTATAATAAATATTCAAGCCATAATAATTAAATCTACAATTTAAATTAGTGATATTCTTTCAATCATATTTGTGCGTCATTAGGTTAAGTCTAAATCAACCGTGTTGACTTTAAAAAACAAAAAGGTTTCAACTTTCACCAATACACCATAAAGCTAAATCTAAAGAATAGTCACAAGACAATTATTTTGAGGACTGTTACATTGTTGCTGCTTTTATAAGTAACATACACATACTCGATTAAATAAAATAAGTGTAGTATATAGTATTAGTGGCGTAAAAATATGTTTATTAATGATACACCTAACGGATACGCTATCCGATAACCGTAAACACTTAGCCAAAGCTCACAAAAGAGGGAAATCGTCAACCAGTCAACGTCCGGTTAGCAACGTAGTATAAATCAAATAAGGAAGATACTGCAATCAAAAGACAACAAGTACAACAAACAAGCAAACGGTTCTCGGATGACGTATAGATAACGTCATCAGTTAAACCGTTACTAAGACCAAATCCGGCAATACTTAGTGACGGTCTCCGGATCATGGTCCACGATAATGTTTACACGTAAGCCCAGAACAAAGGAAGGACGCCATATAAGCCCCACCAATGGGAGGCGCACATGTGTCATCAGTGTGGACGTAAGCCCGACAAATAAGGCATAAGAGATTTGGGCCTAATTACCAATGTTGGTCAGCCCATAATGGAATGAAATGTCAGCGTGGTCAGGCCCATAAACAATACCAACCCTAGTGTTTACCTATAATTCTATAAATATGCTACTGTCATTCCCTAGAAACAAATATGACAAGTCACATCACAATCATTAAATGAGAGCTGATACTTTCTCTTCCTGAAGTATTCTCTCAACTCAACTCAACTCATTGACTCACTCACTTGGTCCATACCCAAGTCGAATACATTCGGCTTTGTTGTGCACCACCCTTTTGAGATACTCATCTCTAACTGAGTTAGTCATGGTATCCGGATCGAAGAACGAACAACTAATTCCCAAACATTCAAACAACATTTTTTGCACCCGAACATATTATCGGGAACCATTCCCTAACCAGTTGATAAAATACGCTTGATCAAATGGTTAACGGAAATACGCTTGATCATTTATTTCATACGGTATAAATATTAATATACATGTAATGATACTACTATATATTATACATATATCATTTAAGCACTTGTATTTACTGTTTATGCCATTTTGTAATGGTTAACTAATATCTATTTTAGTGGATATATAGGATATAGTGGCGTTTTTATCAGATGTGCTATGATGCTTGGTTTATATTAATATAATATTAAATATTAAATGGAAAAAAATATATTAATATATTAAATATTAAATATATAAAATATATATTACATTTATATATAAGAGGATATAGTAGTATCATTATATGTACATGGCACGATGGACACTTCGCACACTTATGAAGTCTTTGTCGCACAATGGACTTTCGCACAACGGAGTCTATGTTACGAGTGGCCAGTCAATTTAACTTTAGATTTAATTTTAATGATTTCATTATCTAAACAACCAACGATTAAATAAACATGAAAATATACATAATCATTCAAGTAAGGTGAACACAAATATCCAAAAGTCCATTGTCTCTTTACATAAATGTTTAATACCAAATGACCGAAATATATATACAGACTCGATATGAACTAGGTGATGGAAAACCGTGTGTACTTTTAAATTTTATAAATGCAGCGGAACATGAAAATAAACATCTTTTATTAACTTTAAAAATAAACATCATTTATTTTATTATAAACTTTCAAGTAAAACATTCACACGATTAACGATCTTAACAATATCCAATTACACCACTAATAATTGTTAACTAATAAATTCACAAAGAGGAGTTTAGATATACCTTTAGTGAGCGATGCAAGAGCGGTAGAAAGAACTCTCCATGTCTAGGTTGAAACATATATTCAAAGTATATGAATATCTCTAGGGTTGATCCACACAGCACGTCAAGCAACACCAATCAGATGCTTTAGTGAGAGATGCATGAGCAGTAGAAAGAACTCAACATGTCTAGGTTGAAACATATATTCAAAGTGTATGAATATCTCTAGGGTTGATCCACACAGTACGTCAAGAAACACCAATCGGATGCTAGTCCGTATAACCAGAAACAATATCAAATATTGCTTATATTGTTGAAAAGTAAATTAAATATTTTGTGTCTCTTTGCTCGTTTTGAGCAACACTCAAAACAATCTGTGTGTGATTAAAAAGATTCTTACTTATTCACATAATGCAAGTGTGTAACTTTCGTATCCTTTTATACTTTTAAGACTTCTTTGTAATGGGAGTAGGTAAACAAAATAAAACCAACTCTTTTTGTTTCTAACGATGGAGTTTTAAAAAGGATTTCTTTTTAATGGGAGTAGGTAACCAAATCTACACCTTTTGATTTGTTAAACCTTTCCACCCAATATTGCAGATCTTGTGATCCATTATATATTATTTTTATTTTATTTTAAGATAATATATAAATTGATATGTATCTTAAAATTAACTATCTTTTCAAATCATATTGATTCCTTTTTATATATATATAAAGATTTGATGTAATCTTTAAAAGATTCTCAAGATTTGATGTAATCTTTAAAACATAAAAAAAAGATTCTCAACTTGCAAATCAATTTTACTTAGCCGACATTGATTTTCATTAATTATTATTACTAAAATATAATTAAAGACAAAACTCTTAATACTAAATTTAATTAAATCTTATTTAATTAAATTAAATTTACTCAAACTATAGGTTATATGTAGTGACCCGGAAATTTTCGACTAATTTTAAACCAAACTCTCGATACGAATTAATATTTTTGACACGATAAGCAAAGTCTATGACGTTGAGTCTCAAAAATTTTGAACTGTTTCATATATTCAATTGACCTTCGACCATTACCGACGATTCACGAACAACTATTTGTAAATAGATACATATATATGTATATATAATGTATATTAAAAATAAATATTAAATGATTATAATAGTTGTTGGACGTTTCGATTATTATTTAGAGAAGTTTAATTCAAACTTTTATGATTTTAAAATAAATGGTGATCCGAAAATGAGTTCTATAAATTTTAGGCTTACTAAAAATGTATTTAGGATCTAGTTATTAAATTTTAACACTTTTTATATTTTACCCAGAATCGAGTGGGACATTTGATGTACTTTTTATTTAATAATTTAATGATCGAATTTTATACCATAAAGACCAAAATAAATAAATATAGTTAATTTAAAAATATGGAATTTTTCTGAACACTTTTATTCGCCACTGATTAACATCGGGGAATGAAATTTAGTTCGTAAATGGTGACGGCTAACAATTTAACACGTTTAAATTCTAAATTATATTATAATGGAATACTGTGCATTCAGTTTTCAGAATCTTTCACTTAACTCTTGATATTACTTATTAATATTATTATATTTATTATTATATTATATAGTTATTGTAGTGACCCGAACTTTTCCATGTTTATATATATTAATTGAGATTGATATTTACATGATTAAATGTTTCCAACATGTTAAGCAATCAAACTTTTTAAGACTTGATTAATTGAAATATGTTTCATATAGACAATTGACCACCCAAGTTGATCGGTGATTCACGAACGCTAAAACTTGTAAAAACTATATGATGACATATATATAGATATATATATAGTTAACATGATACTATGATAAGAAAACATATCATAAAGTATATTAACAATGAACTACATATGTAAAAACAAGACTACTAACTTAATGATTTTTAAACGAGACATATATGTAACGATTATCGTTGTGAAGACATTTAATGTATATATATCATATTAAGAGATATTCATACATGATAATATCATGATAATATAATAATTTAAAATCTCATTTGATATTATAAACATTGGGTTAACAACATTTAACAAGATCGTTAACCTAAAGGTTTCAAAACAACACTTACATGTAACGACTAACGATGACTTAACGACTCAGTTAAAATGTATATACATGTAGTGTTTTAATATGTATTTATACACTTTTGAAAGACTTCAATACACTTATCAAAATACTTCTACTTAACAAAAATGCTTACAATTACATCCTCGTTCAGTTTCATCAACAATTCTACTCGTATGCACCCGTATTCGTACTCGTACAATACACAGCTTTTAGATGTATGTACTATTGGTATATACACTCCAATGATCAGCTCTTAGCAGCCCATGTGAGTCACCTAACACATGTGGGAACCATCATTTGGCAACTAGCATGAAATATCTCATAAAATTACAAAAATATGAGTAATCATTCATGACTTATTTACATGAAAACAAAATTACATATCCTTTATATCTAATCCATACACCAACGACCAAAAACACCTACAAACACTTTCATTCTTCAATTTTCTTCATCTAATTGATCTCTCTCAAGTTCTATCTTCAAGTTCTAAGTGTTCTTCATAAATTCCAAAAGTTCTAGTTTCATAAAATCAAGAATACTTTCAAGTTTGCTAGCTCACTTCCAATCTTGTAAGGTGATCATCCAACCTCAAGAAATCTTTGTTTCTTACAGTAGGTTATCATTCTAATACAAGGTAATAATCATATTCAAACTTTGGTTCAATTTCTATAACTATAACAATCTTATTTCAAGTGATGATCTTACTTGAACTTGTTTTCGTGTCATGATTCTGCTTCAAGAACTTCGAGCCATCCAAGGATCCATTGAAGCTAGATCCATTTTTCTCTTTTCCAGTAGGTTTATCCAAGGAAATTAAGGTAGTAATGATGTTCATAACATCATTCGATTCATACATATAAAGCTATCTTATTCGAAGGTTTAAACTTGTAATCACTAGAACATAGTTTAGTTAATTCTAAACTTGTTCGCAAACAAAAGTTAATCCTTCTAACTTGACTTTTAAAATCAACTAAACACATGTTCTATATCTATATGATATGCTAACTTAATGATTTAAAACCTGGAAACACGAAAAACACCGTAAAACCGGATTTACGCCGTCGTAGTAACACCGCGGGCTGTTTTGGGTTAGTTAATTAAAAACTATGATAAACTTTGATTTAAAAGTTGTTATTCTGAGAAAATGATTTTTATTATGAACATGAAACTATATCCAAAAATTATGGTTAAACTCAAAGTGGAAGTATGTTTTCTAAAATGGTCATCTAGACGTCGTTCTTTCGACTGAAATGACTACCTTTACAAAAATGACTTGTAACTTATTTTTCCGACTATAAACCTATACTTTTTCTGTTTAGATTCATAAAATAGAGTTCAATATGAAATCATAGCAATTTGATTCACTCAAAACGGATTTAAAATGAAGAAGTTATGGGTAAAACAAGATTGGATAATTTTTCTCATTTTAGCTACGTGAAAATTGGTAACAAATCTATTCCAACCATAACTTAATCAACTTGTATTGTATATTATGTAATCTTGAGATACCATAGACACGTATACAATGTTTCGACCTATCATGTCGACACATCTATATATATTTCGGAACAACCATAGACACTCTATATGTGAATGTTGGAGTTAGCTATACAGGGTTGAGGTTGATTCCAAAATATATATAGTTTGAGTTGTGATCAATACTGAGATACGTATACACTGGGTCGTGGATTGATTCAAGATAATATTTATCGATTTATTTCTGTACATCTAACTGTGGACAACTAGTTATAGGTTACTAACGAGGACAGCTGACTTAATAAACTTAAAACATCAAAATATATTAAAAGTGTTGTAAATATATTTTGAACATACTTTAATATATATGTATATATTGTTATAGGTTCGTGAATCAACAGTGGCCAAGTCTTACTTCCCGACGAAGTAAAAATCTGTGAAAGTGAGTTATAGTCCCACTTTTAAAATCTAATATTTTTGGGATGAGAATACATGCAGGTTTTATAAATGATTTACAAAATAGACACAAGTACGTGAAACTACATTCTATGGTTGAATTATCGAAATCGAATATGCCCCTTTTTATTAAGTCTGGTAATCTAAGAATTAGGGAACAGACACCCTAATTGACGTGAATCCTAAAGATAGATCTATTGGGCCTAACAAACCCCATCCAAAGTACCGGATGCTTTAGTACTTCGAAATTTATATCATATCCGAAGGGTGTCCCGGAATGATGGGGATATTCTTATATATGCATCTTGTTATTGTCGGTTACCAGGTGTTCACCATATGAATGATTTTTATCTCTATGTATGGGATGTGTATTGAAATATGAAATCTTGTGGTCTATTGTTACGATTTGATATATATAGGTTAAACCTATAACTCACCAACATTTTTGTTGACGTTTAAAGCATGTTTATTCTCAGGTGAATATTAAGAGCTTCCGCTGTTGCATACTAAAATAAGGACAAGATTTGGAGTCCATGTTTGTATGATATTGTGTAAAAACTGCATTCAAGAAACTGAATTCGATGTAACATATTTGTATTGTAAACCATTATGTAATGGCCGTGTGTAAACAGGATATTTTAGATTATCATTATTTGATAATCTACGTAAAGCTTTTTAAACCTTTATTTATGAAATAAAGGTTATGGTTTGTTTTAAAAATGAATGCAGTCTTTGAAAAACGTCTCATATAGAGGTCAAAACCTCGCAACGAAATCAATTAATATGGAACGTTTTTAATCAATAAGAACGGGACATTTCAGTTGGTATCCGAGCGTTGGTCTTAGAGAACCAGAAAATTTTGCATTAGTGTGTCTTATCTAGTTTGTTAGGATGCATTAGTGAGTCTGGACTTCGACCGTGTTTACTTGAAAAATGATTGCTTAACAAATTTTGTTGGAAACTATATATTTTTAACATGTGAATATTATGTGATATATTAATCTCTTAACGCGTTTGATATTATGTGATAGATGTCTACCTCTAGAACAAGTCCCATTGACTCACCTAATAATAATGAAGAGTCAAATGTAAATTGGAATGATTCGTGGACTGATTCACAAGTTCCCGAAGAGGAACCGGAAGAAGAGTCGGAACCGGAAGAAGAATCGGAACCGGAAGAAGAATCGGAACCGGATGAAGAAATAGAACCGGTGGGGGAAATAATAAAATGGTTAAGTAAAAGAAAATCCTCAACCAACCGACCAAGGTTAATTATGGTCAATGGTGTTTCCGCCATGGAAGCAAAATATTGGGAGGATTACCAATTCTCCGATGAATCGGATTCCGACGAGAATTCCGATGATGTTATAGAAATTACCCCAACTGAATTTAAAAAGGCAAAAGAAAATAATAAGGGAAAGGGCATAAAAATAGAGAAATCTAATTCCAACCCCGATGAACTTTATATGTATCGTCAACCCCCGAAGTCCTTAAGTTGTAACAATGACCCGGGAACCTCTAAACCACCAGGTTTTTCTAAACCAATGTGGACAACGACGGCTCCTATTAGGGGAACATCATATATCCCTAGAAACTTGGCAAAACGAACCAAAACCGAAGAAGAAGAAACGAGCGAGTCGGAATAAGATAGTTGTATTCGTGTGGTGTAATATATGTAATATAGTGTTCTTATGCTTTATGATATATGTAAAAATTGCTTGTATTAATAAGTATTTTTTTATGAATCTAACTCTTGTCTATTTTACAGTTTAAAAACACAAAATGGATAGACAACCCAATATTTTAAGAGACCTACCCGGAGACATGATTGATGAAATCTTGTCTAGAGTCGGCCAGAATTCTTCGGCACAACTATTTAAGGCGAGATCAGTTTGTAAGACATTCGAAGAACGTTCCAAGAATGTCTTGGTTTATAAGAGACTTTCGTTTGAAAGATGGGGGATATCACATTGGGAAACCCATAAGTTACGATGTGTTTACTTTGACGCATATATTGCGGGGAACCCAAATGCTATTTTACGCAACGGGTTAAGAAATTATTTTGACTCAATATATCCGAATATTGGACTTCGTGATTTAGAAAAAGCGGCTAACATGCAACATAAAGAAGCATGTTATGCTTACGGATTAGTAATGTTCGCTTCTCACCAAAGTGAGAACAAGAACATCGGGCTACAACTATTAAACAAAACGTTTCCACAAGTGACGGAGTCGGTAATTGGGGTAAGAAATGAGGTTTTTAGATTATTACGGGACTGTTGGACATTACGTAACCCTCGTCCCTTTGATGACGTTACAACACGCTGTCTTATCAACGGCCATAACGGTTATGTTGCACAAGACCAAGGATGGGAAGTAGTCCTAGTAAAACCAGAATGCATGACTTGTTTCTGGACGTATGAATTACGTGTCTTTATTGCCTTTGCTGAACGACTTGTGTACTAGCTAGAATTGTCTTCACAACTATCTTGTATCAAAGTTATTGTGTGCTATATTTCATGCTTTATGTAAAATAAGCGGTATTGTAAGTTTGTAAAATATTGTATAAAAGTTTGAACGCGAAATATTATTACAATCAGTTTTTCATATAGAATTGTAGTAGTTGAATTGTATATTAGCTACTAAGTATGAACTTAACGGGTAGGTACTACCCGAATTTAAACTTATAAAACGCTAATATGAAGAAAAAGCTTTTATAAATGAGTTCATATTATGCTACAAAATACTATTAACTACTCTTAATATTCTGTATGATTAACTTGTTCCATTTAACTATTTTGAAGGAAATGGCACCGACTACTCGACACACCGTGAATATGAATGAAGAGGAATTCCGTACTTTTCTAGCTTCAAACATAGCCGCAGTACAGGCTGCGCTACATACCAACAATAACCTTGGATCTAGCAGTACAGGAAATCGTGTAGGATGCACCTACAAAGAATTCACTGCCTGCAAACCTTTGGAATTTGATGGAACCGAAGGACCGATCGGATTGAAACGGTGGACCGAGAAGGTTGAATCGGTGTTTGCCATAAGTAAGTGTACTGAAGAGGACAAAGTGAAGTACGCTACGCATACCTTCACAGGTTCTGCGTTAACATGGTGGAATACCTATCTAGAGCAAGTGGGACAAGATGATGCGTACGCACTACCGTGGTCAGCATTCAAGCACTTGATGAACGAGAAGTACCGTCCCAGAACCGAGGTCAATAAGCTCAAGACAGAACTTAGAGGGTTACGAACCCAAGGATTTGATATTACCACGTACGAAAGACGATTCACAGAATTGTGCCTATTGTGTCCGGGAGCATTCGAAGATGAGGAAGAGAAGATCGACGCATTTGTGAAAGGATTACCGGAAAGAATCCAAGAAGATATAAGTTCACACGAGCCCGCCTCCATACAACAGGCATGTAGAATGGCTCACAAACTAGTGAACCAGATTGAAGAAAGAATTAAAGAACAGACTACTGAAGAGGCCAATGTGAAGCAAGTCAAAAGAAAGTGGGAGGAAAACGGTGATAAGAATCACCAATACAACAACAACAGCAATTACAACAATAATCGCAACAATTATCCCAACAATCGCAACATCAATCGCAACTACAACAAACGGCCCAACAACAACAACAACAACAACAACAACAACAACAGCAACTACAACAATCATCCCAACAACAATAATAACCGCAACTACAACAATCATCCCAACAACAATAATAACCGCAACAACAACAACAATCAGAAGCAGCTATGCCAAAGGTGTGAAAAGAATCATTCGGGGTTCTGCACCAAATTTTGCAACAAGTGTAAAAGAAATGGTCATAGCGCGGCGAAGTGTGAGGTCTACGGACCAGGGGTTAATAGAACGAAAGGAACAAATGGTGTCGGAACGAGTAATGGCGGAGCAAGTAGTGTCGGAGCAAGTTATGCCAATGTAGTTTGTTATAAATGTGGAAAACCAGGCCACATTATTAGAAATTGCCCGAACCAGGAGAACACGAATGGACAAGGCCGTGGAAGAGTTTTCAATATTAATGCGGTAGAGGCACAGGAAGACCCGGAGCTTGTTACGGGTACGTTTCTTATTGACAATAAATCTGCTTACGTTTTATTTGATTCGGGTGCGGATAGAAGCTATATGAGTAGAGATTTTTGTGCTAAATTAAGTTGTCCATTGACGCCTTTGGATAGTAAATTTTTACTCGAATTAGCAAATGGTAAATTAATTTCAGCAGATAATATATGTCGGAATCGAGAAATTAAACTGGTTAGCGAAACATTTAAGATTGATTTGATACCAGTAGAGTTAGGGAGTTTTGATGTGATAATCGGTATGGACTGGTTGAAAGAAGTGAAAGCGGAGATCGTTTGTTACAAAAATGCAATTCGCATTATACGAGAAAAAGGAAAACCCTTAATGGTGTACGGAGAAAAGGGCAACACGAAGCTACATCTTATTAGTAATTTGAAGGCACAAAAACTAATAAGAAAAGGTTGCTATGCTGTTCTAGCACATGTCGAGAAAGTACAAACTGAAGAAAAGAGCATCAATGATGTTCCCATTGCAAAAGAATTTCCCGATGTATTTCCGAAAGAATTACCGGGATTACCCCCACATCGATCCGTTGAATTTCAAATAGATCTTGTACCAGGAGCTGCACCAATAGCTCGTGCTCCTTACAGACTCGCACCCAGCGAGATGAAAGAACTGCAAAGCCAATTACAAGAACTTTTAGAGCGTGGTTTCATTCGACCAAGCACATCACCGTGGGGAGCTCCTGTTTTGTTTGTCAAGAAGAAAGATGGTACATTCAGGTTGTGTATCGACTACCGAGAGTTGAACAAACTTACCATCAAGAACCGCTACCCACTACCGAGAATCGACGACTTATTTGATCAACTACAAGGCTCGTCTGTTTATTCAAAGATTGAGTTACGTTCCGGGTATCATCAAATGCGGGTGAAAGAAGATGATATTCCAAAGACTGCTTTCAGAACACGTTACGGTCATTACGAGTTTATGGTCATGCCGTTTGGTTTAACTAATGCACCAGCTGTGTTCATGGACCTTATGAACCGAGTGTGTGGACCATACCTTGACAAGTTTGTCATTGTTTTCATTGATGACATACTTATTTACTCAAAGAATGACCAAGAACACGGTGAACATTTGAGAAAGGTGTTAGAAGTATTGAGGAAGGAAGAATTGTACGCTAAGTTTTCAAAGTGTGCATTTTGGTTGGAAGAAGTTCAATTTCTCGGTCACATAGTGAACAAAGAAGGTATTAAGGTGGATCCGGCAAAGATAGAAACTGTAGAAAAGTGGGAAACCCCGAAAACTCCGAAACACATACGCCAGTTTTTAGGACTAGCTGGTTACTACAGAAGGTTCATCCAAGACTTTTCCAGAATAGCAAAACCCTTGACTGCATTAACGCATAAAGGGAAGAAATTTGAATGGAATGATGAACAAGAGAAAGCGTTTCAGTTATTGAAGAAAAAGCTAACTACGGCACCTATATTGTCATTGCCTGAAGGGAATGATGATTTTGTGATTTATTGTGATGCATCAAAGCAAGGTCTCGGTTGTGTATTAATGCAACGAACGAAGGTGATTGCTTATGCGTCTAGACAATTGAAGATTCACGAACAAAATTATACGACGCATGATTTGGAATTAGGCGCGGTTGTTTTTGCATTAAAGACTTGGAGGCACTACTTATATGGGGTCAAAAGTATTATATATACCGACCACAAAAGTCTTCAACACATATTTAATCAGAAACAACTGAATATGAGGCAGCGTAGGTGGATTGAATTATTGAATGATTACGACTTTGAGATTCGTTACCACCCGGGGAAGGCAAATGTGGTAGCCGATGCCTTGAGCAGGAAGGACAGAGAACCCATTCGAGTAAAATCTATGAATATAATGATTCATAATAACATTACTACTCAAATAAAGGAGGCGCAACAAGGAGTTTTAAAAGAGGGAAATTTAAAGGATGAAATACCCAAAGGATCGGAGAAGCATCTTAATATTCGGGAAGACGGAACCCGGTATAGGGCTGAAAGGATTTGGGTACCAAAATTTGGAGATATGAGAGAAATGGTACTTAGAGAAGCTCATAAAACCAGATACTCAATACATCCTGGAACGGGGAAGATGTACAAGGATCTCAAGAAACATTTTTGGTGGCCGGGTATGAAAGCCGATGTTGCTAAATACGTAGGAGAATGTTTGACGTGTTCTAAGGTCAAAGCTGAGCATCAGAAACCATCAGGTCTACTTCAACAACCCGAAATCCCGGAATGGAAATGGGAAAACATTACCATGGATTTCATCACTAAATTGCCAAGGACTGCAAGTGGTTTTGATACTATTTGGGTAATAGTTGATCGTCTCACCAAATCAGCACACTTCCTACCAATAAGAGAAGATGACAAGATGGAGAAGTTAGCACGACTGTATTTGAAGGAAGTCGTCTCCAGACATGGAATACCAATCTCTATTATCTCTGATAGGGATGGCAGATTTATTTCAAGATTCTGGCAGACATTACAGCAAGCATTAGGAACTCCTCTAGACATGAGTACTGCCTATCATCCACAAACTGATGGGCAGAGCGAAAGGACGATACAAACGCTTGAAGACATGCTACGAGCATGTGTTATTGATTTCGGAAACAGTTGGGATCGACATCTACCGTTAGCAGAATTTTCCTACAACAACAGCTACCATTCAAGCATTGAGATGGCACCGTTTGAAGGACTTTATGGTAGAAAGTGCAGGTCTCCGATTTGTTGGAGTGAAGTGGGGGATAGACAGATTACGGGTCCGGAGATTATACAAGAAACTACCGAGAAGATCATCCAAATTCAACAACGGTTGAAAACCGCCCAAAGTCGACAAAAGAGCTACGCTGACATTAAAAGAAAAGATATAGAATTTGAAATTGGAGAGATGGTCATGCTTAAAGTTGCACCTTGGAAAGGCGTTGTTCGATTTGGTAAACGAGGGAAATTAAATCCAAGGTATATTGGACCATTCAAGATTATTGATCGTGTCGGACCAGTAGCTTACCGACTAGAGTTACCTCAACAACTCGCGGCTGTACATAACACTTTCCACGTCTCGAATTTAAAGAAATGTTTTGCTAAAGAAGATCTCACTATTCCGTTAGATGAAATCCAAATCAACGAAAAACTTCAATTCATCTAAGAACCCGTCGAAATAATGGATCGTGAGGTTAAAAGACTTAAGCAAAACAAGATACCAATTGTTAAGGTTCGATGGAATGCTCGTAGAGGACCCGAGTTCACCTGGGAGCGTGAAGATCAGATGAAGAAGAAATACCCGCATCTATTTCCAGAAGATTCGTCAACACCTTCAACAGCTTAAAATTTCGGGACGAAATTTATTTAACGGGTAGGTACTGTAGTGACCCGAACTTTTCCATGTTTATATATATTAATTGAGATTGATATTTACATGATTAAATGTTTCCAACATGTTAAGCAATCAAACTTTTTAAGACTTGATTAATTGAAATATGTTTCATATAGACAATTGACCACCCAAGTTGATCGGTGATTCACGAACGCTAAAACTTGTAAAAACTATATGATGACATATATATGGATATATATATAGTTAACATGATACTATGATAAGAAAACATATCATAAAGTATATTAACAATGAACTACATATGTAAAAACAAGACTACTAACTTAATGATTTTTAAACGAGACATATATGTAACGATTATCGTTGTGAAGACATTTAATGTATATATATCATATTAAGAGATATTCATACATGATAATATCATGATAATATAATAATTTAAAATCTCATTTGATATTATAAACATTGGGTTAACAACATTTAACAAGATCGTTAACCTAAAGGTTTCAAAACAACACTTACATGTAACGACTAACGATGACTTAACGACTCAGTTAAAATGTATATACATGTAGTGTTTTAATATGTATTTATACACTTTTGAAAGACTTCAATACACTTATCAAAATACTTCTACTTAACAAAAATGCTTACAATTACATCCTCGTTCAGTTTCATCAACAATTCTACTCGTATGCACCCGTATTCGTACTCGTACAATACACAGCTTTTAGATGTATGTACTATTGGTATATACACTCCAATGATCAGCTCTTAGCAGCCCATGTGAGTCACCTAACACATGTGGGAACCATCATTTGGCAACTAGCATGAAATATCTCATAAAATTACAAAAATATGAGTAATCATTCATGACTTATTTACATGAAAACAAAATTACATATCCTTTATATCTAATCCATACACCAACGACCAAAAACACCTACAAACACTTTCATTCTTCAATTTTCTTCATCTAATTGATCTCTCTCAAGTTCTATCTTCAAGTTCTAAGTGTTCTTCATAAATTCCAAAAGTTCTAGTTTCATAAAATCAAGAATACTTTCAAGTTTGCTAGCTCACTTCCAATCTTGTAAGGTGATCATCCAACCTCAAGAAATCTTTGTTTCTTACAGTAGGTTATCATTCTAATACAAGGTAATAATCATATTCAAACTTTGGTTCAATTTCTATAACTATAACAATCTTATTTCAAGTGATGATCTTACTTGAACTTGTTTTCGTGTCATGATTCTGCTTCAAGAACTTCGAGCCATCCAAGGATCCATTGAAGCTAGATCCATTTTTCTCTTTTCCAGTAGGTTTATCCAAGGAAATTAAGGTAGTAATGATGTTCATAACATCATTCGATTCATACATATAAAGCTATCTTATTCGAAGGTTTAAACTTGTAATCACTAGAACATAGTTTAGTTAATTCTAAACTTGTTCGCAAACAAAAGTTAATCCTTCTAACTTGACTTTTAAAATCAACTAAACACATGTTCTATATCTATATGATATGCTAACTTAATGATTTAAAACCTGGAAACACGAAAAACACCGTAAAACCGGATTTACGCCGTCGTAGTAACACCGCGGGCTGTTTTGGGTTAGTTAATTAAAAACTATGATAAACTTTGATTTAAAAGTTTTTATTCTGAGAAAATGATTTTTATTATGAACATGAAACTATATCCAAAAATTATGGTTAAACTCAAAGTGGAAGTATGTTTTCTAAAATGGTCATCTAGACGTCGTTCTTTCGACTGAAATGACTACCTTTACAAAAACGACTTGTAACTTATTTTTCCGACTATAAACCTATACTTTTTCTGTTTAGATTCATAAAATAGAGTTCAATATGAAATCATAACAATTTGATTCACTCAAAACGGATTTAAAATGAAGAAGTTATGGGTAAAACAAGATTGGATAATTTTTCTCATTTTAGCTACGTGAAAATTGGTAACAAATCTATTCCAACCATAACTTAATCAACTTGTATTGTATATTATGTAATCTTGAGATACCATAGACACGTATACAATGTTTCGACCTATCATGTCGACACATCTATATATATTTCGGAACAACCATAGACACTCTATATGTGAATGTTGGAGTTAGCTATACAGGGTTGAGGTTGATTCCAAAATATATATAGTTTGAGTTGTGATCAATACTGAGATACGTATACACTGGGTCGTGGATTGATTCAAGATAATATTTATCGATTTATTTCTGTACATCTAACTGTGGACAACTAGTTATAGGTTACTAACGAGGACAGCTGACTTAATAAACTTAAAACATCAAAATATATTAAAAGTGTTGTAAATATATTTTGAACATACTTTAATATATATGTATATATTGTTATAGGTTCGTGAATCAACAGTGGCCAAGTCTTACTTCCCGACGAAGTAAAAATCTGTGAAAGTGAGTTATAGTCCCACTTTTAAAATCTAATATTTTTGGGATGAGAATACATGCAGGTTTTATAAATGATTTACAAAATAGACACAAGTACGTGAAACTACATTCTATGGTTGAATTATCGAAATCGAATATGCCCCTTTTTATTAAGTCTGGTAGAACAGACACCCTAATTGACGCGAATCCTAAAGATAGATCTATTGGGCCTAACAAACCCCATCCAAAGTACCGGATGCTTTAGTACTTCGAAATTTATATCATATCCGAAGGGTGTCCCGGAATGATGGGAATATTCTTATATATGCATCTTGTTATTGTCGGTTACCAGGTGTTCACCATATGAATGATTTTTATCTCTATGTATGGGATGTGTATTGAAATATGAAATCTTGTGGTCTATTGTTACGATTTGATATATATAGGTTAAACCTATAACTCACCAACATTTTTGTTGACGTTTAAAGCATGTTTATTCTCAGGTGAATATTAAGAGCTTCCGCTGTTGCATACTAAAATAAGGACAAGATTTGGAGTCCATGTTTGTATGATATTGTGTAAAAACTGCATTCAAGAAACTGAATTCGATGTAACATATTTGTATTGTAAACCATTATGTAATGGCCGTGTGTAAACAGGATATTTTAGATTATCATTATTTGATAATCTACGTAAAGCTTTTTAAACCTTTATTTATGAAATAAAGGTTATGGTTTGTTTTAAAAATGAATGCAGTCTTTGAAAAACGTCTCATATAGAGGTCAAAACCTCGCAACGAAATCAATTAATATGGAACGTTTTTAATCAATAAGAACGGGACATTTCAGTTATGATAGTACATATCCGTGAACCAAGATAATCGAAAGTAATACTGTGTTACTTTTGTTCTTTACAACTTGTTATCATTGGTGATGCTTTAGCTTTTTCTATTTTTTGTCTAAGTCACCATTTATCCTCTCAATATATATATGATATACTTAAGCATATGCATATACTACTTACATAAACTTGAAAACCCACCATCAACCTTGAACTCCCTAGCCATCCGTCACCCCCATCTGCCATTACACCATTATACACAATCACCACCATGGAACCATCATCTCCATGAACAAGCCACCACACCCGTTGCCACTTTCTCGTTTTTATTTTATAGCACAATCGCAACCCGAATGATCACATAATCATTATTTTCTTCCTTGTTGTTTCCTGACCGAGAACCCATCAAGAACCATCAACACCACCTTGGTTACTTCCAAAGTCACCATTGTAAATCCACCATAAACCTCAACAAACAACCACAATTTTCTGCAACTACATGTTTCTGTCGATTCAAGGATTTCCTTTGCCAAACCAAAACCCACTTGTATGAACCCAAAACCAAACAATAACCACCATCATATACTCGCTGCTGCCATTTTTTTTTGTATTCCCTGCTGATATCTGAATACAAACATGCATCAACACCCCAATTCCATCATTAAAAGGTTCATGCTAGCTGTTACTTTACTCCTATTCGAACTACAGCCATGCTTCTAATTTAGATATATTTTTTGCAACAAAGCGAAGTAATAATGGTGATGATGAAGTTAAATGATGAGGTTAGTTACTTTTACATGTCATCGATCCATTTATCAATATAATGATATACTTCGTATTAGATAGGTGTTTCACCTTGGAACTAATTATCCCAAGTTGCAATAATTTATTCTTAGTGGGTGAATTACTTTTTAAAAGTATATGGACCATGTTTTCTTGTTGGGACATGTATGATCTAGTTTTACTTTCAATAAATATATAGCATGGTGATAAGTTGGGCTTGAGAAACTAGTGGGACCAAAAACTTATTTTAATTGTTGAGCTGTGAACCTGCTTTATTGTTGGGCATTTCAGGTGGTATCAGAGCTGGTTTAAGCTGTTTCTTCAGCTTAATCATAGAGGGGTTCTCACAGTGTTACCTGTGATGAAGCATTGACTCTTACTCCTCGCGGTCCGAATATGGTTGGTTTTGTCGAGAGGCGGGGCCGTAAAATCAGTGTCTGAGGTACACTCAGTGGTCACCATGCGGTTAGCTGGGAAGGCACTGGGTGGGACGTGTGGTTTCCTCAACTGAATTAGAGTTGGTATCAGAGCGGAGGTCTTAGCTAACCAGGTCTTGCATTAATGTGCCTAACTGATAGTTGTTTAGATGCATTAGTGAGTCTGGACTTCGACCGTGTCTGCATGTCAAAAGTTTTGCTTATCATTTTGTGTCAAAAATTACCTGCTTATCACTCTTAGGGAATCACTTTCTTATCATTCTTAGTCTAGACACATCTTAATGCATTGATTGCATGAATAGTGTAGAGACAAAATTCATATCTTAGCGTATCTTCTAATCCATATCTTAGCATATCTGTTACTATATACTTTTCCTGATATATTCCGTAAATTCCTCTGTAATCTACGAAATCTTTTGTTCTATATAGATAGATATTCTATGTAATTAGAATACCATTTGATAGCCGAAAGTCATTTCCTACCGAAAGATCCTTTACTTAATCGTACGAAATGGAACTCGTCACTAGTTCAAGTTCTTCGGAACCCGACAACTATTCCAACATGAATGTTCACCTAAGCTCCGAAAGTAGCGTCACCAGAATGAATCAACCAATCAGCCATCCCCAATTCATCTGATGAGTTCGTAGTCAACTTAACCAATGGAAACGAGAAAAAGGCGATACATTCCACCAACCAAATTTCCTTCTTGGCGATGAACCTGAAGCACTTACCGGCGAACTAGTTCAAAACACCATATTTACCCACATAGCTCGCAACGATTACGTAATAGCTACTATTCTAAATCTTATTCATCCGCTCGTTCCGACCGACAATCATCCCGAAATAATGGAAAAAGTCAACGAGTTTCGCGCTTGAATAATCAATTTGGAGAATATGGTGCAAAATTTACCAGCTTCAGCAACATCACCGTCACCAACAGTACCAGTAGTAACAGCACCAGTAACATCAACAATCCATGCATCAACATCTCATTCTTTATCTCGAGTATAATCATCATTCTACGTATCCTTCTACATCAATTACATTCGTTCCTCATGGCGATTATGTAATCTCTAATGTTTTAGAGATTATATATTCTAGTTCTAACGGTAAATCAAATGAGATTAATATCATATTGACTCATTAAATCCATGATTACATCTGAAGTAAATATATATGTATATATATTTTCATAAAAATTTTAATTAAAAGTCTTTTGTACAAACTGTTAATGGTGAAAATATTTTAACGGGTAGGTAATACACGAGGAATATTTAGATTTCACATTAATAAGTTACACTGTACATTCTTCGAAGCTGATTCAACAGTTATTTACTATCCTACTTACAACCACTGATATACATATCCGTTCACCACCGAATAACCATTTTCATCCAATTTCATATTTGGATTTTGATTTACCAGAATCCAACAACTGGCATAATGAAGAAAACATTGGACAAAATAAAATTTGTTAGAAACAGACAAATTAACTATGATAAATTTTGTTAAGAATCCACACTAACTGTTTCCAGCTAACTGTTCCTAGCTAACTGATTACATTTTATTTATCGCAAATTATTTTATCGCAATTTAATTCTCGCAATTTTATTTATTGTCATTTAATTTCTGTTATTTATTCTACGCATTTTAAATATCGGGACACGTATACAAGGTTTTGACATATCATATCGACGCATCTATATATATTATTTAGAATAACCATACACACTCTATATGCAGTAATGATAGAGTTAGCTATACATGGTTGAGGTTGATTCTACAATAATATATATACTTTGAGTTGTGATCGAGTCTGAGACATGTACACGGGTCACGATACGTATTAATTAAATCGAATATTATAAATTAAACTATATATGAATTATTGGACTGTTAACTGTGGACTATCGACCGTGGACTAATAACATTGGACAATTAAAATGAATTAAAATATTGATTATAACATATGAAACTAAACATTTCTTCAAGTTTGCCACTTGATTTCATCTTAAATATCATTTGTATCTTGACGATTACTATCTGCGTTCAAACCTTTCATGATTCTTGAAAACACCTTGATCATATACATGGCATTGTATATGTATATTTTATTTGCTAAAAGCCAAAGGCAGAACTACGCGAATTATAAGGCAAAGCTATGCAATATTCGCTGAAAATAAGTACATCAGTTATGTTTTCGCATTAATGCAAGATCGCGGTTTAATCCGCTGAGTTTCCGCAGATAGTTAAGTAACTCGCGGACCGCGGATATTTCGAATCCTATAAATAGGGAGCTTGGCCTCTCATTTATAGGTTGTTGATTCTCTGCCATTTTGCCCAAGCCTTTGTAATTTCCACTTGTGATCTTGCCCAAGGGATTTTTACACCGCGCAAAGGTGAATTATGCTAATTAACAATCAAGACCGGGTCGGGGTGGTTGATCACTTGATAGTTAAAGTGAAAGACGATCATCGGGGTGCAAAATAATCATCAAACATTCCATCCTCCATTACAATCTTATTGCACTCAATCCGTAATTAAGTAACATCATTAATTAAGGATTGATCAATTGGCGCCATTCGTGGGACACGTTTTACAAATTAAACTGAAATTTTTTTTTTCGTGCTATCAAACGATTAATTCTCTGGTTTAATTCCAATCGTGTTTTTGTTGTGATGATTTACAGGTGCTTTTGTAATACGCAATTAGTCGATCTGCTCGACAATCATGATGACAAATGCAAAGCAAACTGGCGTTTCTGCGAATGATGATGCACTACCTGGTGATTCGCAAAACGCTGTGATATTTCCATTGCAAACAAATGATAGTATAACCGCGAGAAAATTGGTTCAAGAACCGATCGCTAAAACATCTACTGAAAACAATGCTAGTGACTCGCAGCCAGAAGTTGCTGCTGAAAAAATGATTGCGCGAAGAACTTTGCTGCAAAATCGCAATGAAACAATCGCTGATGGGAAGTGACCAAAAGCTTTATCTGGAAAATCTAGTCTACGAACTGAAAAAATTGTTGGTACTGCAATCGAGCAAGCTAAGAGAGATGCTAAGCGTAATTGCGAATTTCGCATACCGCGCACTTACTTATGGCCATTGAATGATTCAGGATCACAAGTTGATCGTCTAGTTCTTGAGCATAATGATAGCGATACTGATAATGCAGAAGATCGCATTCATTTGAACTCTGCATACAAATCAAAAATGGCAAAAACACCAAGAGAAGAGAGCGAATTTTCTGATGATTCGGACAACGTAGAAGAGTTTGTTAAAAATCCACATGTTAAGCGAAAGCGACCACCAACACCTTTCCTTCGCTATGGGGAAGAAGGTGACACATCTGACGCTGCTCGCAGAGAAAATGCCCAGAATTTTTTGGCGGATGCTTTCAGAAGCATTGCGCCAAAGTCAATGCAACATAAGTTTGACCAACCAAATTTTTTGCAAGACATGCTTACTAAATTTTGTGCAGATAATACAGATGTTCGCACAAAAAAGGCAACAGAAATCACTACTGCTGCGGACAAGATTGTCCAGCACATTTCTGATTATCCAATTGTTTCTCCGCCGATCGTGCTGGCAACTCTGGGAGTCTATTTGGGTCTAACCGATCCCTTAGATTTTCTACAACGCTTTGAGGGGGTGGTGAGCACCTATAACTGGGATGAACCAGTTGCGTGTAGAGTATTCCCCATGGCTTTGCAAGGGTCAGCAAGGGAGTGGTTTCATAGTCTGCAATCTCGCAGTATCATTGGCTTTGTCGATTTGCGCGAAATTTTTTTGCTGCGGTTTCAAAATCTGTTACCGCAAAAAAGACACATATCGAATGTCACGATATTAAGCAAGGCAATAATGAAACTTTGAGCGCATTACTTACGCGGTACATTTATGAGTGCCAAAAAATTCCACGATTGAATGAAGATCAGAAAATTTCTGGTTTTTTGCATGCTATTAACCCACAGCGACATCCTACTCTTGTGCGGAGATAGCGGAGAGACGTTCCGCCGACCTCTGCAAAAGTTCAACAGGAAACATATGATTATCTCCGCGGTGGAGAGGATAGCAATATAACCCCTGCGTGTGGATGTGGTAGAGAGAAAAGTTGGCGAGATGACAATGACTCTTTTCGCGATGGTAACAGTGATAATTACTGCGGATCAGGTTTTTCGCGGAGAAATGGCGGCGTTGGATATCCGCGAAATGACAGGTTTCAAGACCAAAATGATAACCATGGTTATGGACGCCGTGATCGCTATTCTACTCGAAAGTGGAGCAATGAATCATTCAATATCATTCAGTCGCTAACAAAAATGCCCAAGGAAATTTTTTTGCAAGAGAGAGTTGCTAAGTCTTTTCCTGATCCGCGGCCTTTGGGAGAAAATAGCAGGCGCGACATGTAACACCCTGTTTCTGTTTCTGATTTTGTAATAGATCGGGACGCCGTCCAGATAGGGGGACGCCGTCCAGCAACAAAAGGTGGGACGCCGTCCAAGGTTTGGAACGCCGTCCAAACTGTCTGTCGTGCCAGCTGTTTTAATTTGTTATAAATGGGTAAAATGGTAATTTCACTTGGGTGCCGATTTGGAGACTTCAAGGCTGATCCCTTGATCATTTTTGGATCACTTTACACCCACACAAACACTCTCATCTTGTTCTAGTGAGAGAGTAAGAGTTTTAGAGAAAGAGATAGAGGTTGATTTGGAGAAGAAGGAGTTGGATTCTCGCTAAAGCTCGGGTTCTAAAGTTGGTCATCTCGCTCCTAGCTACGTTGTGGTAGCATTGGTAAGCTCAAACTCCGAATTTTATTTGTTTAGATTTGATATTCAAGTTAGGGTTTTGAGCTAGTTTGTTGAGAAACCATTTTAGATGATGAAATGGGTTTATGGTGACTATTTATTCTTGTCACTTGGCGGGTTTTGGGTCGGTTGATGATTTGGCCTTGATTAGGGTTTGATTTGGAGTTTAATCACTAGGATTAGTGATTATGGAAGTGTTGGAACCCTTTTGGGTGAGTTTGGTTAACTAATTTTGAAATGGGTCAAAATTAGGGTTTTGGTGTCAAATTGGGTAAGACACGTGTTTAACACTTGTGTTAGGGTTTAATCGGTGTGTTAGGACCATTTTAACTCGTGTTAGTGATTATTTGGTTAGTTTGGGCACGGTTTGTGCTTGGAGGTGCATTTGGGTCGAAATTTGCAATAAGTGTAAATTGGGTTGGTTTGTAAGTCAACCCTAATTGTGTTGTTTGTAATGTGATAATGAAATAGGTACTTTCCATTGACGGGTTGTGGATTATTCGGAGGCATTCATCAAGACGACAAGGTGAGTGTTAATATCCTATGTGCATATGTATGTGTAGGATGGGTGCGGGTCGGGTGAAGTGGTTCTCGGTTATAGAGCTCACTTCACATATAGGTGGATTGATGGACTTGTGTATATGTCCAATTGGCACGGTTGTGCGTCTTGGTTGACCACCTTTGACGAGGTGCACACTTTATGTGTACGTTATCACATGGGCGTGTGATGTGGATTATATAACCCCAATGGCGAAGGGTTAATATTGTGAGTGGAGTATTTATACGTACGTGTATTTGGCGTATTTATTTTTGAGTGTTATGGTATGAACCATCGAGCCGGTAGTGCCATAACATGTGTGCGATAAGATGTGAACCACGAGCCGGTAACATCGAGTGTAAACCACGAGCCGGTAGCACTATAAAAATAGATGTGAACCACGAGCCGGTAGCATCGAGTGTGAACCACGAGCCGGTAGCACTATAAAACGAAGCATGAACCACGAGCCGGTAGCATCGAAGTGTAAACCACGAGCCGGTAGCATTATAAAAGAGTATGACTCAAATACGTATGGTGTGAACCACGAGCCGGTAGTACCATAGCGTTATGGTTAACCATATTGTGTTTGTGATTGTTTAGCATGTTAAATATTGTATACGTATAATGTTGTATTGTCGTGATGTAGCTAACCCTCCGGGTGTAGCTTATTGGCATTTGTTCACATTGTCGTTGGTGAACTTACTCATTGTTGATGTTGTTAGCTTGTTGCTTAGTGATCGTACGGTATGCTTAGTGTAGTTGCCTTATTCATGGATGCTTCGGTATGCGGTATTTGATATTGTGTGGCGTGTCCATTTTATACATATATATGTATGTAGTATATTATCACTCACTAAGCGTTAGCTTACCCTCTCGTTGTTTACATTTTTATAGATTACATGGATGAGGTGGCTCGGTTAAGCGTGGGAACTAGTGGACTTGCGTAGTTTGCTTTAGAAGACTTGCTTTTGGATTTGATTAGGATTGGTAGCGTATCCCCAATCCCATGTTCGGTCTATGTTTTGAATTTAACTAAGTGGGTCGAAATGGTCACTTTGTGGTAATTTGGGTCCATGTGGGCCCGTTGTTGTAAAACTCGGTTTTATTGTGGAAAACTCTTAGTTTTAATTATTATAACATATTGTGAAAGTGTCTTGGTTTAAAAGTGTCGGGAAGCGGGTTTTTCGCCCGTGTGAAATCGTTAAGCAAGACAGAATCTGGCAGGCATTCTGGACGCCGTCCAGATCTGCTGGACGCCGTCCAGGTCTTAAGGGCTGGACGCCGTCAAAGTTTTTGACGCCGTCCAGAAGGGCTGTCTCAGGAAAAAAAAAATTTCTGGCACGTTTTCGGATGGTTAACGGGTTGGGTTGTTACAAGTGGTATCAGAGTATGGTCTAAGGGATTTAGGTGACTTGAGAGAGGTGCCTAGACTTAGACTTTTGTGTGTGCTTAATTTGTTGCGGGACTTGTAGGATTACGGGTTGAAATGGGTTTAGTTAGTGCCTTGTTCATAGGTTGACTAATGTTTATATTACTAATGCGGATATTATTAATATGTTATTGTGTTGTGATAATAATTCTCGCGTGTGTTTATATCACGTAGAATTTTGTTTGTGTTTGTTTATATCATCAAGCGAGGCGGTCATTGTACTAACGAGTTGATGCGGCGTGTGTGCATAATAAGGACTTGCAAACCTTATTACGGGTGCAAATCATGCAAAACAAGTGATGTACGACGAGTGTTTAGCAAGATGGGGCGGTGTTGTGTGTGTGCTTTATACGTTCGTGATCTAATCGCTTTGCATTCCTTAGAATGGCGACGGGAAGTGGGATCGAGACGAACGACGTAGAGTTTAACGCTAGAGTTGCTGCCGCCGTTGTGGAGCAAGTGGGTGCGTTACGGGAAGAGATGGATAGGAAGTATTCCGAACTTCAAAATAGTGGTGATATGGAGCGTTGTCTTAAGAGCTTCATGAGGACTAAACCCCCGATGTATGACGGGAAACAGGATCCTTTGATAAGCACAACTTGGATCTCGGATGTCGAAGGGTGTTTTCGTACTATTGAATGCCCTCCCGAGAAAAATACGAGACTCGCTACTAGTTTGTTGCGGGGTAGGGCGAAGGATTGGTTGGATGGTAAGATTGATCTTGTCGGCGGTGAAGCGTTTATGGCGTTATCGTGGGACGAGTTTAGGAAGGAATTCTTCGAGGAGTTCCGGACTTTGGCCGACTTGTCGAAATTGCGTAATGGGTTGCGAAATTTGCAACAGGGTTCTATGGATTTGAATACTCTCAAGACGACCTTTATGACGAAGGCTCGTTTTTGCCCGGAGTATTTGGGGAATGATCGTTTGTTGATGGAGGATTTCTATCGGACTTTGAATGATGACTTGAAGAGTAAGATTAGCCGGGGTTACGCGAAGTCGTTTGCTGAATTATTCGCGGTGGCTAGAGGTTTTGAGTCGTATTCGCGATCGAAGATTGGTGAACCTTCAAGTGAGAGAAGGGTTGTTTCGTATGGTGCTCCAAGTAAGAGGACTAAGGGTCCGAGTGTGAGCACGGGTGGTACATGGACGAGTATATCAGATTCTAGTGCGTCTAGGTGTTATAATTGTAGCGTGAGAGGTCACAAGTCTTGGAAATGTTCGGTGCCAAGGGGTGATGGCATGGTGTGCTTCCATTGCCAAGAAGAAGGACATCGTAAGTCAGAGTGTCCCAAGTTAGCGGGGACAGGTACGGCAAGGAGACGTTAAGGCACGTTTCATTTTAATAAATATGTCCTTTGATTATTTATTATGTGCCGTTGAGTTGAGTTTATTAGATGCATTATGTTGTGCATGTTATTGATATGGGTGACGTTCCTAATGGAAGTACCCTATGGTGACGTTTCGATTATCGAGCAAAGGGCGTAAGACTTGGCGTAACCAAGCATTCCTTAGTATTTGGGAAATGTTTCTACCAAGCCATGGAAATGGGTTTTGGTGTCGGTTGTTAAGCGCGTGTTCGCTTTTGTGTTGAAGTTGATGAACCATGAGGTTTGACGTGTGGGATGAAACCCGAGAAATCGAGTTTTTTTATCTCGATGTATGTTGGTAAAGGAGTCTACGTGACGCGACATTAGGTGCCTCTTTTATACCTACTAGTGTGGTGTTCGACTCCGATTGTGTTATGGTTACATTGTACTTAGGGTACCGAAGTGAAACCCTTAAGTACATGAGTGACTAGGTGAAATTTGACAAACTAAAGCAATTGGATGATTGCGAGGGTATAGTTTGTGTAATTTGTGGTACACTTTTCGTTTGAAGTGTTTAAGGATAGGATAAAATCCTTCGTATGCTCAAGGTTGGAGCAAGATGTGGTGATGGGTCGTGTGAGCCCAATTGTTGGTAAAGTCTACCTTTGGTAGCACTGTACGGTAGTACGAGTTGTGGATATGGAACGTAGTTCCAAGTGGGGGAGTTACACTCCCGCACGAGGAGGCCTTAGGGTGAAAATTCGGATAATGCTTATGGTAGATCCGAAACTTGTGTTGGGACCTAGTTTTGGTCGATTCGTGTTAGGGTACAATTTCAGTTAAATTGTACTTATGGTTGGGATTTAAATTATCGCCGAGGTGGTAATGTGGTAAATCTCGTTGAGAGATAATGGACGTGTTTGGCGAGCAAGGTGAGATCCCTCGGTTAAGGGATGTGCGTGTCAGGTCCTCTTTTGGAGAATGGTTGTTTTGTGCCTATGTTCGAGATAGGTGGTTCTTGCTCGATTTTGGGAATGGTTAGTGGTATCCATTAGGATTCACTATGGCGTAGCAGAGCGCGATGTTACGCTACTCGTTGTTCGAGGTCAAAAGGGCGTTGGTTGGTGAAGCATGACTTTCGGGGGGGCTGACTTCATCATGAGATCGTTGATTGGTGAAGCATGACTTTCGGGGTCGGCTGACTTCATCATGAGATCGTTGATTGGCGAAGCATGACCTTTGGGGTCCGCTGACTCCATCATGGGAGTAGTGATATATCGGCGAAGCATGACCGTTGACGGGGTCCGCTGACTTCATCAGGTGTTGAGTGATCTATCGGTTGTTTTATACACCGATGGTGGGATCGTGAGGACCATGTTGTGTGTTTAGTGATGCGATAGCCGTGTTTCGCTCATATGTTGTTACGGGTGTGACAATAGTCGATTTTGTACACCTTAGGATTAGCGTTGCCATAGTCATTTTGGGCGCTTTTGGTTTTAGCCGTTGCTTATGATGTTAGGATAGTGGCGTATTGGTTGTATTGCACACTACAAAGGATGTTAGGTGGTAAGTGTAATCCGTAAGGATTCGTGTGGTTCGATCTTCAACGTTCGGATTGTTGACTTTAGGTTGAGACTTGGTCGCTTTTAGCGTTGTCCTTGGTAAAGGTACGCTAAGGAATTTATATCTCGGTACGAGATTGGTTGAGTTTTTCCCGATATGGGGATTTGAGCAGGTATTAGTGCTCGGATGTGGTTTTGATAAATTGCGGGTGACGATTTTAGTTATTAAAGGTGATCCAATGGGAAGAGTTGCCTAGGAAAGTCGGATTGGGACTTATGTTTGAGGACCGTAGGGTGTGGTCCGTTTGGTTAAGTGACGAGGATCACGAGGACGTGATCGATTCTAAGTGGGGGAGAGTTGTAACACCCTGTTTCTGTTTCTGATTTTGTAGTAGATCGGGACACCGTCCAGATAGGGGGATTCCATCCAGCAACAAAAGGTGGGACGCCGTCCAAGGTTTGGGACGCCGTCCAAACTGTCTATCGAGCCAGCTGTTTTAATTTGTTATAAATGGGTAAAATGGTAATTTCACTTGGGTGCCGGTTTGGAGCCTTCAAGGCTGATCCCTTGATCATTTTTGGATCACTTTACACCACACAAACACTCTCATCTTGTTCTAGTGAGAGAGTAAGAGTTTTAGAGAGAGAGAGTGGTTGATTTGGAGAAGAAGGAGTTGGATTCTCGCTAAATCTCGGGTTCTAAAGTTGTTCATCTCGCTCCTAGCTACGTTGTGGTAGCATTGGTAAGCTCAAACTCCGAATTTCATTTGTTTAGATTTGATATTCAAGTTAGGGTTTTGAGCTAGTTTGTTGAGAAACCCTTTTAGATGATGAAATGGGTTTATGGTGACTATTTATTCTTGTCACTTGGAGGGTTTTGGGTCGGTTGACGATTTGGCCTTGATTAGGGTTTGATTTGGAGTTTAATCACTAGGATTAGTGATTATGGAAGTGTTGGAACCCTTTTGGGTGAGTTTGGTTAACTAATTTTGAAATGGGTCAAAATTAGGATTTTGGTGTCAAATTGGGTAAGACATGTGTTTAACACTTGTGTTCGGGTTTAATCGGTGTGTTAGGACCATTTTAACTCGTGTTAGTGATTATTTGGTTAGTTTGGGCACGGTTTGTGCTTGGAGGTGCATTTGGGTCGAAATTTGCATTAAGTGTAAATTGGGTTGGTTTGAAGTCAACCCTAATTGTGTTGTTTGTAATGTGATAATGGAATAGGTACTTTCCATTGACGGGTTGCGGATTATTCGGAGGCATTCATCAAGACGACAAGGTGAGTGTTAATATCCTATGTGCATATGTATGTGTAGGATGGGTGCGGGTCGGGTGAAGTGGTTCTCGGTTATAGAGCTCACTTCACATATAGGAGGATTGATGGACTTGTGTATAGGTCCAATTGGCACGGTTGTGCATCTTGGTTGACCACCTTTGATGAGGTGCACACTTTGTGTGTACGTTATCACATGGGCGTGTGATGTGGATTATATAACCCCAATGGCGAAGGGTTAATATTGTGAGTGGAGTATTTATACGTACGTGTATATGGCGTATTTATTTTTGGGTGTTATGGTATGAACCATCGAGCCGGTAGCGCCATAACATGTGTGCGATAAGATGTGTACCACGAGCCGGTAACATCGAGTGTGAACCACGAGCCGGTAGCACTATAAAAATAGATGTGAACCACGAGCCGGTAGCATCGAGTGTGAACCACGAGCCGGTAGCACTATAAAATGAGGCGTGAACCACGAGCCAGTAGCGTCGAAGTGTGAACCATGAGCTGGTAGCACTATAAAAGAGTATGACTCAAATACGTATGGTGTGAACCACGAGCCGGTAGCACCATAGCGTTATGGTTAACCATATTGTGTTTGTGATTGTTTAGCATGTTAAATATTGTATACATATAATGTTGTATTGTGGTGATGTAGCTAACCCTCCGGGTGTAGCTTATTGGCATTTGTTTACATTGTCGTAGGTGAACTTACTCATTGTTGATGTTGTTAGCTTGTTGCTTAGTGATCGTACGGTATGCTTAGTGTAGTTGCCTTATTCATGGATGCTTCGGTATGTGGTATTTGATATTGTGTGGCGTGTCTATTTTATACATATATATGTATGTAGTATATTATCACTCACTAAGCGTTAGCTTACCCTCTCGTTGTTTACATTTTTATAGATTGCATGGATGAGGTGGCTCGGGTAAGTGTGGGAACTAGTGGACTTGCGTAGTTTGCTTTAGAAGACTTGCTTTTGGATTTGAGTAGGATTGGTAGCGTATCCTCAATCCCATGCTCGGTCTATGTTTTGAATTTAACTAAGTGGGTCGAAATGGTCACTTTGTGGTAATTTGGGTCCATGTGGGCCCGTTGTTGTAAAACTCGGTTTTATTGTGGAAAACTCTTAGTTTTAATTATTATAACATATTGTGAAAGTGTCTTGGTTTAAAAGTGTCGGGAAGCGGGTTTTTCGCCCGTGTGAAATCGTTAAGCAAGACAGAATCTGGCAGGCATTCTGGACGCCGTCCAGATCTGCTGGACGCCATCCAGGTCTTAAGGGCTGGACACCGTCCAAGCTTTTGGAAGCCGTCCAGAAGGGCTGTCTCAGGAAAAAAAAATTTCTGGCACGTTTTCGGATGGTTAACGGGTTGGGTTGTTACACAACAGATCAAAATTTTGTGTTTTTCATGACGATTACGGTCATGATACCAATCGTTGTAGGGATTTGGCGGAATTCATTGCAGAAGCATATGAGCAAGGCAAGCTGGACCATTTAATCGCACAAAACACTGCGAATGCGATTATAATGCCTACAGAAGCTAACACCTCGAATGCGTCGAACGCGGTTGAGAATATGGCTCCAGCAGTGAAAAATATGGGAGTAAAGATGGTGAGCAAGAAAGACAATCAGCGCAGAATTCAGGTAATTAATGTGGTAGAAGTGCAGGGCGAAATGTCAGTATTGCAAATTTCAGAACAAATTGTCAGTTGGAAATGTCCTTCTATTACGTTTCCTCCTGCAAGTTTGACTGCGGATGTTGATAAACCTATAGTGGTCTCATGTCGCATTGCGAATACTGGTATAATGATAATGAATGTACATGTGGGCACTGGTAGCAGTGTCGACGTCATGTACGAACAATGATTTAGCAAGCTACCCGCGAACATTCAAGCTTTGATGAAACCTACTGCGGTTTCACTTGCTGGGTTCTCAGGAGAGTCATCCTGGCCTGTTGGCCTGTTGGAATTACAAATGGAGCTAGTTGATGACAGCGATGAGTCGCTAAGGCGCCAAGCTTTATTGAATCTGTACAATCTACTATACATGGTATGCTAAAATTTTCTGTTAACAAGGGCATTGGCACGCTGATTTCTGCGAAAGTGGAGCCGTTCTGCGCCATGAATATGGCAAATGAGAATTTGGGTATTGAAGGACATTCTGTTAATCCTGAGTAGTGCGAAAATTTAAAAGTTGTAATAAGATGCTAAGGCAAAATTCATCAATGAATGATATAATGATGCGAATATGATAGTTGTGTTTATGTTTCGAATCTTGTAATGCGAAATAATAATGAATAAAGCAAAGTTAATTTCAGTGTTAGTAATTGTTTCTTTACAAAGCAAAAACACTGCGTGTGGCCACGCGTAGTGCTTTTTTGTAGAATACAATTATTTGCCTTTTATAACACTAAGTTAATGTTTGTTCTGCGAATGCTTTAAGTAAGGTGGCATGATTTTCGCTAAGCATAGCCTGCTTAAATGTTATGAAAATGCAAAAATGCATTGCGGAATAAGTTGATAAAAACCAGGTGATGAAATTGCACACTTGTGTCAATTTGAAAATAATTGCGAAAGGATAAATTTTCCTAAGTGTCTAATCTTGCCAACACTTAGATGCTTCGCAATGCTAAAATTTGCCTAAGGATCGATGTGTCGGACTTAGAAGATTCATAATGTTAAAAGATTGTTTCGCATAAAGTATGCTTTGTTATGTGCACAATAGCGAATGCGGAAATTGCAATGGACAAGTCTGAATTATGGATAAATGTTAAAGTAAAGCGCTATATAAATAAAAGAAGTTGCAACTACGAATTGTAAATAAGTGATTGATATTCAGAGCGAACGCATCGCGAATAATTACATTAAAACGCAATTTAAGATTGCGAGCATACATCAAAAAATAGCTAACATAAACTTAAAGCTCTAATGCTTTAATATCAGCGAACGAAACGCCTTCACGCTGACTGAGCTCCTCCAAGGCAGGAATTCTCACCTTCTCAACCTCCTTCTTCGCCTTCTCAAGTGCTTCGCGAGCATCGTCTGTGGCGCATATTTCATTCGCCATGTCAGAAGGTAGGGGTTGAGAAAGGTCGCCAAGCTTGTATAAAAGGTCATGCCATTCGCAGCGTGCAAGTTTTGCGGCTTAGGCATACGCCTGAAATTTCTCAGTAACAGGTTTTGAATCCATTACTTTATCTGCGAACTTGGGTAAATACTTGACAAGCTGAGATAACTCATGTTCCGTAGTGTTCGCCTTACTATTAAGCCTGGCGATCTCTTCCGTTGCCTTTTTAAGCTTTGCTTCAGCTCTTTGCGCTCTTTTCTCCTGAGTGTTGGCAGCCTTCACTGCCTCATCATATTCATCCGACATTTTGGTGAATCGCTCCATGCTGTCAACAGTAAGAAAAAGAGCATTATAACAATTGTACAATCGCTGTCTTGCATCTTCGGGGTATGATAAACTACGATATTTATCCTTTGTCTCCTTGGGGAGAAATTTATAGAGTCTACGGTATAATTTGTTGGCCTGTTCTGCGGCCGCGGTTTCTTCTGCATCAGCTTCTCCTTCTTCCTCTTGATTAGACGCTTCTGCGTCAGATGGAAGAGACAAATCTTCACTCTCGGGCTCTTCAAGAACATCTGTTGGAATGCTCCCTCTGATGTTGTAGAGCGGGGTGGTTTCAGCGGATGACTCTGAAAGAACAACTATAATCAGATAAACAAATGTAGTGAATCTATGCGAAAATAACAAAGCGCATAATGAACGAATACTGCGAACTTAGCAATCACTTACTTGTTTCTTGTTCAGAAAGAGACCGTCGTCGTCTTTTGCGTGGAGTGGGGGCCCCTTCCATAACTTTTCGCTTGCCGCGGTCCTCGCCACCAGTAATATAACATGTATTGATGATTGGCTCATCAATAAGTATAATCTCGCCGTCGCCATTTTTTAGGCGACGAGCAGGGCTGATCCTGCTGATATCGGCAGACCTCATGATAAGGTCAAGAGCAATCACTGCGAAAATATACACATATAGTGTTATGTGAAGCAAAAATATACTGCGAAAACTATAGAAAGTATTATGCGATAAGTTTAAGCGAAATACCATTTTTTGCCTGGTCAACCAAAAGCGCGTCATAATCGTTCCAAGGCCATTGAATTGAAACTCTGCCGATGTACAGCGGTACATTTGAATAAGCTCGTAGAATTAGGCCTGCGTTTTTGAGTGTCTTGAGAATATCATGCTCAAGATCATCAAGTACAGGTTTCTCATTGAGATCGGGATCAAGTTCTGTACCCCATGCTCTGGGTATGTCGCTGTCCACATAGGCGGTGTCATTGATATAAAAGAACGAACTGCGCCAGTTGCCTATTGAGTCCTTAGGCGAAACCATTGTACCCAGCTTGCTACGGAATGAAAACCATCCCACATCATATAAAATTAGACTGTTACACGCGCGAAACACGTTTAGCAGCGGTTGTACGTTGGTGGCATTGTAGTACATCTCGAACAGCACAATTTTATTAATCGCATTCGGATGGAGCTGCATCATGTCAATCTTATAGTATTCGCAGACACTACGAAAAATGTGGTAAGAGGAAATCGAAGGTTGCCTTGAGAGATGGCAGCCTCATATACAGTGATCATCCCCTTAGGGGGAGTGTCAGCTCGCTCTTCTGGTAAAGGTACGGTAGGTACAAATTGTGCAAGTGGCGGATACCACTCTTGTAAGGTTTGGAGTTTTGTTTCCGTCATATAGGAAACATAACCCCCCGGAGAGTGCATAGATGAAAAGGAAGCCATTGATGATAAGAAAAGCTAAAACGGAGGTTGAATTGATGAAATTGAAGGTTGGATTGGCTAATTGCAAAGTACGATTGTGATTGGCAGAATACGATTGAATGCGAAATTGGGAGAGAAAAGGCGTAAAATTTTTATACGGAATAACCAGCTATTTATAATTGGAATTAGGGAGAGCAAGTTGAAAAGACAATCATTGCATTTAAATGGCTGAAATTACCGCAACGTGTAAACGGTAATTTTCTAGCCGTTACAGCGTGCTGATTTGACAGATTGGTGAAAGTTACCGTTGTAATTACGCGTTGAGCTTAATAAAAACAACGGTAATAAATGGTCGGTAAAAAATATAAAATATTGTTTACGAACTATTTTAAGAAGCATTTCTTTATTTTTAGAGTTTATCATGATGCATTAGCTTCGCGAAAATGCATCATAGTAAACTGGGGGGACTTGATCATATACATGGCATTGTATATGTATATTTTATTTGCTAAAAGCCAAAGGCAGAACTACGCGAATTATAAGGCAAAGCTATGCAATATTCGCTGAAAATAAGTACAGCGGTTATGTTTTCTTATTAATGCAAGATCGCGGTTTAATCCGCTGAGTTTCTGCAGATAGTTAAGTAACTCGCGGATATTTCGAATCCTATAAATAGGGAGCTTGGCCTCTCATTTATAGGTTGTTGATTCTCTGCCATTTTTCCCAAGCCTTTGTAATTTCCACTTGTGATCTTGCCCAAGGGATTTTTACACCGTGCAAAGGTGAATTATGCTAATTAACAATCAAGACCAGGTCGGGGTGGTTGATCACTTGATAGTTAAAGTGAAAGACGATCATCGGGGCCCAAAATAATCATCAAACATTCCATCCTCCATTACAATCTTATTGCACTCAATCCGTAATTAAGTAACATCATTAATTAAGGATTGATCACACCTCAATCGAGAGAATGAACCAACCGCACTTCATCTACGGAAGAAAAGATTGATACATATAGTTATTCACCTGAAAACTCTCGGAACCTATATAAAATTTTAACACATATCTGTGCTAGCTTCTCTGGTATTGTTATTTCTGAAAATAACAACGCAATTTCTTTTCAAATTAGCCAATTTTGTCACAGCTCCACCAAGACAATTTTGACTTTTCATCCGGAGTAACCTTATTATAACCCTATCATATACTCATCCGCATATTGTAACGAGAATTGCCATACCAATTACCAAGAATCAATAATCAGTATTTCGACATCTCGCAGTGTTTATATATCAACAGTTATATGTATACGTATAACATTTATCTCTTAGAATTATGATCTTTCATTCTGAAATTCTGAAAAGCACTCAGTCTACAAATCAATACTCTGAATGTTGAAAAAGCTGAATGAAGCAGTAGAAACCGTAGACAACCGTAAACGACCTTAATCATCGGAAGTTTGATGATAAAGAATAGTATGTTGGTAAAGCTCAGAAAAGTTGGAACTGGAAAACGGATTGAGCTAACCACGAAGGAGACCAAGGACAAATACAAGGACCATACCCTATTTTTAAGAATACAGGTAATTCTGGATCCGTTGAAATCTTTAGAGAATATCTTGCTCCGAAGTCATGTTAAAATCTTGCGGAAAAATTTTTCTTCATCAACCTTCGAACTTGGAAATTCCAAAATATCATCATAAATATCTTCGATATTTCTGAGGATATTTTCATAAATATTCTTGTCCGAAATTATTTATCTCTTCCTGCTATCTATATTAGATCATAAAGGAAACCATTTTAGTTTCTAAATTTCTTTAAAAATTCGAATTTAAAGTATGAATGTTTTTTTTTGAAGTAGTGTTGGGAACTGATGCATGAGTTAGTATAATATAATGACACTTGATCAACGTGATTATATTACAGTAAGTCATGCTGAGTTTCTAAATGAAACGTGACGATTCACAGACCATACCGTCATCATGTGTCATGTTACACGACTCTTACATTCTATCTAACCTCTAAACATATCAAGAACATATTATCTTGATAGTTCTACCTTTTCTCTTGAATTCAGGAATTCAACCGTGACTACGTCACTGATTAAGACGAACATGCAATTATTCATTTCACACTTTTGTGATAGCTTCATTCGTACTCTTTGCATGATCGAATTATTTTATCTATATTATGCAATGGTGATAAAATTCTATTTATCAATTCATATTCATCATGAAAAAATTTTTATTGCTAGCCATGACGACCTCATTCAAATTTTGGGACGAAATTTCTTTAACGGGTAGGTACTGTAGTGACCCGAAATTTTTTGACTAATTTTAAACCAAACTCTCGATACAAATTAATATTTTTGACACGATAAGCAAAGTCTGTAACGTTGAGTCTCAAAAATTTTGAACTGTTTCATATATTCAATTGACCTTCGACCATTACCGACGATTCACGAACAACTATTTGTAAATAGATATATATATATATATATATATATAATGTATATTAAAAATAAATATTAAATGTTTATAATAGTTGTTGGACATTTCGATTATTATTTAGAGAAGTTTAATTCAAACTTATATAATTTTAAAATAAACGATGATCCGAAAATGAGTTCTATAAATTTTAGGCTTACTAAAAATGTATTTAGGATCTAGTTATTAAATTTTAACACTTTTTATATTTTACCCAGAATCGAGTGGGACATTTGATGTACTTTTTATTTAATAATTTAATGATCGAATTTTATACCATAAAGACCAAAATAAATAAATATAGTTAATTTAAAAATATGGGATTTTCTGAACACTTTTATTCGCCACTGATTAACATCGGGGAACGAAATTTAGTCCGTAAATGGTGACGGCTAACAATTTAACACGTTTAAATTCTAAATTATATTATAATGGAATACTGTGCATTCTGTTTTCAGAATCTTTCACTTAACTCTTGATATTACTTATTAATATTATTATATTTATTATTATATTGTATAGTTATGATAGTACATATCCGTGAACCAAGATAATCGAAAGTAATACTGTGTTACTTTTGTTCTTTACAACTTGTTATTATTGGTGATGCATTACCTTTTTCTATTTTTTTTGTCTAAGTCACCATTTATCCTCTCAATATATATATGATATACTTAAGCATATGCATATACTACTTACATAAACTAGAAAACCCACCATCAACCTTGACCTCCCTAGCCATCCGTCACCCCCATCCGCCATTACACCATTATACACAATCACCACCATGGAACCATCATCTCCATGAACAAACCACCACACCCGTTGCCACTTTCTCGTTTTTATTTTATAGCACAATCGTAACCCGAATGATCACATAATCATTATTTTCTTCCTTGTTGTTTCATGACCGAGAACCTATCAAGAACCATCAACACCACCATGGTCACTTCCAAAGTAACCATTGTAAATCCACCATAAACCTCAACAAACAACCACGGTTTACTGCAACTACATGTTTCTGTCGATTCAAGGATGTCCTTTGCTAAACCAAAACCCACTCGTATGAACCCAAAACCAAACAATAACCACCATCATATACTCGCTGATGCCATTTTTTTTGTATTCCCTATTGATATCCGAATACAAACATGCATCAACACCCCAATTCCATCATTAAAATGTTCATGCTAGCTGTTACTTTACTCCTATTTGAACTACAGCCATACTGCTAATTTATATATATTTTTGCAACAAAGCGAAGTAATAATGGTGATGATGAAGTTAAGTGATGAGGTTGGTTACTTTTACATGTCATCGATCCATTTATCAATATAATGATATACTCCGTATTAGATAGGTGTTTCACCTTGGAACTAATTATCCCAAGTTGCAATAATTTATTCTTAGTGGGTGAATTACTTTTTAAAAGTATATGGACCATGTTTTCTTGTTGGGACATGTATGATCTAGTTTTACTTTCAATAAATATATAGCATGGTGATAAGTTAGGCTTGAGAAACTAGTGGGACCGAAAACTTGTTTTAATTGTTGAGCTGTGAACCTGCTTTATTGTTGGGCATTTCATTATAATTATATATCAACAATATATAATAATTGGTGTCTAAATGCTAATGTGTGTGACCCCATAGGCCTGTATATAAGCGGTAGTATAGATTTGTGTTATGACGTGTACATTGAACCAACACTAGGGACATACAAAAATATGCACTAACAAGTCAAATGTTAAAGGGAGAAGGTGGAAGAACGACTATGTTTGTTGAAGCCAATGGGGTGGCTAAAGGGGGTGATGTATCGTTTACGGGTAGTGGTTTTGCTCTTGTTGGTTAGACGGGTATGGAGGATGCCTCTAAAGTTTGCCACTATGTGGGTAAAAGTTGGCATTCTACTTGTGCTTTGGTTTAGAATAACATTAAAATGATCAAAGCTTCTTCAGTTACTAATTTAGGTAAAGGTGTAGACCCTGCTGACTCTTCTAAGGAGGTTGAGAAGAAAAATAACAAAGAATACAAACCGGATGTGTGCAACTCATTCATTTTACATGATCAAGAAGAAGATGAGTAATTTAAGCCCAAGGGTGGTTTGATTAAAGGTGAGGGTTTTATTGTCAGCTCGGAGATCCTATATGATATGGGAGTAGGATTTTTTGTGAAGTTAAGGAATTTTTCCAGTCTTAAAGGTTGCAAAGGCATCTTGGGTTCCTCTTTCAAATTTTTTTATTCTTTTATGAAGAATTTTGAGGTAGATAAAGTTGAGGCAAAGTTGATCAATCATAAACCAAAAGAGAAAGCATAAAAGAAGGAAAAAGTGCACGGGGAAGAGTTGAGAAATTTCAACGTAAATGGCATTTAAGATGCTCATTAGGTTGGGTTTGTATTTGGTTGTTGTTTAGTTTGTTTGCGTTATAATCAATTACCTAGATCGTTCAGGCGATAGCTGCCAATTTTTCGTTCTTCTAGTCCTTGTTGTGGTTGATTTTTAAGGTCGTTGATTCTTTTGTTTCTTTGACTGTTAGTTTTTTTCCTTTTTTGAACGACAAAAGAGTTTACTAAGGAAACAAAGCTAGCGAGAAGCTAAAGAATGCAAAGAAAGTAAAAAGAAAGAAGGGGATTATGCAACCACACCGTCTAATTTAGTCTTCTCTTATGATATCTAGCAAACAAACAATTAAAACTAGTGACAACTATTAGATGTGTGAAGTCGGTTTAAAAAAGCAAGAGAGTATCTTGCGGTGGCGAAAAAGGGGCTACGGTCGCGAATTTGTAATAGTAGGTTTTGGAGTTCCCAACTTGAAGGAATTACGGTCGCGAGAAAGTAATTACGATCGTGAGATTTGTATGATGTATTGATAAGTACTTCTTTAGGATTCCTTATTTGTTTCTGTTTCGTTGTTCTGTTTGCACTATAAAAAATACCCTATTGTAACCTGTGATTGTGTGCACGGAATTTAAAGTAGAAAATCCTTGGTTTGCGCCGGTGGATTAAAACCACGTTAAATTTTTGTGTCATTTATCTTTATTTTATCATTTTTATGATTTAGCTAATTCTTGTCATTCGTGGGTTAGTTATTGGTGTAAATCAATTGTCTTGTTGGGTCCTGAATTCCTAACAAGTGGTATAAGAGCTTCAAGGTTTGAAGATCGGGTGACGATGGCTGATGGGCATGCACCAAATACTCTTAATTATATAACAAGATTCAAATACCATAATAAGCACACACACAACTAACGACCAACTAGGACCCGGTCATCATAGCACTTTTCATGTAAGCATTCAATTCACGTTCATCCTAAGAGAGTGGTTTGATTGAATATCGAAAACTAATAATCATCCTAGGTTTGATTGGGGGGTTTTTGATTGATTTTGACTAAAAACTAAAACTTTCAATAGTAAAGCGAAATAACGAGATAAGATACGAATTAACTAAGTAGTGTCCACTTTACTAATCCACTCTTATGCTTGGATTGCCCCTATTTGTTCCAGTTGTTATCTCATTTGTTGTTGAACTAGCAAACGTCTAATATCACTGCTAAACCATAATCAAGTCAAACTTTTCAAACTCACATAATATCACAACTAAACCATAATCAAGTTTGATAGGTCAGATCATAGTGAGATTAGAAGATGTGATGAGTTAGAATGAGATTTGGTAAGTGAAGAACAGATTCGGTATTAGAGAGAATAAGTAAAATTACATTCCACAGCTTCTTAAACTAGTTTACAAGGCAATGGCTATCTAATTAGGACTACTTAGGTTCCTTATATAGACCTTGATATCGGCTAAAAAGTCACGTTTTCACCCTAGTATTAATGCCCAAAAACAAGAAAGATTCGAAGTTTATCGGCAAAATACCCGCTTCGTCGGTTAAAATTGAAGAGCAAGTAATTACGAAGACGGTGCAAAAAGAATCAAGAGAATCGGAGCTAAAACGAAGATTCTAGAGTAAAAATGGTGAAAGACAAGAAATCAGTTACGATCCAGCGAATCAGCAAGCCAAACGGCCTGCCAAACAGCTTGCCAAATGGCCTGCCAAATGGCTTGCCTGGCTTGCAAACGGCCTGCCACATGCCCAAGTTAAACGGCCCTTGCAAACGGCTTGGTCTATCAAACGGCCCCTGCAAATAGCCTGCCAAATGGCCTGCCAGCTGTTTGCATGCAAAATTTCATGCTTATTTAAAGGGTCTTTGTCATTCATTCCAACACACACTTTAATTCACTTCTTTCTCTCTCTTGTACAATATTAGTCATACTTTTAAGGACTTCGACTCCGTGCGGGGAACCTAGTACCCGAAGAAGAATGTCGAAGATTGTATTAGGAGCGGTCTGGAGTTTTAAGTTGTCACTTTTGTATTCGGAACTCGTATAATCTACTGGTACTTCTATCCTTTATCTTTATATAATGTCTTCTATCATTATGTTCTGTGATGTTGTTTCCATGATTAGCGAGTAGTTATCTTTAGTGTATGCTATGATATAACCAGTTATAATGCCGAAATAATGTTATGGTTTGTGTATGTTGTTAAAATGCTTTCCGATTATGCTTTAAACTCAATCGCTTTTCCAACTAATAGAACGTAGTTATTGGCTCTGTTATTGGGAAGTCGCGAACCTCGATTCAGAGTACACTATCTGTGTCACCCCTTGGTAAGAGAAGTCTATCGAATACAATGTAAGATCGACTGAGGCACACCGGTTGTATTAAGTCTATCAAGCTTTGGATTTCGACTGAGGACTCTTTCGTAGTGAAACATCTGATTAGACCCTTAGTATATTGTCGGTCCCAGACCATGCTAGTGTAGTCACCAAGAATATAAACTTCGTACGTGCAGGCTGAAGCACAACGATTATTGTAAGCTGTACCTCTGCTAAGTAAGGCCATGGAACCCGGTCAGTGTTGATTAGTACACTGCACCATAACGCGGTCTCAAGCATTGCACCCCACTTGAGGGATTCTTAGTTAATTAAGGAACTGTTTGTTTAAACACATAAAGGATTGGACCGTTAGGATAACCGAACGTGTTCATGGAAGTCAACCTGACTTGGCCATGATGTTCTTTATGGTTGAACTCTTTTTAAGGGCCTAACTATCTTTTAAAACCAATCATTAACGAAAGCATTGAAACACATCACGTCTCTTGGATATGGTAAACCCTGTATTCTATTATGCTTAAGAAAGTTTAGACCTTTGTGGAATGTTAATACGTCACCCAACCGAGTCGCTCAATTGGATGAGCCGTCTGAACGTGTATGCCTGTAGTCAGACTGCACGGGCGTCGTGAGTAAGGGACGTTGCTGTCTATTCAGAATCTTCAAGCCTATCTTGTAGCGACCCGGCCAAATCATGTTTGACGGCGCCGTCTACTTAGGTCCTGTTACGTGGTCATAAGTCTTTAAAACAACGTTTGACCAAAAGATGTCGCATTCATTTCAAAAGTAAAGATTGTTCCCCAGTTTACAAGAATTGTTCATCCAAAAGTTACGTCACAAAGTTAAGTACAAACGAAATCCTATGCGACACCGTTTTAAATAAAGTCAAAAGACGCTCCATGTATGCACATATACTCGACATCCAATGCAAGTATCAAATAATGAGCGGAAGCATGAATCATGTATCGTTCAAGGACCTGAGAAAAACATAGAAATCTGTCAACGAAAACGTTGGTGAAATCATAGGTTTAAGTAAGTAAGTACAAGTGAACCACAAGATTTGCATCAATGAAATAATAGTAATACATTCCAAAAGTTTGTTTCACGAGCACCCAATTATCAATGCTTAACATTCCTTCCATAGAACCCCATCACTTAGTGCTAGAACATACACTGTTTCTCGAAAATATATTTCATTCGTAAACGGTAGCGAACCGTTTAAATTAGGGTTTGTCAAACCCATATGGATCCATACAACATAAGTTCTCGCTTACACCCGGCAAGTGTAACTAATGATAATCGAATTGAGGATTTTGTTCTAAACTCGTATGTAGAATGTTTGTTTTCCTGTACTTGTGTTCACTTAGTAAAGAAATGTTTATGTTTTCTCATCCCAAATGTAAGTTCAAAAATAAAATAAAAGTGGGACTATGATCTCACCTTGAGTGCACGAGTAGTAAAGTACTTCAACAAGTAAACGTGTGCAAAGAACAATGCTAGTCTTGACCTAAACAATAGGTTGTATCATTAACGGTAAACACGATAGGTCAAAGATGTTCAATTAGTCCTATGGCTCGTTAAGACTCGATCATAATAGCATGTGAATCAAATTGTCATGTTTCATGCAAGGTACAAGTATAAAAACATGTTAGAACGATTGCACAAATATTTGGTTAAGTTTGATTAAAAGTCAACTTGGTCGGGTCAAAGTCAACGAAAAAGTCAACATGTTCGGGTCGGGTCCCGAACTATTTTTCTGAGGTTTTTAATCATATATGAGCATGTTAGAACAAGTTTCATGTGAATCGGAGGTCCGTAGTATGCCAAACATTTTTCGTATTTTGAACATGGAGGTCAGAACCTGACCACGGCTTATGTCGCGCCGCGACATAAGCTGGCCGCGCCGCGGCATTGGCCGTGCGCTGGTACATGGTCAGTCTCAATTGTTCAAGTCCCAAATCAAAACTCTTTCAAGCATAAATTACAAACCGCTAACTCTTAGAACTCGCACCTTATATCGTTGAAAAGGTAATTTGACAAAGAACACAACTAAATATATTTCACCAACCAAAAACATTATTTGTAACAATCGGCTTTCCAAAATAAATGATCGATTAATGCACACATTTAATACTCGAATTTGATAAGTGCACATTTATGATTCGGGCATTTAATGCATACATACAACACGCCGTTTTGTAGGTAATCGAGCATACAATACAACTAACTACTTACTAACAATAATTCAAGGCATTCAATGTATCATCTATTCATTTCAAGCTTATCAAACCCTAACCCAAATTCACCAAAAATCACTAATCAAGTTTATGGAGTTTTCTTAAGCAACCTACACATCAAATTGAAGCTAGTGATACTAGGAACACAATTAGAACATGAACTTTTAACATCTAACAACATATGATCATCCAAAATTCAAGAACAACACACCAAAATTCAAGTTCTTGCTAGTTATACTAAAACAACGAGATCGAGCATACAAATTACATACACGACATCACAATGAGCCATAGACACTAACTAACACCATTTCAAGTCAAAAACACGAATTTAGAGAAATCTAGAGTTTTAGAAATGTTACCCAAACGAGATGAAGTTGGTACCAAAATGAAGAGGATGAAGAGAGGATTACGAATATGTAATTTATTTTGTTGTAAGCCTCCTAGATCGGATTTAGATGATGATTGAATGAATTTGGAAATGGTGTGTGTGTTCTTGCTAGAGAGAAAGAGAGAGAGAGATGGAGATGATAATGAATGAGTGAAAGGGGTTTGACCCTTTGACCTAGTCAAGGGTTTGATCCCTTGTCAAGTTTAGTCCCTCAACTTTCGTTCGGGTGCGTGAATTACCTAAACGAGAAAATTTAAAACGTGTATCAACGGGAGATGTTATAAACATATAACGGACTTTATATTAGTATAACGGAAAAGTAAATGGAAAAAGGCGGGATGTTACATTACCTACTCCTTAAAAGAAATTTCGTCCCGAAATTTAAGTAGGCGTAGTAGTCGTTGTTTCTTCCTTGAGATCTTGCGTTTCCGAATTCACGAATAGATGAGGATACTTCCTTTGCATTTGATCTTGTCTTTCCCAAGTAAACTCGGGTCCCCTTTTGGCGTTCCAACGGACTTTAACAATCGGAATTCGGCTTTGTTTCAATTTCTTGACGGAGGTGTCCACAATTTCAACCGGTTCCTCCACAAAATGAAGTTTGTCATCAATAGTAAGTTCCTCGAGAGGGATGACGATATCGGGTTCGGCAAGACACTTTTTCAAGTTAGATACATGGAAGGTAGGATGAACGGAGTTCAATTGAGGCGGAAGATCTAAACGATAAGCAACGGTTCCAATACGCTCCAAGATTTCGAAAGGGCCAATATACCGCGGATTTAGCTTCCCGCGTTTCCCAAAACGAATTACACCCTTCCAAGGTGCGACTTTTAACATGATGCGGTCACCGACTTGAAATTCAAGGTCGTTGCGTCTTTTGTCGGTATAGCACTTTTGACGACTCCGGGCCGTCCGAAGCCTATCTCGGATTTGAACGATCTTCTCGGTTGTTTCATGAATAAGTTCGGGACCGGTGATTTGTTTGTCGCCTACTTCGGCCCAACAAAGAGGAGAACGACATCTTCGGCCATATAATGCTTCGAATGGTGCGGCGTTAATACTCGCGTGATAACTATTGTTGTAGGAGAATTCGGCGAGAGGCAAGTGCTTATCCCAAGCTTTTCCAAAGTCAAAAACGCAAGCTCGTAGCATGTCTTCCAAGGTTTGAATTGTGCGTTCGCTTTATTCGTCGGTTTGTGGATGATATACGGTGCTCATGTCTAAACGCGTTCCCAATGCTTCTTGCAAAGTACGCCAAAATCTAGAAACAAAACGGCCATCTCGGTCGGAGATAATCGATAAGGGTACACCGTGTCGGGCTACGATTTCTTTGATGTAGAGTTGTGCGAGTTTCTCCATGTTGTCGGTTTCTTTCATGGCTAGAAAGTGCGCGGATTTGGTGAGTCGGTCAATAATGACCCAAATAGTATCATAACCGCCAACCGTCTTTGGTAGTTTGGTGATAAAATCCATCGCTATCCTTTCCCACTTCCATTGCGGGATCTCGGGTTGTTGAAGTAGTTCGGACGGTCTTTGGTGTTCGGCTTTGACTTTGGAACATGTCAAACACTTGGAAACATAAGTAGCTACGTCCCTTTTGATGTTCGGCCACCAATATAGTTGTTTAAGGTCGTGGTACATCTTATTGGCACTGGGGTGAATCGAATATCTTGACTTATGGGCTTCGTCTAAAATAAGGCTTCGCAAGTCCCCATAACTAGGTACCCAAATTCTTCCGGTGAAATATCGGAGTCCGGTCTCCCTAATTTCGAATCGAGAGACGAGAATGTTCAATGGCTCGTGTGAAAAGTTTTCATCCTTGAGAGCCTCATCTTGGGCTACCCGAATTTGGCTATTTAGGTTTGTGTGGATGGTGATGTTTAAGGCTCAGACACGAAGAGGCACCGCTCTTTCTTTTTGACTTAAGGCATCGGCTACTACGTTTGCCTTCCCGGGATGGTAACGAAGCTCGCAATTGTAATCGTTCAAAGTTTCAATCCACCTTTGTTGTCTCATGTTTAGTTGCTTTTGATCGAAGATGTGTTGAAGGCTTTTGTGATCGGTGAAGATAGTACTCTTGGTTCCATAAAGATAGTGTCTCCACATTTTAAGTGCGAAGACAACGGCTCCGAGTTCGAGATCATGCGTCGTGTAGTTTTGTTCATGAATTTTGAGTTGTCGAGAAGCATAAGCAATGACTTTCGTTCGTTGCATCAATACACACCCAAAACCATGTTTCGAGGCATCGCAGTATACAACAAAGTCATCATTGCCTTCGGGAAGTGACAAGATAGGAGCGGTGGTTAGCTTCGTTTTCAAGATCTGAAACGCGGATTCTTGCTCGGTCGCCCAAATGAATTTCTTTCCCTTGTGAGTTAATGCGGTTAGAGGACGTGCAACCAAAGAGAAGTTTTCGATGAATCTACGGTAGTACCCGGCGAGACCCAAGAATTGACGAATGTGAGTAGGAGTAGTAGGAGTCTCCCATTTACTAATGGCTTCGATTTTCGTGGGATCGACTTTAATACCTTGATCGCTTACAACGTGACCAAGAAATTGAACTTCCTTTAACCAAAATTCACACTTGGAGAATTTGGCATAGAGTTGTTCTTGTCTTAAAAGTTCAAGCACAAGTCGGAGGTGTTCCTCGTGTTCTTCTTCGCTTTTTGAATAGACTAAAATATCATCGATGAACACGATAACGAATTTGTCAAGATACGGTTTGCACACGCGGTTCATAAGATCCATGAACACCGCCGGTGCGTTAGTGAGACCAAATGGCATGACAAGGAATTCATAACTACCATAACGAGTTCGGAAAGCGGTTTTGGAGACATCTTCCCCCTTAACCCTCAATTGATGATAACCCGAGCGGAGATCAATTTTTGAATATACACAAGACCCTTGTAGTTGATCAAAGAGGTCATCGATGCGAGGAAGAGGATATCGGTTCTTAACCGTCAATTTGTTTAGTTCACGATAGTCAATGCACATTCGTAGGGATCCGTCTTTCTTTTTAACAAACAAAATCGGAGCGCCCCAAGGTGAATGGCTAGGTTGGATAAAACCACGATCAAGTAGTTCTTGGATTTGACTTTGCAATTCTTGCATTTCGGATGGAGCGAGTCTATACGGTGCACGTGCTACGGGTGCGGCTCCCGGAATAAGATCGATTTGGAATTCAACCGGTCGATGAGGTGGAAGACCCGGCAATTCATCGGGAAATACATCGGAATAGTCATTAACAATTGGCACATCATCGAGGTGCTTCTCATCGGACTCGACTTTCTTAACGTGAGCAAGGATCGCAAAACAACCCTTACGGAGTAGTTTTCTAACTTTAATACACGAAACGAGGTTGAGTCCGGTGCAACTCTTATCGCCATAGACGATCAAAGGTTCACCATTCTCGATAGGAATTCAGATTGCGTTAAGATCACAAAGGATGTGAGATTTTGTTTTGGCTAGCCAATTCATACCGATTATTACATCGAAGCTCCCTAGTTCCATGGGTATCAAGTCAATTTCAAACTCATTACCCAAAATGTTTAACGTACACCCCTGGTAATATGTGTCGGCACTCAATAGTTTTCCGTTGGCCACTTCAATGGTATAAGTCGTATCTAGTGGAAGAGGTGGAATGCTAAAAGAATGAGTCAAGGTCTTGGATACAAAGCATTTGTCGGCACCCGAATCGAATAAGCAAGAGACATAAGAATTGTTGAGAAGAAACGTACCCGTGACTAGTTCAGTGTCATCCCGGGCTCCCTCGGTGTTGATGTTGAAAGCTCTGCCGCGCGTATTTGGGTTATCTTTCCTCTTCGGGCATGCATTTCTATAATGGCCCGTTTGGCCACATTCGTAACAAGTGCCCGTCTTTGGTGCATTGGGCCACTTTCGAGCGACGGGAGTGGCACTTTTACAATCGTTGGCCTTATGACCAATTCCTTGGCACCGATGGCAAATTAGCTTACTACATTCGCCAAAGTGATGTTTGTTGCATTTGTTGCAAAGAGGTAGAATTCTGGCATAACCCTTCTTGCCATCGGAGGTGAAAGATTTCTTGGCAAAGTTGTTGTTGCTTGATTGGGGAGCTTCCCATTTTCTTTTGTTGTTACCCGACTTGTCCTCGGCTTTAGGTGCCGGTACTACGATTTCGTCCACTATCTCTATCAATTTGCGGGCCATGTTCAAAGCTTCTTGATGATTAGGGGGTTTGGATGACATTACTCCGTATTTGATGCTCTTTGGAAGACGATCCATGTAAAGTTCAACCCTTAAAGCTTCGGGGTTCACAAGATTTGGGCACATCAAGGCTAGTTCGGAAAATCGTTGATTATAAGCCTTGAGATCATTTCCGATCGCCTTTAAAGTTCTTAGCTCTTGTTCGAGCCTTCGGGTTTCTTCACGAGGGAAATATTCGACAATCATCTTTTCCCTCAAGTCGGCCCAAGAGAGGGCGTGAGCTTCATCGGTACCCACCGATTGTACATAAGTATTCCACCATGTAAGAGCGACACCGGCGAAGGTGTGAGTGGAGTATTTGACCTTGTCTTGGTCCCGACAACCGCTTATGCTAAAGACGGCTTCCGTTTGCTCAAACCATCGGGTGAGCACGACCGGTCCCCCGGTTCCATCAAAAGTGTGAGGTTTGCACCCCATGAAAGCTTTATAGGAGCATCCTTTGTTTGAGTTACCGGCTCCATTGTTGTTGTTGTTGTTGTTGTTGTTGTTGTTGTTGTGGTTGTTATTATTATTGTTGTTGGATGAGTGACCGGCCATGGCCGCATCTACGGCGGTAGCTATCATCCGTTCGAGAGCTTGTTCGGGAGTTTCATTGCGGCGTACACTACGAGGAGCCATTGTTCCTTCAAGACACAAGAATATCATTGATTAGTATTCTCAATAATACTAACCGTGATATAGAATAAAGATAAAGAGAAGTTTTTCCTCGACTCGCCTTAAATTCTTTATGTCATAATGTCGGAACGTTCATATGAGTCACCGTAATATAATCCCGGAAATTATATTACCCTGATTCATATGTGCATTCGACATCATTTCATATAGTCAAGGTGGCGTGTCAAACAAATTAAACAACGTGAGATTAAGATGAACTAAGAGTAGATATGAGTAGAAGCGTTCGAGTATAAATGCACAAGTAGTCAAGTAATTCCTACTTCAAGTCTATATGCCGGTTGTAGTCTAGACTCACCAATGTACCCTATGACTCGGGGTCGACACCAATGAACTCTAAATCCCTACAACCAACGCTCTGATACCATCTGTAGCGACAGATGGGGTAGAAACCCACCCAGTGCCTTTCCAGCTAACCGCTTGGTGACCACTAAGTGTACATCAGACACTGATTTTACGGCCCGCATTTCTGCCAAACTGCCAACCCTCAAATTCCAAGGGATCGCAAGGGGTAAGAGCCAATGCTTCGTCACAGGTAACACTGTGAGAACCCCCTCTACAATTAACCCGCCAAAAAGCATAGTCCGTATGAGTGCCCGGTCTAACAGCCGGCGCGCGTGACTACCTTTACGGCTAAGGTTAAACCAGCTCTGATACCATCTGTAGCGACCCGACCAAATCATGTTTGACGGCGCCGTCTACTTAGGTCCCATTACGTGGTCATAAGTCTTTAAAACAACGTTTGACCAAAAGATGTCGCATTCATTTCAAAAGTAAAGATTGTTCCCCAGTTTACAAGAATTGTTCATCCAAAAGTTACGTCACAAAGTTAAGTACAAACGAAATCCTATGCGACACAGTTTTAAATAAAGTCAAAAGACGCTCCATGTATGCACATATACTCGACATCCAATGCAAGTATCAAATAATGAGCGGAAGCATGTATCATGTATCGTTCAAGGACCTGAGAAAAACATAGAAATCTGTCAACGAAAACGTTGGTGAAATCATAGGTTTAAGTAAGTAAGTACAAGTGAACCACAAGATTTGCATCAATGAAATAATAGTAATACATTCCAAAAGTTTGTTTCACGAGCACCCAATTATCAATGCTTAACATTCCTTCCATAGAACCCCATCACTTAGTGCTAGAACATACACTGTTTCTCGAAAATATATTTCATTCGTAAACGGTAGCGAACCGTTTAAATGAGGGTTTGTCAAACCCATATGGATCCATACAACATAAGTTCTCGCTTACACCCGGCAAGTGTAACTAATGATAATCGAATTGAGGATTTTGTTCTAAACTCGTATGTAGAATGTTTGTTTTCCTGTACTTGTGTTCACTTAGTAAAGAAATGTTTATGTTTTCTCATCCCAAATGTAAGTTCAAAAAAAAATAAAGTGGGACTATGATCTCACCTTGAGTGCACGAGTAGTAAAGTACTTCAACAAGTAAACGTGTGCAAAGAACAATGCTAGTCTTGACCTAAACAATAGGTTGTATCATTAACGGTAAAGACGATAGGTCAAAGATGTTCAATTATTCCTATGGCTCGTTAAGACTCGATCATAATAGCATGTGAATCAAATTGTCATGTTTCATGCAAGGTACAAGTATAAAAACATGTTAGAACGATTGCACAAATATTTGGTTAAGTTTGATTAAAAGTCAACTTGGTCGGGTCAAAGTCAACGAAAAAGTCAACATGTTCGGGTCGGGTCCCGAACTATTTTTCTGAGGTTTTTAATCATATATGAGCATGTTAGAACAAGTTTCATGTGAATCGGAGGTCCGTAGTATGCCAAACATTTTTCGTATTTTGAACATGGAGGTCAGAACCTGACCACGGCTTATGTCGCGCCGCGACATAAGCTGGCCGCGCCGCGGCATTGGCCGTGCGCTGGTACCTGGTCAGTCTCAATTGTTCAAGTCCCAAATCAAAACTCTTTCAAGCATAAATTACAAACCGCTAACTCTTAGAACTCGCACCTTATATCGTTGGAAAGGTAATTTGACAAAGAACACAACTAAATATATTTCACCAACCAAAAACATTATTTGTAACAATCGACTTTCCAAAATAAATGATCGATTAATTCACACATTTAATACTCGAATTTGATAAGTGCACATTTATGATTCGGGCATTTAATGCATACATACAACACGCCGTTTTGTAGGTAATCGAGCATGCAATACAACTAACTACTTACTAACAATAATTCATGGCATTCAATGTATCATCTATTCATTTCAAGCTTATCAAACCCTAACCCAAATTCACCAAAAATCACTAATCAAGTTTATGGAGTTTTCTCAAGCAACCTACACATCAAATTGAAGCTAGTGATACTAGGAACACAATTAAAACATGAACTTTTAACATCTAACAACATATGATCATCCAAAATTCAAGAACAACACACCAAAATTCAAGTTCATGCTAGTTATACTAAAACAACGAGATCGAGCATACAAATTACATACACGACATCACAATGAGCCATAGACACTAACTAACACCATTTCAAGTCAAAAACACGAATTTAGAGAAATCTAGAGTTTTAGAAATGTTACCCAAACGAGATGAAGTTGGTACCAAAATGAAAAGGATGTAGAGAGGATTACGAATATGTAATTTATTTTGTTGTAAGCCTCCTAGATCGGATTTAGATGATGATTGAATGAATTTGGAAATGGTGTGTGTGTTCTTGCTAGAGAGAAAGAGAGAGAGAGATGGAGATGATAATGAATGAGTGAAAGGGTTTGACCCTTTGACCTAGTCAAGGGTTTGATCCCTTGTCAAGTTTAGTCCCTCAACTTTCGTTCGGGTGCGTGAATTACCTAAACGAGAAAATTTAAAACGCGTATCAACGGGAGATGTTATAAACATATAACGGACTTTATATTAGTATAACAAAAAAGTAAATGGAAAAAGGCGGGATGTTACATATCTCATTACCCAGTGACATGTTTTACGAAAAGGGCGTTTAGGACCAGTGTAATGATTACAAGGCCTCTGCCTATTCATGAGCCAGCATTTCATAATCTCGGCAGAATAACTGATGAAATCATAGTATGCACTTGCTTTAACCTTATCTGAATTACGAATTTTATCGCATTTACTTTATCTGTCTTATAAACTAGAAAAACCCAAAATTAGGTAACCACTACTCCTTCATAACTATCTTAAGCATTAAATATAGGTTCGGTACTACTGATATCTTAAAAATACGACTCTAGGTCATACTTCCCTTACTTATAATAAGTAGTACTATGATTTAGGCCCAACTAAATATAAATGTAAAACAGTACCCCCTCTTGGTAGCTGATTCTGACGTGTTGCGACCTAACGACACCGCATAAATAATAACATTCGTTTCAGCCATATCAGCCCTCTTCTAAGGAACCTTCATTTAAGCATGTTTCACATTAACACTATACATACTTTGGGGTCCTAACTATCTCCCCCTTAGTGTTAAATGTGAAATTTACAATATAATCCTATTTGAAACATCTAAAGGTACTTTGTTCCTCTGAAATGAATCTTTGATTTGAATCCTTCGAGTCCCTCATATCTTCTTATGTTTACTCTTGTTTTGAGATGACTCTTTAATCTTGTAAGAATGTACTTGACTATCTCACTATCTCCTGTCGAGTAGCACTTGTAAATAAGTCTCCATCTAAGATATTTGAAACCATACATTAAAGTTCCGTCTGAATATCTTCTGAAGTCTGAAACTCTGATGAAGACCTTTATGTAGTGAGAGTTAACAAACAGAAACCCATATCGACAGTCACTTACTTCAAGTAAGGACATGTATCTTAAGTCATCAATGAAGCAACCCGTCCTAATCAACCTGGACGAAGTCTTCAACATTTGGTTCCATTGCGAGGTACTGACCTCTATATGCCATGAATGACTCCAAGTAATATCTTTAAATTGAGCAAATGCACAGCGGAAGATTTCTTTCGTACATGAGAATAAACATGCTTAAAAGTGTCAACCAAAAGGTTGGTGAGTTCATAGGTTTATCATAATCATTCAATTCCATAATTTTAATAGAACACAAGATTTCATTTTCATAGTTAACTGCAGGAACACTCATCTGCAAAAATCATAATACAGGAACACTAATCTGTATAAAAATTCATTCATATGGTGAACACCTGGTAACCAACATTAACAAATGAATCTAGAATATCCCCAAATATACAGGTACACTCATCTGTATATAAAATCGAAGTACTAAAGCATCCATAACCTGGATGGGGTTTGTTAGGCCCATAGATATATCTTTAGGATTCGCGTCAATTAGGGGGTCTGTTCCCTAATTCTTAGGCTACTAAGCTAAAAGGGTGATATTCAATTTCGATAATCCAACCATAGAATCTAGTTTCGATTACTTGTGTCTATTTCGTAAAACATTTATAAAAGCAGCGCATGTATTCTCAGTCCCAAAAATATATATTGCAAAAGAATTTAAAAAGGGAGCAAATGAAACTCACGATACGATATTTTGTAGTAAAAATATGCATACGATGGAACTGAACAATGCAAGGTTGGCCTCGGATTCACGAAACCTATATCATATATATATATATATATATATATATATATATATATATATATATATATATATATATATATATATATATATATATATATATATATATATATATATATATATATATATATTAACACACATAATTGCAATCGAACAAATTTATATATACATAAATTTATCAGCTATATCATTTTTATATTAATAACGTATATGTCTCATATATTCATTTTATATATTTTAAATAAATAAAAATATTAATTTTGTTACGTTATATGTATTAAATATATTTTCATGTAACTAATATTTATTTGGTAAGATAATATTAATAATGAAAATAAAAATTTGTATCTTTTTATGATAATAATAATACTAAAAATAATTAGATTTTGTAATGATACTGCTATTAATAGTTTTGATAATAATACTAATAATGAAAATAACAATAATAATAATTTTCAATATTAATGATAATGGTTTTTAATCCTAATGATACTAATAATAATAACCTGATAATAATAATAATAATAATAATAATAATAATAATAATAATAATAATAATAATATTAATATTAATAATAATAATAATATTAATAATATTTATAATAATAATAATAATAATAATAATAATAATAATAATAATAATAATAATAATAATAATAATAATAATAATAATAATATTAATAACAATAATAATAATGAGTAATAATTAAACTACCTCAAAGAATTAGCCCTTAAAAAAATGCCCAAGCCCGGGTTTGAACCAGCGACCTCCCACTAACCCGATAATACTCCAAGACCACTCCTCCATTTTTATTTTTCTAGTTAAACTTGTAACCCATATATATTTAACCCAATTATGAATCGGTTTTCATTTTCTTCTTCTTCTTAACAATTAATTTAACCGAGGCTAATCACAACCAACTATCATCATCCATATCTAATAATCCATCTCCATCATCATCATCAATATACATCGTTGACATCACTTTTAAATTTTAAGAAAAAATCATAATTGTTATGGTTTCTAAGTTGATTCAAAACGAAACCCGTTACCTATCTACAAAACCATATCATCAAATTATCTCGCTTCCTAATCATCATCATCATTAACATTAACACCATCATCAATTATTATCTTTATCTAAGTTTTATTATTATCATCAAAATAATCACGTCTTTATCATGTTCTATCATCACTCATCATTGTCATCATAATTATAATCATAATCATACTTATAATAACATCATCGTATCACCTCATTGTCTTCATCAGGTTGGACAAAAACGTACAGCAATAGCAATACGCCAAGCAACAGTAATTAGACCAAGTGAATTGTCGGGCCGATTAGGACTGATTATCCATAAATTGGGTAATGGGCTTCGGCTCACACTGTATCAAAAGCCCAAGATAGATAAAATTCAAAAGGACTTCGCTGTTATGATCAAGACAAAGCTAATAATGCACCGCAGCTATAGCAGGTTCGAAAAAGAAAGAAATAGAAAGAAAACTCGAGTAGTAGCAGGAATCTAAAGCAGTTTATGGTGGATGTTTGGATTTGATTAATCATAATAGGATGTGTAGCAGCTGTACGATGATTGTCTTGGTGGTTCACGATGATTTAGGTTTATTCGTTGTTTCACGAAGATGAAACAGAAGTAGAAGGGTGGTGTTTTGGGTTTGGTTTAAACAGAAAAATAGATGAGAGTAGTAGCAGCAATAAAACAGTGAAAATGGTGGTCAATGGTGTTTTGGTGATTGTTTATCGAACAGTAAAGAGGGATACAATTTGCAGCAGACAGGAAGGAAGAAAACAGGAACGTTCGAGCAGTAGTTTAGTCAAAACAATATCGTGCAACAGTAAATAATAAAAGGTGATGCTCTTAGCAGTTTTGAGTCACGAAGAAAAGTAACAACAGCAGCAAGATGCTGCAGTTGATGGCGGTGCTGTGGTGTTTCTTGGCTAAAATAGTAGCAGCTAGGTGGGTATTGGTGGAGGTTTATGGATTTGTGAAGGAACCGGAGAAAGAGAGTGATAGTTGGTGGTGGTTGTTAAACACAGGTGACGGTTTACAGTGAGAAAAAAGAAGATACTAACTGCAGCTGTCAATCAGTAGAACATCACAACAGTAGTGGGTTATGGTGATGATCAACAGTAACTTTATTGATAAGGGTGTGCGTGTGTTGTTTCAACAGAAAGCAGTAGCAACCCAATTAAGAACATAGGGAGAAATAAAGAACATGTAGGTGGCGATGGTCTTCGGACAACAAAACAGAAATAGTGGTAGGTTGCTTGGTGGGGATGATGATCAATAGTAGTTTTTGTGGGGGTTGTCGGGTAAGAAATTTGCAGCAAAACATAAGCAATTAATCGAGGAGCAGCTGCAGTTTATCACGAAAGTTTCATGGTGGTGTTGAAGGTTGAAGAAGAAGGGTTGAAGGTGGCGGTTACAGGCTGTAAAATGGTGGTGATGATGGTTTATTTCAAGTTGTACAAGAAGTAGAAGAACAGGTGGTTTGGGTCTTGTTGTGTTGTGGGTTCACGAAAGAAAAACATAAACGAACTTGGGTGGTCTTTAGTTTGAGCCAAAATAGTTGTAGGTAATTACATGGTGGCGTGTGGTGTTGAGTTTTTACTAACAGAAAAATAGTAGCAATAACTAGTGGGGGTGATGGGTGGTTCAAGGTGGCCGATGGTTGTGAGGAGAAGAAGATGAAGAAGTAAGGAGATAAATTAATATGCGTATATGTATGTCATATATATAAATGCAGCTGTGTATATAATTGAAATGGAAATCAATCAACAACAGTGACCTTTCAATCAATATTCAAATCACGGATATAACTGTGTATGTTAGTGGATGAGAGATAGGCATATTATGATAGTGGATATATGTGTCCGTATAACTATAAAGTTAGATTAATGATTAATAATAATAATATAATAATAATTATAATATATTAAAACTAATAAAACATGTGATAATGAAAAGTGAGCAGTCTCAAATTTGATAATTTGTACCAACAGTTTATTAATGATATTATTTCGTGATGCGTTCTTAATCTGTGCCGGATAAAAGTCTTCGGAAAGATCCCAACTTTTACTAAATATATTTATTTATTTCGGTCTTTTAATGTGTAAAAATAAATCTTAAAAAGTGGATTTGTAATTAGAGCTTAGTCCCAAGTAACAATTACGTAATATTAAAATTTGACTAATAGATTCTAAGTATGTTTTTAATAAGTCTATAACTTATAATCTCATTTTCAATTCAACGTTTATTTTTAAAATCACATAGGTTGGTTTTTAACTTGTTTAATTTCGATCGAATGATAATTGAGTGTTACTATCGTTAACTAAATAAATTCAAAATTATAAATATGAATTCAATATACTTCATTTATATATATAGATATGTTTTCAATATTAATTCTAATAATTACATCATATAATATTTCAAATTAATATATATTTATATATATACGTATCTATTTACAAACAGTTGTTCGTGAATCGTCGAGAACAGTCGAAGGTCAAATGATTTCATGAAAACAGTTCAAAATTTTTGAGACATAACATTACAGACTTTGCTTATCGTGTCAAAAATATTAAATCGTATCGAGAGTTTGATTTAAAATTAGTCAAAAATTTTTGGGTCGTCACATTACCTACCCGTTAAAGAAATTTTGTCCCGAAATTTGAGTGAGGTCGTCATGGCTAACAATAAAAATGTTTTCATGACGAATATGAGTTGATAAATAGAGTTTTATCATTATTGATTAATATAGATAAAACGATTCGATTATGTGAAGCGTACGAGTGAAGCTGTCACAAAAGAGTGAACTGAGTAAAATAAAGGTTCGTCTTATCTTTTGACGTAGTCACAGTTCATTTTCGGATTTCAAGGAATTTAGAGAAAATCTTCAAAATCTATATAAGATTTGATTCTTCGGTGATTAAGGAAATTAAGATCTCTTTAATTAAATGCGGTAATCTGCCTCGATTGCTATGTCTGACATTTTACTATAAATTATTCTCTTCGGATCCATTATCTTTCACCAATCTTATACTTTCTTCCTCTATTCATACTTCTAAAAGATTTTGAAAATGCTAAATCCAGTTCTGGTTCTTGATATTTTTCTGGCCATTGCAACAATCATCCTTCTATTCCAACTCCCACTGAAAGAATCAGTTTACTTCTACTTCACTCTTGGAATTGTTGTATTTATAATTCTCCCGTGTCTTAACATAGATATACACGGTTTGTAATTTATGTGCTGTTATCGGGCTTTATATTTTCCCTTATATTTCGGAGCTTCATGCTTTTGTAAGCAAGTAATGGTCGTAAGTATGAAGTTTCAAATGATCATAATGTTCTAAGCAGAAAGGAACGTTATAGCACGATTTGATTTGTTAAATTACCAAAATCACGGAAGATAGAAATATCAAGAATATATTTTCTTGATATGTTCAGAGGTTAAATAGAATGAAGAGTTATGTAACATGACACATGATGAGGGTAAGGTCTATGAACCATCATCACGTTTCATTAGAAATTCAGCATGAGTTACTGTAATATAATCACATTGGCCGGGCGTCATTATATTATACTAACTCATGCTTCAATTCCTAACACTTCTCCAGAAACCATTCATAAATTAAACTCGAATTTTACAGAATATAGAAACTAAAACAGTTTCCTTTATGATGTAATACAGATAGCACGAAGAGATAAATAATTTCGGACATGAATAGTTAGGAAGATATCTTTCAGAAATATCAAAGATATTTATACTGAAAGATATGATGATATCTTAGTAATTTTAGAATATCTAGAATCAAAGGATAATGAAGAAGATTTTTCCGCAAGGATTTAGAATAAATAAGGAGCAAAGTATTCGCTAAAGATTTCAACAGATACAGAATCATATGGATTCTGTCAGTACAGATTTTGTGATTTATCCACAGCCTCCTTCATAGTCTGTTCACTTCGTTTTTCAGTTTCAAAATTGAGCCTTTTCAACACACCATTCTTTATTATTAAGCTTCTGGTCATTAGGACCATCTATAGCTTTTGCTGCTTCATCAGCACTCTCATATCTGAATCATTGGTTATCAATCCGAGGTGTTTTCAGGAGTTTAAATGGTTTGAATGAAGATTGTAATTGTCAAGATACAAATGATGTTTAAGATGGAATCAAGTGGCAAACTTGAAGGAATGTTTAACTGTAGAAGTTGTAACTTATTAGCAATATTTTAAATCAAAATGTGATATAATTAATATTTCCTACTCTTTTAACACTTTTTAATTGTCCAAAGTTAGTAGTCCAATGTTAGTAGTCCAATAGTCTAATAGTCTAATAGTTCAATATATAATCTAGTTAATCAAAGTTATATTATATTGTCTCGGGATTAACTGAGGCTAGTATATTATGACAGTATTTAAATGAAGATATTTAAAGTGTGTAAAATAAATAACAGTATTTAAATGATGATAAATAAAATTGCGAGTATTAAATTTGCGATAATTAATTGCGATAATTAAAATTACAGTAAATAAAATTTAATAAGGAAATAGTCATAATGGGTATATGAACAGTTAGCTAGGATTTGGTTAGTATAGATTTAAAATTTTACGTAGTTAATTAATTGGTTACTAATCAATTTTATTTTGTCCATTATTTTCTTCATTATGCCACTTGTCAAATCTTGACTTGGATTCTGATTGGTAAAAATTCGTATATGAAATTGATTTGGAATGAAAATGGTTATTCATGGATGAACGGATACGTATATATGTGGATTTGAGCAGTATTATTAATGACTGATGAATCTGAATTGAAGAACGTACAGTGTAACTTATTAACGTGAAATCTAAATATTCCTCGGGTATTACCTACCCGTTAAAATATTTTCACCATTAACAGTTTATACAAAAGAATTTTTAATTACAATCTTTATGAAAATGTACTTACATACATATTTTCTTCAGAGGTAATCATGGATTTAATGAGTTAATATGATATTAATCTCATTTTATTTACTGTTAGAACCAGAATATATAATCTCTAAAACATTAGAGATTACATAATCACCATGTAGAACGAAGATAAATGATGTAGAATGATATGTAGAACGAAGATTAAAGATTATAGATATCGATTGTTAAATCGTTGATGAAAGATGTGAATGATAGCATATGTGAATTAAATATGATAAAAGCCCTTTAAAGCTTCTTTTATTTTTCTCGAGTATTACCTACCCGTTAAAAATTCACACGTTATGGTTAATATGAAAAGAATTTTTATTACGATCTCGAGATATACATAAACATATATATGTATATCCTTTTAATCGTGAACCGAAAGTAATGAATTAATATTTCACAATTCATCATTCTCGGTACTCTTCGGTGTCTGTGGTGCCTACGGAGCTTGTGATGATTGCAGTACTTGTGGTGCTGGAGAGGATGCTGGTACTGGTGGTGTTGCTGTTGGTGTTGGTACTGCTTGTGGTACCTGCGTAGTAGATGCGAGCCTAGCTTCCAAATCGAACACCGTCACCTCCAGGGTTTCTACTTTACGCTCGAGTCTATGAATTAGTTCTACCCATTCTTCCGTAAGGTGTGTCAATTCTTGATATTTAGTTCGAAGTCTTCTAACTTCTTCTAATAATCCTATCTGATTAGAATTTAGGAGTAGAGAATGAATACTATCTTTAACTACATCGAGTCGACCTTCGAGGCGGAAAATCCGTGCGAAAAGTGTGAAAATGGTATTGCGAACAGGTTCGTCGGTAAGCGGATCGAGTACTCCGACGTTAGGTGGTAAGTTCGGCTCGTGATATGGAGTACCTTCTTCATTTCTCCATAGGGTAAGTATTTCGCGAACCCATCCCCATTTTCTAAAGAAATCACGGTAGTTGATCGGTTGGTGCGCTCCCGTCACGCTGTCTTCGGAGCTGGAGGATCTTGGTCTTTTCGAAGAGGCCATCTTACGCGATCACAGAAAGTTATGAAATGATCTGTGATATGAATTGAGGGCTGAATACTGGATGATATCTCCGTCTTCTCAAATATATATATATATATATATATATATATATATATATATATATATATATATATATATATATATATATATATATATATATATATATATATATATATATATAGCAAAAAGATTCCGTAATTTACGGAGAAAATTGTGAAAAGTGCCAAATAAGATCCACGGTAATAGATATGATAGGATATGATTCGTCTATACACCGTGTATGCAATAAATGCAAAACACGTGTCAAGACTTAGGAATAATAAGCAGGTAATCCACTAGGAATGATAAACAAAACTTATAATATGCAGCTAAGGTCAAAGTCCAGAATTGCTAATGCATCCTAACGACTATCAGTTAGACACACTAATGCAAGACCTGGTTCGCTAAGACCACCACTCTGATACCAACTGAAGCAACCCGTCCTAATCCACCTGGATGAAGTCTTCAACATTTGGTTCCATTGCGAGGTACTGACCTCTATATGCCATGAATGACTCCAAGTAATATCTTTAAATTGAGCAAATGCACAGCGGAAGATTTCTTTCGTACCTGAGAATAAACATGCTTAAAAGTGTCAACCAAAAGGTTGGTGAATTCATAGGTTAATCATAATCATTCAATTCCATAATTTTAATAGACCACAAGATTTTATTTTCATAGTTAACTGCAGGAACACTCATCTGCAAAAATCATAATAAAGGAACACTCATCTGTATAAAAATTCATTCATATGGTGAACACCTGGTAACCGACATTAACAAATGCATCTAGAATATCCCTAAATATACAGATACACTCATCTGTATATAAAATTGAAGTACTAAAGCATCCATACCCTGGATGGGGTTTGTTAGGCCCATAGATCTATCTTCAGGATTCGCGTCAATTAGGGGGTCTGTTCCCTAATTCTTAAGCTACCAAGCTAAAAGGGTGATATTCAATTTCGATAATCCAACCATAGAATGTAGTTTCGATTACTTGTGTCTATTTCGTAAAACTATTAAAAAAGCAGCGCATGTATTCTCAGTCCCAAAAATATATATTGCAAAATCATTTAAAAAGGGAGCTAATGAAACTCACGATACGATATTTTGTAATAAAAATATGCATACGACGGAACTGAACTATGCAAGGTTGGCCTCTGATTCATGAACCTATATCATTTATATATATATTAACACACATAATTGAAATCAAACAAATTTATATATACATAAATTTATTAGTTATATCATTTTTATATTAATAACGTATATGTCTCATATATTCATTTTATATATTTTAAATAAATAAAAATATTAATTTTGTTACGTTATATGTATTAAATATATTTTCATGCAACTAATATTTATTTGGTAAGATAATATTAATAATGAAAATAAAAATTTGTATCTTTTTATGATAATAATAATACTAAAAATAATTAGATTTAGTAATGATATTGATATTAATAGTTTTAATAATAATACTAATAATGATGATAACTATAATAATAATATTTAATATTAATGATAATGGTTTTTAATCCTAATGATACTAATAATAATAACCTAATGATAATAATAATAATAATAATAATAATAATAATAATAATAATAATAATAATAATAATAATAATAATAATAATATTAATATTAATAACAATAATAATAATGAGTAATAAGTAAACTACCTCAAAGAAGTAGCCCTTAAAAAAATGCTCAAGCCCGGATTTGAACCCGCGACCTCCCGCTAAACCGATAATACTCCAAGACCACTCCTCCATTTTTTTTCTGGTTAAACTTGTAACCCATATATATTTAACCATATTATGAATCGGTTTTCATTTTCTTCTTCTTCTTACAATTAATTTAACCGAGGCTAATCACAACCAACTATCATCATCCATATCTAATAATCCGTCTCCATCATCATCAATATACATCGTTGACATCACTTTTAAATTTTAAGCAAAAATCATAATTTTTATGGTTTCTAAGTTGATTCAAAACGAAACCCGTTACCTATCCACAAAACCATATCATCAAATTATCTCGCTTCCTAATCATCATCATCATTAACATTAACACCATCATCAATTATTATCTTTATCTAAGTTTTATTATTATCATCAAAACAATCACGTCTTCATCATGTTCTATCATCATTCATCATTGTCATCATAATTATAATCATAATCATAATCATAATAACATCATCGTATCACCTCATTGTCTTCATCAGCTGGGACAAAAATGTACAACAATAGCAATACGCCAAGCAACAGTAATTAGCCCAAGTGAATTGTCAGGCCGATTAGGACTGATTATACATAAACTAGGTAATGGGCTTCAGCCCACACTGTATTAAAAGCCCAAGACAGATAAAATTCAAAAGGACTTCACTGTTATGATCAAGACAAAGCTAATAATGCACCGCAGCTGTAGCAGGTTTGAAAAAGAAAGAAAAAGAAAGAAAAGTCGAGTAGTAGCAGGAATCTAAAGCGGTTTGTGGTGGATGTTTGGATTTGATTAATCGTAATAGGATGTGTAGCAGCTGTACGATGATTGTCTTGGTGGTTCACGATGATTTAGGGTTATTTGTTGTTTCATGAAGATGAAACAGAAGTTGAAGGGTGGTGTTTTGGGTTCGGTTTAAACAGAAAAACAGATGAGAGTAGTAGCAGCAATAAAACAGCGAAAATGGTGGTCAATGATGTTTTGGTGATTATTTGTCGAACAGTAAAGAGGGATACAATTTGCAGCAGACATGAAGGAAGAAAACAGGAACGTTCGAGCAATAGTTTAGTCAAAACAATATCGTGCAACAGTAAATAACAAAAGGATGCTCTTGGCAATTTTGAGTCACGAAGAAAAGTAACAACAGCAGCAAGACGTTGTAGTTGATGGCGGTGCTGTGGTGTTTCTTGGCTGTAATAGTAGTAGCTAGGTGGGTGTTGGTGGAGGTTTATGGATTCGTGAAGGAACCGAAGAAAGAGAGTGATAGTTGGTGGTGGTTGTCAAACACAGGTGTCGGTTTACATCGGGAAAAAAGAAGATACTAACTGCAGCTGTCGATCAGTAGAACATCACAACAGTAGTGGGTTATGGTGATGATCAACAGTAACTTTATTGATAAGGGTGTGCGTGTGTTGTTTCAACCGAAAGCAGTAGCAACCCAATTAAGAATATAGGGAGAAATAAAGAACATGTAGGTGGTGATGGTCTTCGGACAGCAAAATAGAAATAGTGGTAGGTTGCTTGGTGGGGATGATGATCAATAGTAGTTTTTGTGGGGGTTGTCGGGCAAGAAAGTTGCAGTAAAACAGAAGTAATTAATCGAGGAGCAGCTGCAGTTTATCACGAAAGTTTCATGGTGGTGTTGAAGGTTGAAGAAGAAGGGTTGAAGGTGGAGGTTACAGGCTGCAAAATGGTGGCGATGATGGTTTATTTCAAGTTGTACATGAATGAAAAGAACAGGTGGTTTGGGTCTTGTTGTGTCGTGGGTTCACGAAAGAAAAACATAAACAACTTGGGTGGTCTTTGGTTTGAGCCGAAATAGTTGTACGTGATTACATGGTGGCGTGTGGTGTTGAGTTTTTACTAACAGAAAAGCAGTAGAAATAACTAGTGGAGGTGATGGGTGGTTCAATGTGGCCGATGGTTGTGAGGAGAAGAAGAAGAAGTTAGGAGATAAATTAATATGCGTATATGTATGTCATATATATAAATGTAGATGTGTATATAATTGAAATGGAAATCAATCAACAACAGTGACCTTTCAATCAATATTCAAATCACAGATATAACTGTGTATGTTAGTGGATGAGAGATAGGCATATTATGATAGTGGATATATGTGTCTGTATAACTATAAAGTTAGATTAATGATTAATAATAATAATAATATAATAATAATTATAATATATTAAAACTAATTAAACATGTGATAATGAAAAGTGAGCAGTCTCAAATTTGATAATTTGTACCGACAGTTTATTAGGGATATTATTTCGTGATGCGTTATTAATCAGTGGCGGATAAAAGACTTCGGAAAGATCCCAACTTTTACTAAATATATTTATTTATTTCGGTCTTTTAATGTGTAAAAATAAATCTTAAAAAGTGGATTTGTAATTAGAGCTCAGTCCCAAGTAACCATTACGTAATATTAAAATTTTTCTAATAGATTCTAAATATGTTTTTGATAAGGCTATAACTTATAATCTCATTTTCAATTCATCGTTTATTTTTAAAACCACATAGGTTGGTTTTTAACTTGTTTAATATCGATCAAATGATAATTGAGTGTTACTATCGTTAACTAAATAAATTCGAAATTATAAATATGAATTCAATATACTTCATTTATATATATAGATATGTTTTCAATATTAATTCTAATAATTACATCATATAATATTTCAAATTAATATATATTTATATATATACGTATCTATTTACAAACAGTTGTTCGTGAATTGTCGGGAACAGTCGAAGGTTAAATGAATTCATGAAAACAGTTCAAAAATTTTTAGACTTAACATTACAGACTTTGCTTATCGTTTCAAAAATATTAAATCGTATCGAGAGTTTGATTTAAAATTAGTCAAAATTTTTCGGGTCGTCACAATCAACCACTTGATTTGGAGGTTTGATTCCAATCTTTTTATGTCCAGACTCCAATCCCATTTGAAAATCATGATCCAACATCCATCTCATTGAGTCTAGAATAAATCTGTAGACTGCCTTCATTGCAGTAGCATGACATATTGTTGCAGATTCATTCATATCAATCAAATAGTTATAGATGAAGATGATGTCGTCCATCTTTAAGCTATCAAAATCTGCCTCTAAAAAATGATATTCCTCATCATCCATTCTTGTTACGTAGAATAGTTGTATCTTCACTCCACCCTTGTTAATCATCAAAATCTTGTTAATGCTTTTTATTTCTGAATTACTCTGTACTTGAAGTTTCTCCTCATTCTTCAATTTGAAGTTATTGTGAACATTCAGATAGGCTTTGAGGTATTCAGGTTTCTTATGATATTTCCATGCACCAAGAACACTCATTGAGGATGAAAGGACTAGATCGGAGTCAGCATAAATTTTGTAAGCTTGTTGTTTGATGAATGGAGAACGAAGAATTAGCTTTTCTTCTTCATCACTGAGCAGATAATCAGCACTATGATCAAGAACAATTTCTGATATTTGGAAAGAAACGTCGGGGTTAGGAGGTGTTGTAGTGTCAATTTCACCATTTGAGAAAATCTCCTTTTCAAAATAAATCCCAAATTCCTCGGTTGGAGATGTAATGTTGACAAATTGATGCTCACTAAACTCATCCACAACACTTGTTTTTTTCAAGATAACTTCGATGTTATCAAAGTTGCAATTATCCTATGGTGCTGACTTATCCTCAATCTGTGTAACCACATCCATTATCATTAACGTTCCTGAGTCACCTTCTCTCTGATTAACCGATTCATCTAGAAAACTTTCGTATTGAATCTCCTCAATTTCATCACTTACAGAATCAGAAATATCAATTACATCGTCTTTTCCCATATGTTGACTAGACGAACCAGCTTCATACGTTGATCTTTGAAAAACAACTGACCTTGAACCATGTCTATTCTCTGCCTCATGAAGATTGTCGGGATTGAAATCATCATGTTCAGGCATATGAATTGGTCCAGGTGATTTGAATGGAGACAGAGGATACACTAACCTTGCTTGTTCAAGATAAATCATCATTGTATCACGAACTTCATCAAGATCATTTCTACGTACAAATTCAGCTAGGTAGAGTTCCTCGACCTCATTATCAGAGAGATATCTAAATCCATATCTATTCGAAATTCGAGAATTTGAATCAGTTGGTGAAACAACAGTGAAACTAGGTGGAACAGCAGCAGCAAAAACATCTGTTGAAGGTGATGTCGATGAAAGTGTTTGATTTACCGTGAGGTCAGGTAAGGATAAGCGTGCGGTATTATTCTTATATGTATGGATGTAGGTACTACTAGTCAGATTCGTGATATCCCCTTCTGATGGAAGTAGGGCAACAACCGGAGTTGTCGTTGGCGAAGATTAGATTGAATCACCCGCCTCCATGACTTTAGTCTCATGGGACTCTGACAGAGTAGCAGAACTACCCGTCGGTTTAGCTCTCACAGAGATATTACTATCTTCGACTCCTGAAATCATTGATATACCATGAGGTGGCACATCTCTTTCAGTTAAGAACTTATCCCCCTGACCCCGAGATTCAGAATCCGGAAGAGAAGTGGTTTGAACCAATGGATCAATTTCTTGAACCAAAGGAACAGTCTACTGAAAGTCTGATAAATATCCCGAAGGATTGTCATGTTGATTCATTTCCATGGGAAGCGGCAGATCTCCCTCATCAAAATAAGACGGACCTCCAGGCCCTGTTGTACATTGAGGCAATACAATATCACTTAGATGAAGTATATCAAGAGGATTTCTGGCCGATACGCAGGGTGCCTTTTCCAGGTTTTTCGGCTCCCCTTCGGCCGTTCTGGACTTCAATGATTGAGTTTCCTCAATCAATTGAGTCAACACAGACTTTACTTGTCACACCCCCAAATAGGGCCTGGGGTATTTATGACTAATTATATCAAATCAAAGTTGTATAAACGAGAACGACTCTATATGAGACATTTTATTGAGTTTTGCAGTAGAAGATAAATAGATTACATTGTGTTTAGGACATTAAATGTTTTTAAATGAATTGGTAAGTAATGCATGTAGACTCCAAGCATGCAAGAAATCATCATCAAAGCAGCAGTTATAGAGCGGAAGCAATATTTAAGTACCTGGGAATAAACATGCTTAAAAAGTCAACACGAGGTTGAGTGAGTTCATAGGTTTGTCATAAATAATGATTTCAGTAATAGATCACAAAATTTAATAAAAGACGATATATCATATATATCAAAAGTATGCCACGAGCGTATAATATCAAAACTAAACGATTTTACCCCGTAACAATACATATGTAATTGTCGAGATCATTATTATACCACCAATTGACCTGAGGTCAATAGTGCGGGATGTTACTCCCAATAGCGCTATCTATAATAATTCTGTTTGCCACTTTAATTCATCTAGCAATTAATGATATTACAAAGCAGGGTTTTGCATGTTTCAAATGAACACAATAAAAATACTCATGTTGGTCGCATAATAAGTTTGTACTTGTGTCTATCAGTTATAAAAAGAGTATATGTATTCTCAGCCCAAAAATATAGATAAAAAGGGAGCAAATGAAACTCACGATACGATACGATAGTTTGTAGTAAATATGCATAGGATGATACTGAACAAGTACAGAGTTGACCTCAGATTCACGAACCTATATCAAGTATATATATCAACACATATACTTGTAATCGAATAAGTTTATATATATTATTTCAGTTGTTATATATATATATATATATATATATATATATATATATATATATATATATATATATATATATATATATATATATATATATATTCTATATATAAGTATTTGTTTGATAAAATGATTTTAATAATGATAATGAATAAAGAGTTGTATTATTTTGTAATAATAATAATAATAATAATAATAATAATAATAATAATAATAATAATAATAATAATAATAATAATAATAATAATAATAATAATAATAATAATAATAATAATAATAATAATAATAATATTCATAATGATAATGGTAATATTCATAATGATACTAGTAATAAAAATAATAATAATAATAATAATAATAATAATAATAATAATAATAATAATAATAATAATAATAATAATAATAATAATAATAATAATAATAATAATAATAATATAGTGTTAATGATAGCAAAAATAATAATTTTTGTAAAAATGATAATAATGATAATACTTTTTAATAATAATAATAATACTAATAAAGATAATCATATTAGTAATAATAATAATGATAACATTAATAATAATACTTATAAATATAAAATGATACTAATACTAATAACAATGATAATAATAATTTGTATTCCTTTTAAAATAATAATAATAACTATAATAATAATAATAATAATAATAATAATAATAATAATAATAATAATAATAATAATATAATAATAATAATAATAACAACAATACTTAATGATGATACCAGAAATAATAATAATGATAATACTACGAATTAGATTAATGATAATAATAATAATAATCATAATAATAATAATAATAATAAAAATAATAATAATAATAATAATAATAATAATAATAATAATAATAATAATAATAATAATAACAATAATAATAATAATAATAATAATAATAATAATAATAATAATAATAATAATAATAATAATAATAATAATAATAATAATAATAATAATAATAATAATAATAATAATAACTACCTTATAAGCCTTTAAAAAAAATGCCCCAAACCGAGCTCGAACCCAAGACCTCCCGCTCGCACACTAACACCCTCAACCATCACTCCATACTTGTTTTTTCTGGAATTACACCCAAATAATATAAATGTAACCCGTTTTTCTTATTTGTTTCCTATTCTTCTTCTTCATGAAATTTAGTCTACCATGGAACTTCAACAATCAAGATAATGAGTTTACGAATTCAATTACGACTTGTAACAGCCATAAACTAACAAGAGTGTTCTTGATAATTAAAAAAAATAAAAAATAAAAAATAAAAAATTATTAAAACAGCTACTGCTGTCGCAACTTTTAAAAAAATGTGATTTTTGAATTCGAGCTCGTTTTAGATAAAGGTTACTACACGAAATAAGTTCAAAATCATTCTTAGAAACTTTAGGAATCATCAATTTAACTTGAATTATAATAGAAATCTCGAATTCGATTGATGAACAAAAGTTGACTTTTAAATTTTGAAACTTTGACTCAAAAATTCGTAATTAATACAACGAATTGGAACTTCAAATTTTGGAGAAAGATCGTTTAGAGGATTCCTAACAACTCTACATTTAAGGATTTTGAAATGGATTACAAATTCGAGCTTTTAGAAAAATGAGCAATAACAGAGGGACCGATGGTAAAAAAAAAGATTAATATATATATATATATATATATATATATATATATATATATATATATATATATATATATATATATATATATATATATATATATATATATATATATCTGTTAAATTTGATAATTGATGAGAGGAAGTCGATTGAATCTGTTGAGAATGATCAATTGATTTATAGACTGAATGGCTCGCTAATTGTTTTGGAAAAGAAGCAGAAAAATATCACGATTATATATAAAAAATAAAAGCAGATAAATAAAATAAATAGGAAAAAGCAGAAGTCAATTACATAGGGAAAGAAAAAAATAAAAAAAATAAAACAGATTTATATATACTGATTTAGTATATTGTTCTTGAATTTTTATTTATTTTTAATAATAACTAATTAATAAATATATTAAAAATAATAATTTGATAATATAATAATATAAGTAATAATAATGATAATAATAATAATATTATTAGTGATAAATAAAAATAATGATAACAATATTAATATAACAATATTAATGATAAAAATGATAATTTTGTTTATAATTAATAATAATAATCATTATAGAATGTTAATAACACTTTTAATAATAAATGTATTAATAATAAAGATATTTATAATAATGTTAATAATAATCTTATCACTTTTAGTAAAAGTGATAATAATAATAATATTAATGTTATTAATAATTATTAATAATAATAATAACATTAGTAATAGCCGTAATACTTGTAAATGATGATAAATAATAATAATGTTAATATAAAAAATTAATATTAATACTTAATTATTTATAATTAATGGTTCGTGAATTGTCAGAATTATATAAAAGTTAGGTTTAAATTTAGTCAGAAATTTCCGGGTTGTCACTGTACCTACCCGTTAAAAGAAATTTCGTCCCGAAATTTGATTGTGGTCATCATGGCTAACAATAAAAATGTTTTCGTGACGAATATGAGTTGATAAATAGAGTTTTATCACTATTGAGTAATATAGATAAAATGATTCGATTACAGGAAGAGTATAAACGATGATATCGTAAAAGATTGAAATGAAGAAATATCTGTTTGCTTTAACTTTTGACGTAGTCACGATTGATTTCCAGAATTTAAGGGATTAAAGAAAATCTTCATAATCTGCACATGATTTGATTCTCCGGTAATTAAGGAATTTGGGATTTTCTTTGATTAAATGCGGTGAATTGCCTCGATTGCTGTGTCTGGAATTTTGCTATAAATTAGCTTCTTTCGTTTCATTATCTTCACCACTTCTATACTTTCTTTCCTCAATTCATACTTCCAAAAGATTTATTAATATGCTCCATCCAGTTCTAATTCTGGATATAGTCCTGACTTTTATATCTATCGTTCTTCTTTTTCATCTGTCACCGGAAGAGTCAGTTTACTTCTACTATGTTCTTAGATTTATTATGTTTTTAGTTCTCCCGTGTCTTTATATTGCTATACATATTGATATACACGGTTTGTAATTTTAGTGTTGTTATCGGGCTTTATATTTTCCTCTATATATCGGAGCTCTATGCTCTTGTTTTCTCTTCTCGACTTTAAGTAAAGCGAATAATGGTAGAGAATTCGTAGGTATGAAGTTTCAAATGAACCTAATGTTCTAAGAAGAAAGGAACGTAATATCATGATTTGATTTATTAAATTACCAGGATCACTGAGGATAGAACTATCAAGAATATATGTTCTTGATATGTTTAGAGGTTAAGTAGAATGTAAGAGTCGTGTAACATGGCAAATGATGATTATAAAGTCTATAAATCATCATCTTCTATTAGAAATTTAGCATGACTTACTGTAATATAATCACGTTGGCCTAACGTCATTACATTATACTAACTCATGCTTCAAATCCCAACACTTCTTCAAATCATTCATAATTTAAACTCAAATTTTACAGAATATAGAAACTAAAATAGTTTCCTTTATGATGTAATAAAGATGTCGCAAAGAACTAATTAATTGCGGACAAGAATCGTTATGAAGATATCTTCAGAAATATTGAGGATATTTAAAACGAAAGATACGATGATATCTTAGAATTTTCTAAGATCAAATGATAATGAGGAAAGTTCTTCTGTAAGGATTTAAGATAAGTAAGGAGCAGGGTAATTGCTAATGATTTCAGCAGATACTGAATCATCTAGATTCTTTGAATACAGGTTTAGTATTTGTGATTTATCCACAGCTTCCTTTATGTTTTGCTCAATCCATTCTTCAATACCAGATTTTCTTTTGAGATTTTCCAACACACAATTCTTTATTATCAAGATTCTGGTCATTAAGACCATCTACAGCTTTTGCAGCTTCATCAGCATTATTAGGGTTAACGAATCTGAATCGTTGGTTATAGTTCTAAGGTATTTTCAAGGATTTTGAATTTGATCGTTGAATGCATGATGTAACTGTCAACGGATCTAACGGTTGAAGAAGAAATGTTGTAAATTTCAAAAGTAATGAATGATAATTTCGGTGGTTTGATGTGATAATTCATCACAGAATACGAATGAATATAATTCATGAGAATCAGAATTGAAGAATGTACAATGTAACATATTAATGTGAGATATAAATATTTCTCGGACATTACCTACCCGTTAAAATATTTTAACCATCAACAGTTTGTACAACAGTTTGTACAACAGAATATTTAGTTACAATCTTTATGATAATATACGTACATATATATTTTCCTTCAGATGTAATCATGGATTTAATGAGTTAATATTGTGATGACCCGGAAATTTCTGACCAAATTTAAAGTTAATCTTTATATGTTTCTGACACGATAAGCAAAGTCTGTAATGATGAGTCTTGAAAACTTTGGAACAGTTTACATGAATGCATTTGACCATCGACCATTCCCAGCGATTCACGAACAATTGTTTGTAAATAAATATAAATATATATAATAATTTGGAATAATAAAATTTCAATTTAATGATCAGAGTAAGAATGTAAAATAATATTCAAGATAATAATTTTGTTATTAAACTAAAGCTATATATAAAAATATATGATTCCTCTAAATAATTATTATGTATATGGGATTATATATAAAAGGTCTAAATATTATATGTTACTATATATAGATTAGTAAATAATGTTTAATATATAATATTAATATATTAAATGAGATTACAAGTTAAAAATATAGTTATTATACAAAAACTAGTATTACCTCATTAATATTATTAATATTAATGTTAATAATAGTATCAGTATTATTAATATTACTATATATTATAGATATGAAAAGTTGATACATTTAAATTGATATTACTAATATTATCATTATTATCATTATTAAGATCATTAATATTATATTTAGTAATATTAGAATTTTAGTCATTATTATTATTATCTTTATGTTCATTGTATAAAAAAATAAATAAATAAATAATAATAATAATAAATAAATAAATAAATACAAATTATTATTAGTAATAATATTATTATTAAGTTTAGTTAATATCATTTATTATTATTATAATTATTATTAATATAATTATTATTAGTAATATTAATATATTTATTATTAATTTTTACTAAAAATTAAATAAAGAAAACTACAAAAGCTGTTTAATATCGTTTTCTGACCTATTTAATTTGTCTATATGATTGAATCAATTTGTTTATATACTGGACAAAATCTGTTTAAGATCCACATCAAGTTTTATTCTTTTTCTTTCTTTTACTTCTGTTCTTGTCTGTTTAGCTGAAACTGTCGACCACCATTCCACTACAATACAACTTTGATCCATTTTGTTACAGCATCAACCACTTAATTACATTATATAACTCATTCTCTGCTACATTACGAAAAAAAATCAAAAACTTAAAAGAAACAGCACGTTTCTCTGTTCGTGTAAACTTTTCATCAATAGCTCAAAAACGAATCCAATTTCAAATTCCATAAATGCAGTTGTGATAGGAATCATCTCCTTAAACTATCTGCAAAGTTTCATTTATTAATTTGTAGAATCAAGTACGAATCTTGAGGTCAAAGTTTCGAATCAAAAAGTCAAACGGGTGTTCAAAGATCGAATTGACGGTTTATAGGTTGTTTCTGTTGTAATTGATGATTCAAAAAGATTTTATGAATGATTTAAAACAAATTTCATTTTGTAATCATCTTCTAAATGTGTCCTAATTCCAAAATCAAGATTTATGCTCATCGTGTTCTTCATAAGTCTGCAAACGCAATTTTCTTTAATTTCCTTTCTGATAGTCAAAAGCATCATAGTAGGTTTTATATATATTTTAGATTCTAAGTTTTAAAACAAACTTGCTGTTATGATTATTAAAATTATTTTGGGGATCGATTTGATTCTGTGAAGAAGAAGAGAAAGGGAAACAGCTAGTTTTGGGTTAAATATAATTAAGACCCTATATATTTGAGTAAAACAAAGGCAGATGAATGGTTAGGGAGTTGTTAGGTGAGCGGGAGGACTCGGGTTTGATTCTGGTCTGGGACATTTCTTTTTAGAAAAAGCTTGGAAAGGGTATACACTTTTATTTTATTTCTATCTTTATTATTAATAGTAATTATTATTATTATTATTATTATTATTATGATTATTATTATTATTATTATTATTATTATTATTATTATTATTATTATTATTATTATTATTATTATTGTTAATATTATTATTATTATTATTATTATTATTATTATTATTATTATTATTATTATTATTATTATTATTATTATTATTATTATTATTATTATTGTTGTTGTTGTTGTTGTTGTTGTTAATATTATGATTATTATTATAAGTGATATTGTGATGATCATAATTATTATTGTTATTATTATGATTGTTATTATTATTGTTATTAGTAGTATTATAATTATTATTATTACCATACTTATAAGTATTATAATCCTTATTATCATTAATAGTATTATCATTTTTTATGATTATGATTAATATTATTATGATTATTATAAAAGTAATATAAATTATTATTGTTTTCATAAATATAAGCATTAGTATTTTTTTAGTACTATTATTATTATTATTATTATTATTATTATTATTATTATTATTATTATTATTATTATTATTATTATTATTATTATTATTATTATTATTATTATTATTATTAGTAACATAAGTGTTATTATAAATATTATCATTATTAGTACTAATATGATTATCATTAATAGTGTTGATATTATTAAAAATTGTTAACATTATTATCATTTTTATTAAAATTATTATTTTACCGTCAATAAAACTACCATTATTATTATTATTATTATTATTATTATTATTATTATTATTAATATTATTATTATTATTATTATTATTATTATCAATATTATCAATATTATTATTATTAAAATAATTATGATTACTAAAATTAAAAGTTTTCATAACGTTGTTAAGGTTATAGGTATAAAAATAAAGATTTTTATATACAAAAATATATTTAAATTACATAACTTAACTATATTAATATATCTACGTATATAAAATGAAATTATAAATAAATAATGAAACTTATAAATTATTAATATAACAAATACATCATTAATAATAAATAGAATTATTCGATTACGAGTATATGTTTTAATAGATATACAATTGATATAGGTTCGTGAATTCGAGGTCAACCCTGCATTGTTCAGTATCGTCATATGTATTTTTACTACAAAATACAGTATTGTCAGTTCATTTGCTCCCTTTTACTCTTTACATTTTTGGGACTGAGAATACATGCGATGTTTTTACAACTGCTTTATTAATGCTTTTGAAATACATTTTTGAACTGCGAATACATGAAATGCTTTTATAAATATTTGACTAGATAGACATAAGCAAAACATTCCTCGAATGAATTATTATGCAGACAGAAGTTCTGTGGATTATTATTGAATTTATGTGGACATGATAATTGCCACCAATTGATGTGAATATTTTTCCCCTGATTATCATTGCTTGGTAACCTAAGAATTAGAATCGAGTATGGCCCTAATTCACGCGAATCCTAAAGGTAGCTACCGGGTTTAACACCCCCACCCAGAATGTTCACTAGACGGAAGAGCTAGTGGGCGTGGTGTTTAGTACTTTGAAGTTTATACATTAGTGTATCTAATTGATAGTCGTTAGGATGCATTAGTGAGTCTGGACTTCGACCGTGTCTGCATGTCAAAAGTTTTGCTTATCATTTTTGTCGGAAAGTACCTGCTTATCATTCTTAGTCTAGACACATCTTATCGCATTGATTGCATGAATAGTGTATAGACAAAATTCATATCTTTGCGTATCTGCCAATTCATATCTTAGCGTAGTTGTTACTGTAAACTTTGCCTGACATATTCCGTAAATTCCTCCGTAATCTACGAAATCTTTTGTTCTATATATATATATATATATATATATATATATATATATATATATATATATATATATATATATATATATATATATATATATATATATATATATATATATATATATATATATATATATATATATATATTTTATGTAATTAGAATACCATGCGAAAGCCGAAAATCATTTCATATCGAAAAAAAACCCTTTACTCAATCGTACGAAATGGAACTCGCCACTAGTTCATGTTCTTTGGAATACCGACAGCTATTCCGACATGGATGTTCACCCAAGTACCGGAAGCAGTGTCACCAGAATGAATCAACCAATCAGCCATCATCAATTCTGGATGGATAAGGGATGGGTTCGTAGTCAACTTAATTAATGGAGACGAGAAGAAGGTGATCCTTTCCATCCATCGACTTTCCCTTTTGGCGAAGAACCTGAAGCACTTACCGGCGAACCTGTTCGTAATACTATTTTCTCTCTCATTTCCAAAGTATCTCGTCACGATTATATACTATCTCGAATTCTAGATCTAATTCACCCGCTCGTTCCGACCGACAATCATCCCGGAATAATGGAAGAAGTCAAAGAGCTTCGCGCTCGAGTAATAAATTTGGAGAATATGTTGCAAAACTTACCAGCTTCAACAACATCATCAGCACCAACAGTACCACCAACATCAACACCAGTACCACCAACAACCCAAGTTCTAACATCACATGCCTCAACATCGCAATCTATACCTCGAGTATAATCTTCGTTCTACATCTTGTTCTACATCGGCTATCTTCGTTCTTTATGATGATTATGTAATCTCTAATGTTTTAGAGATTATGTATTCTAGATCTAACGGTAAATCAAATGAGTTTAATATTATATCTACTCATTAAATCCATGATTACATCTGAAAAAATATATATGTATATATATTTTCATAAGAATCGTAATTAGAAATTCTTTGTACAAACTGTTAATGGTGAAAATATTTTAACGGGTAGGTAATACCCGAGGAATATTTTGATTTCACATTAATAAGTTACACTGTACATTCTTCGAATCTGATTCAACAGTCATTTACTATCCTACTTACATCCACAGATATACGTATCCGTTCACCGCAGAATAACCATTTCATTCAATTTCATATTTGGATTTTGACCTATCAGAATCCGACAAGTGGCATAATGAAGAAAACATTGGACAAAATAAAACTTGTTAGAAACAAACAAATTAACTATGAGAAATTTTGTTAAGAATCCACGCTAACAAAAATCCTAGCTAACTGTTAATTACTTATTACATTTTATTTATGGCAATTTTAATTCTCGCAATTTTATTTATCGTCATTTAATTTCTGTTATTTATTTTACGCACTTTAAATATCGGGACACGTATACAAGGTTTTGACATATCATCTCGACGCATCTATATATATTATTTGGAATAACCATAGACACTCTATATGCAGTAATGCTCGAGTTAGCTATACAGAGTTGAGGTTAATTCTATAATAATATATATACTTTGAGTTATGATCGAGTCTGGGACATGTATATAATGGGTCACGACACGTATTAATTATTTCGAATATTATATATTAAACTATATATGAATTGTTGAACTACTAATTGTGGACTACTAATTGTGGACTAATAATATTGGACAATTAAAATGAATTAAAATATTGATTATAACATATGAAACTAAACACTACTTCAAGTTTGCCACTTGATTTCATCTTAAACCTCATTTGTATCTTGACGATTACAATCTGCGTTCATACCTTTCATGATTCTTGAGAACACCTCAATCAAGAGAATGAACCAACTACATCTCATCAACGGAAGGAAAGATTTATGCATATAGTTATGCACCTGAAAAACTCTTGGAACCTGAGTAAAAGTTTAACACGTATCTGTGCTAGCTCCTTTGGTGTTGTTATTACCGAAAACAACTTTATAATTCCTTTTCAAATTAGCCAATTTTGTCACAGCTCCAGCAAATCAACATCGACCTTTCATTCGAATAAGTCATATTATAACTTTGATATATATGTTTGCCTTTCGTTATCGTTACCGGAGAACCGTTTATATTCCACCGCATTAGTAGTAAACTTATCAGCAACATCATTACTCATTGGCTTAAGTCTCTCCGAAAAACCATTATATTTGTTCATTAAAACTCTATCATATACTTATCCGCATCTTGTAAATCAGTATTTTGAATCTCGCAACGTTTCTACATCAACAGTTATATGTATACATATAACATTTATCTCTTAGAATTATGATCATCCATTCTGAAATTTCGAAAAGCATCCAGTCTACGAATCAATACTCCAAATTTTGAAAAAGCTGAAATGAAGCAGCAGAAACTGTAGACAATCGTAAACAACTTTAACCGTCGGAAGTGTGATGATAAAGAATAGTATGTTGGCAAAGCTCAGAAAAGTTGAAACTGGAAAATGGATTGAGCGAACCATGAAGGAGGCTATGGACAAATCACAAAGACTAAATCTGCCTTCAAAGAATCCAAATGATTCAGTATCTGCCGAAGTCATTAACGAATACCTTGCTCCTGACTCTACACTTTTACAGACAAATCTTCATTATCATACATCGATATTAGAAATTATAAGATATCATCGTACCTTTCATTATAAATATCCTCAATATTTCTGAAGATATCTTCATAAATATTCTCGTCCGATATTAATTATCTCTTCGCACTATCTGTGTTATTTTATAAAAGGAAACTGTTTTAGTTTCTAAATTCTGAAAGATTCGAATTTAAAATCTGAATGATGTTGAAGCAGTGTTGGGAACTGATGCATGAGTTAGTATAATATAATGACACTTGATCAACGTGATTATATTACAGTAAGTCATGCTGAGTTTTTAATGGAACATGATGATTCACAGACCCTACCGTCATCATGTGTCATGTTACACGACTCTTATATTCTATCTAATCTCCAAACATATCAAGAACATATTTTCTTGATAGTATAATCTTTTTCCTTCAATTCTGGTAATTTAACCAATCAAGATCGTGCTATTGCAATCCCTCTCTCAAAACACTAGTTATGTTCATACCAAACTTCATACCTATGAATTCTGGACCATTATTCGCTTGGCTTAAAGTTGGAAAGAGAAAAACAAAAGTATGAAACTCCGAAATATAAGGGAGATTATAAAGCCCGATAACAACACATAAATTACAAACCATGTATATCAATGTTTATCGCAACATAAAGACACGGGAGAATTAAAAACACTATAACCTCAAGGGCGAGGTAGAAGTAAATAGATTCCTCTGGTGGAAGTTGGAAAATGAGAATGATTATTGCGATAGTCAGGATAAGGACAAGTATCAGAACTGGATTAAGCATTTTCACAATCTTTTGAATTTGGGAATTGAGTATAGGAATGGTAAAAGTAATGGAACGGAAGAAGTTAATTTATAATGAAAAATCTGATAAAGAAATCAAGGCAGATCTCCGCATTTAATTAGAGAGATCCTAATTTCCTGAATTATCGAAGAATCAAATCTTATATAGATTCGAAGATTATCTTTAAATCCCTGGAATTCCGGAAATCAACCATGACTATGTCAAAAGTTAAGACGAATCTGTATTTCTTTATTTTAAACTTTTGCTATAACTTCGCTTATACTCTTCGAGTAATTGAATTATCTTATTCATGTTACTCAATAGTAATAAAACTCTATTTATCAGCTCATATTCGTTAGGAAAACATTCTTACTGTTAGCCATGACGATCTCGATAAAATTTTGGGGACGAAATTTCTTTAACGGGTAGGTACTGTGACGACCCGAAAATTTCTGACCAAATTTAAACTTAATCTTTATATGTTTCTGACACGATAAGCAAAGTCTGTAATGATGAGTCTTGAAAACTTTGGAACAGTTTACATGAATGCATTTGACCATCGACCATTCCCGGCGATTCATGAACAATTGTTTGTAAATATATATATATATATAAATATAAATATATATAATAATTTGGAATAATAAAATTTCAATTTAATGATCAGAGTAAGAATGTAAAATAATATTCAAGATAATAAATTTGTTATTAAACTAAAACTATATATAAAAATATATTATTCCTCTAAATAATTATTATGTATATGGGATTATATATAAAATGTCTAAATATTATATGTTAGTATATATAGATTAGTAAATAATGTATAATATATAATATTAATATATTAAATGAGATTACAAGTTAAAAATATAGTTATTATACAAAAATTAGTATTACCTCATTAATATTATTAATATTAATGTTAATAATAGTATCAGTATTATTAATATTACTATATATTATAGATATGAAAAGTTGATACATTTAAATTGATATTTCTAATATTATCATTATTATCCTTATTAAGATCATTAATATTATATTTAGTCATTATTAGAATTTTAGTCATTATTATTATTATTATCTTTATGTTCATAGTATAAAAAATAAAAATAAAAAAAGTAATAATAATAAATAAATAAATACAAATTATTATTAGTAATAATATTATTATTAAGTTTAGTTAATATCATTTATTATTATTACTATAATTATTATTAATATAATTATTATTTGTAATATTAATATATTTATTATTAATTTTTACTAAAAATTAAATACAGAAAACTACAAAAGCTGTTTAATATCATTTTCTGACCTGTTTCATTTGTCTATATGATTGAATCAATTTGTTTATATACTGGACAAAATCTGTTTAAGATCCACATCAAGTTTTATTCTTTTTCTTTCTTTTACTTCTATTCTTGTCTGTTTAGCTGAAACTGTCGACCACCATTCCACTACAATACAACGTTGATCCATTTTGTTACAGCATCGACCACTTAATTACATTATATAACTCATTCTCTACTAAATTACGAAAAAAAAAAATCAAAAACTAAAAAGAAACCGCACGTTTCTCTGTTCGTGTAAACTTTTCATCAATAGCTCAAAAATGAATCCAATTTCAAATTCCATAAATGCAGTTGTGATAGGAATCATCTCCTTAAACTATCTGCAAAGTTTCATTTATTAATTTGTAGAATCAAGTACGAATTTTGAGGTCAAAGTTTTGAATCAAAAAATCAAACGGGTGTTCAAAGATCGAATTGACGGTTTATAGGCTGTTTCTGTTGTAATTGATAATTCAAAAAGATTTTATGAATGATTTAAAACAAATTTCATTTTGTAATCATCATCTAAATGTGTCCTAATTCCAAAATCAAGATTTATGCTCATCGTGTTCTTCATAAGTCTGCAAACGCAATTTTCTTTAATTTCCTTTCTGATAGTCAAAAGCATCATAGCAGGTTTTATATATATTTCAGATCCCATGTTTTAAAACAAACTTGCTGTTATGATTATTAAAATTGTTTTGGGGATCGATTTGATTCTGTGAAGAAGAAGAGAAAGGGAAACATCTAGTTTTGGGTTAAATATAATTAAGACCCTATATATTTGAGTAAAACAAAGGCAGACGAATGTTTAGGGAGTTGTCGGGTGAGCGAGAGGACTCGGATTCGATTCTGGTCTGGGACATTTCTTTTTAGAAAAAGCTTGGAAAGGGTATACACTTTTATTTTATTTCTATCTTTATTATTAATAGTAATTATTATGATTATTATTATTATTATTATTATTATTATTATTATTGTTAATATTATGATTATTATTATAAGTGATATTGTGATGATCATAATTATTATTGTTATTATTATGATTGTTATTATTATTGTTATTAGTAGTATTATAATTATTATTATTACCATAATTATAAGTATTATAATCCTTATTATCATTACTAGTATTATCATTTTTTATGATTATGATTAATATTATTATGATTATTATAAAAGTAATATAAATTATTATTGTTTTCATAAATATTAGCATTAGTATTTTCTTAGTACTATTATTATTATTATTATTATTATTATTATTATTATTATTATTATTATTATTATTATTATTATTATTATTATTATTATTATTATTATTATTATTATTATTATTATTATTATTAGTAACATAAGTGTTATTATAAATATTATCATCATTAGTACTAATATGATTATCATTAATAGTGTTGATATTATTAAAAATTGTTAACATTATTATCATTTTTATTAAAATTATTATTTTACTATCATTAAAACTACCATTATTATTATTATTATTATCAATATTATCATTATTAAAATAATTATGATTACTAAAATTAAAAGTTTTCATAACGTTGTTAACGTTATAGGTATAAAAATAAAGATTTTTATATACAAAAATATATTTAAATTACATAACTTAACTATATTAATATATCTACGTATATAAAATGAAAATATAAATAAATAATGAAACTTATAAATTATTAATATAACAAATACATCATTAATAATAAATAGAATTATTCGATTACGAGTATATGTTTTAATAGATATACAATTGATATAGGTTCGTGAATCTGAGGTTAACCATGCATTGTTCAGTATCGTCATATGTATTTTTACTACAAAATACAATATTGTGAGTTCATTTGCTCCCTTTTAATCTTTACATTTTTGGGACTGAGAATACATGTGATGTTTTTACTGTGACGACCCGAAAATTTTCGACCAAATTTAAACTTGATCTTTATATGAATTCGACAAGATAAGCAAAGTCTGTAATGTTGAGTCTCGAAAATTTTGGAACTATATTCATGAAATCAATTACCCTTTAACTGTGTTCGACGATTCACGAACAATTGTGTGCAAATAAATATATAAATATAAGTGTATATATTAATTTGAATTAATATATGAAACAACCCAACCCGTATTAAAACTGGCCCATAAAAATTTTTCCTTTTAATACGCGTTAAATAATACTTTAGGTCCCAATTGTTCTTCCATAAACATCTTTAATTACAATAGAAGGTTTAATAACCTTAAAACATTTAATACATTAGTTAATTGTCCAAACGGACATACACGACCCGACTAGTTTAGTTTCCAACCAAACCGAGCATGGTGATTTGGGACTACGCTACCCAAATCCTAATCGAGTACAAAAGCAAGATCTTCTAAGCAACCTAGCCAAGATCTCTAATTCCCAAGCTTACCCGAGCCGCCAAGCATGCGAACCTATAAAAATATCAACAACGAGAGGGTAAGCTAACGCTTAGTGAATGATAATATACTACATACATATATATGTATAAAATGGACACGCCACACAAATATCAAATACCGCATACCGAAGCATCCATGTATAAGGCAACTACACTAAGCATACCGTACGATCTCTAAGCAACAAGCTAAAGATATCAACAAAGTATAAGTTCACCAACGACGATGTGAACAATGCCAATAAGCTACACCCGGAGGGTTAGCTACAACACAACATTACAATAATATATATATAACAATATAAAACGAATAAGGTTAACCCCTTTACCCATTACCGAATACCAAACGCCACAATGAAGATTGGCCGAGCTACACGAGCCTTAGTAATCCGAACCCACACGAGATTACTATCTTCACAACATTGAGGTTGGCCGAACGACACGAGCCTTAGCAATCCGAAACCACACGAGATTACTACCTCAATTAGATGACCAAACTACACGAGTCATCGTGAATCCGAACTACACGCGATTCACTTCTCAACATCAAAACCCACGGTCACAGGATTATAAAATCCACCACATCGGGGTCATCCACTTCACAACAAAATCAACTCTTCGCCATTGGGGTTATAACATTCAAATCACAACCACGTGTGATAACGTACACACAAGCGTGTACCTCGCCAAAGGTGGTCAACTAAAATGCTCAAACGTGCTAATTGGACTCATATAAAAGTCCATCAAATCCACCTATATGTGAAGTGAGCTCTATAGCCGAGAATCACTTCACCCGACCCGCACCCATCCTACACATACATATGCATATAGGATATTAACACTCACCTTGTCGCCTTGAAGAAATGCTTCCAACTAATCCGCAACTCGTCAATGAAAAGTACCTAATCCATTATCACAAATACAACAACACACAATTAGGGTTGACTTACAAACCAACCCAATTCGACACTTAGTGCCATTTCGACCCAATTGCACTTCCAAGCACAAACCGTGCCCAAACTAACCAATAATCACTAACACAAGTGATAATGGTCCTAATATGCCAATTAAACCCGAACACAAGTGTTAAACACTTATCGTTCTCAAAATCGCCCATAAACCCTAATTTTGACCCATAGGGTCAAAATCTCACCATTTACAAGTTTTGACACCAAAACATGTTTTATACTTCAACTTAATCCATTTTAAGTTTACAAACCTCAACGAATCGACATTCGGGTCATAATCCTCAACAAACCCTAATTTTGACTCTAGTCAAAATTAGTCAACCACGAAAACCTTAAAAGTCTCCAAAACACCAATAATCACTAATGCTAGTGATTGTACACCATTTACCAGTCTTAAACATGGCTAAATCATTAACCAACCCAAAACCCGCCTTTAACAACAATAAACCCGAATATTGGTGTTAATCTCTAATTAACAACTAAACGGGTTTCACCTATGAATCGTACAATCAAAAGCCCCAAATTTGAATGATGAACACGAAAATGAAATTCAGAGTTAGAGCTTACCACTAGTATCACCGTGTAGCCAAGAACGAGGAGAACAACCTAGTCAACTACGCCAAAGATCAAATCCCGCTTCTTCCTTTTCAAAAATCCCTTTGAATTCAATTGGGTGTTTGAGTTTTGAGAGAAAAATGAGAAGAAAAGGAAAATGAAATTAGGAAAATAAAATGATTGGATGAGGTTAAAGCCTCAAATCTGGCTCAAACACAAAATGACCAAATTACCCTTGAACTTCATTTAATTTTACAAGAATCTGGTGCCAGTTCGCACAGTATGCCGCGCCGCGGCATTAATGGTCGCGCCGCGACCTTTGCCTGAGTCTGGTGCCTTCTTTACCACACTTTCTGATCTGATTTCTAGTTGATTGCTGCGCACCGACCCCATTTGTCGTGCCGCGACGTTCCACGTGATCTGAGTCATTTTCTTGCATACAAGACCTCAACACCCAAACATGTCCCGAACCCTTCATACGCCTATCGTACATACACAATACACCTATAAATTATGTACGGGGAAAAACAGGGAGTTACAATATAATACAGTTTAATAGAGATAAAGTGTAAATATAAAGTAATATGCAGAACAATTAAGCTGTTGTTAAAATGAATCTATGTAAATAGATATATATAATTTTTTTTTGTTACTCAATTAATATATTATGTATATTGTATTAAATATTCGAATATATGAATATTACATAATTAATAATATATAATATAGTTATTATATTAGTGAATATTACTTGCATTATTAATATTGATACCAGTATTATTAAAATTATTAATTTAATACATAATATATAAACATGAGATTTGATAAGCAAAATTTGTTATATCTATATTATTAGTATTATTCTCATCATTAATATTAATATTAATATCAATATAATTATTTGTATTATCAATATTAATATAGTATTTGAATTTTTTTTTATTATTATTTGTAATATTAATTGTACTATTAAAATCGTATATTTATTAAGTATTAAGAACCATTATTACTATTAAAATTATTAATTATCCTTCCCATTGAAAAATACAGTACTTCTATCATTATAATTATTATTAATATTTTTTATAATATTAACCATATTATTATCATTAATATATATTAATTATTAATAGAAATTTAATATAAAATATAAATACTGATTAAGGTACATAAAATTAGATTTAGATAGATAACATCAGATGTATATATATCGACATCTACAGATACAATCACATGTATCTGTTATCCATCTCTTTCAACTTTCTCTATTTTTCTATTTTTTTGGTACGAACGATTCCAAGTTAGCTATAAAACAACCAGGAAAAATTTGTTTTTGTCTCCTCAATCATTCGAATATTACAAGCTTTATTACTGGCACACTATAACATTTCCTAATTTCTCATTCTCTAATAAAAAAAATAGAAAAAAAAATCAATACCCAGCTCGATAAACCGCTATTCTTTATTTTTTTTGGCAAAAACACAATTCCAAATGAAATTCAAAAATGTAATAATGTGGATTTGTTAGAAATCTTTTTCTAAAACTGTCTATAAAGTTTCAGAATCTAATTCGTCCTATCGAGTTCCAAATAACGAGTCAAAGCTTGAAATTTAAAAAGTCAAAACCAGTCTTCATCGTCAAATTCGGATTCATGTTGATGTTTTGAGTTAAATTGATCATGGAGAAAGTTTCTAGGAGGGATTTCAAATAGGTTTCATTTAGGAATCGTAGTCTCAAACAACTTCCATTTAAAAATCAAATGTTATGTTCATACGCATTTAACAGGTACTTATACAGCGTTTTTTTTCTAATATTCTTTTGTTTTAAATTAATCTGGATATTTTCTAACCGATTATGCAGCAAATTTGATTCCTAAAATAAATTAATCAACATAAGATTAGTTAGAATTGAACCTTGATCGATTCATTAGTGAAGGTGAAGAAGGAAAATTAATAGGAAATATATACGGGTCATATATTTTTCGTGGATAGGTATAATTAGAAAAATGGGTATGGGAGAATGGTTAGGTGTTGTTGTCGGGGAGCAAGAGGTCACGGGTTCGAACCCGGTTTGAGGCTTTTCTTTTTTAAGGACTCTTTTAAAGGTAGTTTTTATTTTTAAAAATTTATTATTATTATTATTATTATTATTATTATTATTATTATTATTATTATTATTATTATTATTATTATTATTATTATTATTATTATTATTATTATTATGAATGTTATTGTTATTACTAGTATTAATGATATTTGTTATAATTATTATTATTACTAATTATCATTACTTAGCATTATTGTTATTATTATTACTAATATTAATATATGTATTACCATTATTATAATTATGATCATTAGTATTATTATTATTATTATGACCATAATACAAATTATTATAAATGTTGTTATTAGTATCATTTTACAAATTGTTGGTATTATTATTGTTATTATCGACAAAAGTATTAGTAATAACACCATTATTATTAGTATGGTTATAATTAAACTTATTATCATTATTATCATTAGAAGTAAAATTGTTATATTCATAGTTATTATTATTAATATTACTACAAATAAATATTTTTATATAAAAAAAATACATTACAAGAATATTAAAATCACATATCACTATACTTTTATTCTTAAAAATATAATAACTAAGCTATATATATAATATATAAATTAATATATACATATATATTTTCTTTATAAATAAACCCTAATATAAATTATTACTATTAATATGTAATAATGAAAGATTAACGCTAGTTAAATAAAATAGATAAATCAATATGAATATATCTATATAACAAATAATTTAACAAGTATATTATTGAAAATAATATAAAGATTTAGTCATTTACGAGTATATATTTTAATATATATATACAAATGTTATAGGTTCGTGAATCCGAGGGCAACCCTGCATTGTTCATTATTGTCATATGTATTTTTACTACAAAATACATTAGGTGAGTTTCATTTGCCTTTTTACTCTTTATATTTTTGGGCTGAGAATACATGCGCAATTTTTATAAATGTTTTACGAAATAGACCCAAGTAATTGAAACTACATTATATGGGTGAATGATCGAAGCCGAATATGCCCCTTTTGCTTGGTAACTTAAGAATTAGTAAACCGATATACTAATTGACGCGAATCCTAAAGATAGATCTATTGGGCCTAACGAACCCCATCCAAAGTACCAGATGCTTTAGTACTTCGATGTTGTTTTATCATGTCCGAAGGATTTCCCGGAATGATAGGGGATATTCTTATATGCATCTTGTTAATATCGGTTACCAGGTGTTCACCATATGAATGATTTTTGTCTCTATGCATTGGACGTATATTTATGAGAACTGGAAATGAAATTCTTGTGGTCTATTAAAATGATGAAAATAAATGATTATGATAAAATAATGAACTCACCAACCTTTTGTTTGACACTTTAAAGCATGTTTATTCTCAGGTATTAAAGAAATCTTCCGCTGTGCATTAGCTCATTTTAGGGATATTACTTGGAGTCATTCATGGCATGTTTTGAAAGGCGTTGCATTCGAGTCGTTGAATTCAACAAGATTATTATTAAGACAATTATAGTTGGATGTATTATGAAATGGTATGCATGCCGTCAACTTTAGATGTAATGAAAGTTTGTCTTTTAAAAACGAATTGCAATGTTTGTAAAATTGTATCATATAGAGGTCAAGTACCTCACGATGTAACCAACTATTATGAATCGTTTGTAATCGATATGGACTTCGTTCGGATAGATTAGGACGGGTCACTTCAGTTGGTATCAGAGCGGTGGTCTTAGCGAACCAGGTCTTGCATTAGTGTGTCTAACTGATAGTTGTTTAGATGCATTAGTGGGTCTGGACTTCGACCGTGTCTGCATGTCAAAAGTTTTGCTTATTATTTTTAGTCGGAAATCATCTGCTTATCATTCTTAGTCTAGACATGTCTTACAGCCTCTATTGCATAGACAATGTATAGATAAATTCATATCTTAGCGTATCTGTTATTGTTACCTTTGCCTGACAGCTTCCGTAGATTCCTCCGTAACTTATGGGATTTTAGTATTATATATGCATATGTAAATTATATATTGCAGGGTACTAATCTACATCCTATAATCTATTTCTTATCGAAAATCCTTCATCTGATCGTACGAGATGAATCCCTCAACCAGATCGAGTCCCTCGGATTTCGATAGCCATTCCGATAGTTATTCCGATAGCTATTCCGATATGGAGTTTCACCTAAGCTCTAAAGCAGTGTCACTAGAATGAATCAACAAATCATCCATCCCCAATTCATCTGATGGGTTCGTAGTCGACTTAACCGATGGAGACGCGAAGAAGGCAATCCTTTCCACCAACCAAATTGCGCTCTTGGAGAAGAACCTGAAGCACTTACCGGCGAACCTGTTCGAGACACAATTCTAAACCTTATTCATCCGCTCGTTCCGACCTACAATCATCCTGGAGTAATGGAAGAAGTCAACGAGCTTCGCGCCCGAGTTGTAGCCTTGGAAAATATGGTACAAAATGTATCAGCTTCAGCAATATCACCGGCACCAACAGTACCACCAACATCAATACCAGTACCACCAACAACTCAAGTTTTAACAAAACACGCCTCAACATCTCATTATGTACCTCAAGCATAATCATCGTTCTACGAATCGTTCTACATCATTTATCTTCGTTCGACATGACGATTATGTAATCTTCAATGTTTTAGAGATTATATATTCTAGTTCTAACGGTAAATCAAATGATATTAATATCACATTAACTCATTAAATCCATGATTATATCAGAAGAAAATATATATGTATATATATTTTCATAAAGATTGTAATTAAAAATTCTTTCATACAAACTGTTAATGGTGAAAATATTTTAACAGGTAGGTAATACCCAAGGAATATTTAGATTTCACATTAATAAGTTACAGTGTACATTCTTCGATTCTGATTCAACAGTCATTTACTATCCTACTTACAACCACCGATATACGTATCCGTTCACCGCAGAATAATCATTTTCATTCAATTTCATATTTGGATTTTGACCTATCAGAATCCAACAAGTGGCATAATGAAGAAAATATTTGACAAAATAAAATTTGTTAGAAGCAGACAAATTAACTATAAGGAATTTTGTTAAGAATTCACGCTAACAAAATCCTAGCTAACTGTTCCTAGCTAACTGTTAATTCCGTATTACATTTATTTATCACAATTTATTTATCGCAATTTATTTATCGCAATTTATTTATCGCAATTTAATTATCGCAATTTTTATTCTCGCAATTTTATTTATCGTCATTTAATTTCTGTAATTATTTTACGCACTTTAAATATCGGGACACATATACAAGGTTTTGACATATCATATCGACACATCTATATATATTATTTGGAATCACCATAGACACTCTATATGCAGTAATGATCGAGTTCTCTATACAAGGTTGAGGTTGATTCTCAAATAATATATATACTTTGAGTTGTGATCGAGTCTGAGACATGTACACGGGTCACGATACGTATTAATTAATTCGAAAATTATATATTAAACTATATATGAATTATTAAATTACTAATTGTGTACTGCTAACTGTGGACTGCCAACATTGGACAATTAAAATGAATTAAAATATTGATTATAACATATGCAACTAAATAATTCTTCAAGTTTTCCACTTGATTTCATCTTAAACCTCACTTGTATCTTGACGATTATAATTCGCGTTTAAACCTTTCATGATTCTTGAAAACACCTCAATCGAGAGGATGAACCAACCGCACTTCATCTACGATAGAAAAGATTTATGCATATAGTTATGCACCTGAAAACACTCGGAACGTGAGTAAATGTTTAACATGTATCTGTGCTAGCTCCTTTGGCATTGTTATTACCGAAAATTACTTTGCAATTCCTTTTCAAATTAGCAAATTTTCTCACAGCTTCAGCAAATCAACTTCGACTTTTCGTTCGAATCAACCTTATTATAACTATGATATATACGTTTGCCATTGTTATTGTTACCGGGAAACCTTTTACATTCTGCAATATTACCAACAGACGTACCCTCGTTGTTCTTTGGCTTAAATCTCCCAGACAAATCACTATATTTATCTATTAAAGTCTCATCATGTACTCATCTACATTCTGTAACAATAACCGCCATACCAACTCCCGGGAATCATCAATCATTAGTCTTGAATCTCGCAGTGTTTTCACTTCAACAGTTATATATATATATATATATATAACGTGTAATTTCTGGAAATTTTGATCATCAATTCTAAAATTCTGAGAAGCACCCAGTCTACGAATCAATACTTAAATGTTGAAAAAGCTGAATGAAGCAGTAGAAACTGTAGACAATCGTAAACGACCTTAACCATCGGAAGTTTGATGATAAAGAATAGTATGTTGGAAAAGCTCAGAAAAGTTGGAACTGGAAAACGGATTGAGCTAACCACGAAGGAGACCAAGGAAAAATACAAGGACCATACCCTATATTCAAAGAATCTAGGTAATTCTGAATCCGTTGAAATCTTTAGAGAATATCTTGCTCCGAAGTCATGTTAAAATCTTGCGGAAAAGTTTTATTCATCAACCTTCGAACTTGGAAATTCCAAAATATCATCATAAATATCTTCGATATTTCTGAGGATATTTTCTTAAACATTCTCTTCCGAAATTATATACCTCTTCGTGCTATCTGTAATACATTATATTGGAAATTTCTGTAAAATCTAAGTATAAACTATGAATGAATTTTGAAGTAGTATTGGGAACTGAAGCATGAGTTAGGATAATATAATGACACTTGATCAACGTGATTATATTATAGTAAGTCATGTTGAGTTTCTAATGGAACGTGATGATTCACAGATCTTAACGTCATCATGTGCCATGTTACATAACTCTTTCATTCTGCTTAACCTTTGAACATATCAAGAAAGTATATTCTTGATAGTTCTATTCTCAGTGATTCTGATAATTTGACCAATCAAATCGTGCTATTACGTTCTTTCTTGTTTAGAACATTAAGTTCATTCGAAACTCCATACTTATGAATTTTGGACTATTACTCATTTTACTAGGGGTCGAGAGGAGAATAAAAAGGCAAAGAGCTCCAAAATATAAGAGAAAATATAAAGCTCAATAGCAACACGGAGGTTACAAACCGTGGATATTAATACAAATAGCAATATAAAGACACGATATAATTAAGAATAATATCACCCCAAGGCAATAGTAAAAGTAAACAGATTTTTCCTGGTGGAAGATTGAAAAGAAGGATGACAGAAATGATAATTATGAAAATATCAAGGATTAGAACTGGATTAAGCATTTTCACAATATTTTGAATTTGGAAATTGAGTATAGGAATGGTAAAAGATACGAAACAGAAGAAGTAATTTATAGTAAAATATTTGATAGTGAAATAAGACAGATCTCTGCATTTAATTAGAGAGATCCTAAATTCCTGATTTACCGAAGAATCAAATCTTTTAGATTTCGAAGATTTTCTTTAAATCCCTTGAATTTCGGAATTCAATAGAGACAACGTCAAAAGTTAAGACAAACCTTATTTTCCTGAATTCAACCTTGACTACGTCAAAAGTTAAGACGAATCTCTATTTCTTCAGTTCACTCTTTTATGGTAGCTTCACTTGTACTCTTTGCATAAACGAATTGATTTATCCATTTTACTCACTGATGATAAAACTCTAATTTCCAGCCTGTAAGCGTCATAAAAAAATACTTATTGGTAACTATGACAACTCCACTCAAATTTCGGGATGAAATTTCTTTAACGGGTAGGTACTGTGACGACCCGGAAATTTTCGACCAAATTTAAACTTGATCTTTATATGAATTCGACAAGATAAGCAAAGTCTGTAATGTTGAGTCTCGAAAATTTTGGAACTATATTCATGAAATCAATTACCCTTTAACTATGTTCGACGATTCACGAACAATTGTGTGCAAATAAATATATAAATATAAGTGTATATATTAATTTGAATTAATATAATACAATTTAATAGAGATAAAGTGTAAATATAAAGTAATATGCAGAACAATTAAGCTGTTGTTAAAATGAATCTATGTAAATAGATATATATAATTTTTTTTTGTTACACAATTAATATATTATGTATATTGTATTAAATATTCGAATATATGAATATTACATAATTAATAATATGTAATGTTAATACATTAGATATAATTACAAGTTATAATATAGTTATTATATTAGTGGATTTTACTTGCATTATTAATATTGATACCAGAATTATTAATATTATTAATTTAATACATAATATATAAACATGAGATTTGATAAGCAAAATTTGTTGTATCTATATTACTAGTATTATTCTCATCATTAATATTAATATTAATATCAATATTATTATTTGTATTATCAATATTAATATATTATTTGAATTTTTTTATTATTATTTGTAATATTAATTGTACTATTAAAATCATATATCTATTAAGTATTAAGAACCATTATTACTATTAAAATTATTAATTATCCTTACCATTGAAAAATACAGTACTTCTATCATTATAATTATTATTAATATTTTTTTACAATATTAACCATATTATTATTATTAACATATATTAATTATTAATAGAAATTTAATACAAAATATAAATACTGATTAAGGTACCTAAAATCAGATTTAGATAGATAACATCAGATGTATATATATCGACATCTACAGATACAATCACATGTATCTGTTATCCATTTCTTTCAACTTTCTCTATTTTTCTGTTTTTTTGGTACGAACGATTCCAAGTTAGCTATAAAACAACCATGAAAAATTTGTTTTTGTCTCCTCAATCATTCACAAGCTTTATTACTGGCACGCTATAACATTTCCTAATTTCTCATTCTCTAATCAAAAACCAAAAAAAAAAAAAAAAAACAGAAAAACAAAAAAAAATCAATACCCAGCTCGATAAACCGCTGTTCTTTATTTTTTTTTTTTTGGCAAAAACACAATTCCAAACAAAATTCAAAAATGTAATAATGTGGAGTTGTTAGAAATCTTTTTAAACCTGTCTGTAAAGTTTCAGAATCTAATCGTCCTATCGAGTTCCAAATAATGAGTCAAAGCTTGAAATTTAAAAAGTCAAAACCAGTGTTCATCATCAAATTCGGATTCATGTTGATGTTTTGAGTTAAATTGATCATGGAGAAAGTTTCTAGGAGGGATTTCAAACAGGTTTCATTTAGGAATCGTAGTCTCAAACAACTTCCATTTAAAAATCAAATGTTATGTTCATACGCATTTAACAGATTCTTATACAACGTTTTTTTTTTCTTTCTAATATTCTTTTGTTTTAAATTAATCTGGATATTTTCTAACCGATTATGCAGCAAATTTGATTCCTAAAATAAATTAATCAACATAAGATTAGTTAGAATTGAACCTTGTTCGATTCATTAGTGAAGGTGAAGAAGGAAAATTAATAGGAAATAGATACGGGTCATATATTTTTCGTGGACAGGTATAATCAAAAAAATAGGTATGGCAGAATGGTTAGGTGTTGTTGTCGGGGAGCAAGAGGTCACGGGTTCGAACCCGGTTTGAGGCTTTTCTTTTTTAAGGACTCTTTGAAAGGTAGTTTTTATTTTTTAAAATTTAGTATTATTATTATTATTATTATTATTATTATTATTATTATTATTATTATTATTATTATTATTATTATTATTATTATTATTATTATTATTATTATTATTATTATTATTATTATTATTATTATTATTATTATTATGAATGTTATTATTATTACTAGTATTAATGATTTTTGTTATAATTATTATTATTACTAAACATCATTACTTAGCATTATTGTTATTATTATTACTAATATTAATATATGTATTACCATTATTATAATTATGATCATTATTAGTATCATTATTATTATTATTATTATTATGACCATAATACAAATTATTATAAATGTTGTTATTAGTATCATTTTACAAATTGTTGGTATTATTATTGTTATTATCAACAAAAGTATTAGTAATAACACCATTATTATTAGTATGGTTATAATTAAACTTATTATCATTATTATCATTAGTAGTAAAATTGTTATATTCATAGTTATTATTATTAATATTACTACAAATAAATATTTTTATATAAAAAAAATACATTACAAGAATATTAAAACAACATATCACTATACTTTTATTATTAACAATATAATAACTAAGCTATATATATAATATATACATTAATATATACATATATATTTTCTTTATAAATAAACCCTAATATAAATTATTACTATTAATATGTAATAATGATAGATAAACGCTAGTTAAATAAAATAGATAAATCAATATATATATATATATCTGTATAACAAATAATTTAACAAGTATATTATTGAAAATAATATAAAGATTTAGTCATTTACGAGTATATATTTTAATATATATACAAATGTTATAGGTTCGTGAATCCGAGACCAACCCTGCATTGTTCAATATAGTCATATGTATTTTTACTACAAAATATATTAGGTGAGTTTCATTTGCCTTTTTACCCTTTATATTTTTGGGCTGAGAATACATGCGCAATTTTTATAAATGTTTTACGAAATAGACACAAGTAATTGAAACTACATTATATGGGTGAATGATCGAAGCCGAATATGCCCCTTTTGCTTGGTAACCTAAGAATTAGTAAACCGATCTACTAATTGACGTGAATCCTAAAGATAGATCTATTGGGCCTAACGAACCCCATCTAAAGTATCGGATGCTTTAGTACTTCGATGTTGTTTTATCATGTCCGAAGGATTTCCCGGAATGATAGGGGATATTCTTATATGCATCTTGTTAATGTCGGTTACCAGGTGTTCACCATATGAATGATTTTTGTCTCCATGCATGGGACGTATATTTATGAGAACTGGAAATGAAATTCTTGTGGTCTATTAAAATGATGAAAATAAATGATTATGATAACCTAATGAACTCACCAACCTTTTAGTTGACACTTTAAAGCATGTTTATTCTCAAGTATTAAAGAAATCTTCCATTGTGCATTAGCTCATTTTAGGGATATTACTTGGAGTCATTCATGGCATATTTTGAAAGACGTTGCATTCGATCGTTGAATTCAACAAGATTATTATTAAGACAATTATAGTTGGATGTATTATGAAATGGTATGCATGTAGTCAACTTTAGATGTAATGAAAGTTTATCTTTTAAAAATGAATTGCAATGTTTGTAAAATTGTATCATATAGAGGTCAAGTACCTCGCGATGTAACCAACTATTGTGAATCGTTTGTAATCGATATGGACTTCATCTGGATGGATTAGGACTGGTCGTTTCATTTACAACTGCTTTATTAAACGCTTTTGAAATACATTTTTGAACTGCGAATACATGAAATGCTTCTATAAATGATTGACGAGATAGACACAAGCAAAATATTCTTCGAATGAATTATTATGCAGACAAAAGTTCTGTGGATTATTATTTAATTTATGTGGACATGATAATTGCCACCCATTGATGTGAATATTTTTCCCCTGATTATCATTGCTTGGTAACCTAAGAATTAGAATCGGGTATGGCCCTAATTCACGCGAATCCTAAAGGTAGCTACCGGGTTTAACACCCCCACCCAGAATGTTCACTAGACGGAAGAGCTAGTGGGCTTGGTGTTTAGTACTTTGAAGTTTATATATTATACAGACGAGATATTCTGTTTTGGGGATATTATTGATGCGCATTATATGTTAAGGTCGGTTACCATGTTGAGCAATGAAATCGAAATGAATGTTATGTATCGAGAGAATGATTTTTATACACAGGTTATGTGTATTAGTTTTGTGCACAAGATATGTGCACGATTATTTAAAAATCGCGAGGCAACCTACGAGGGAGAAAAGGATACGAACCTACTCTGCTAAGCATTACGAAAAATGGTTTTGTACACGAGATAGGTGTACTGCATTTAAAATCTTGTGGTCTATCAAAATGATGAATTTTATTGTTTATGATAAACCTATGAACTCACCAACCTTTTGGTGAACACTTGAAAGCATGTTTATTCTCAGGTATGAAAGAAATCTTCCGCTGTGCATTTGCTCATTTTAGAGACATTACTTGGAGTCATTCATGGCATATATTTAAAAAGACGTTGCATTTGAGTCGTTGAGTCCATCAAGAATATTATCAAGTCATTTATAGTTTGGATATATTGTGAAATGGTATGCATGCCGTTAACTTTCGATGTGATGAAAGTTTGTCTTTTAAAAACGAATGCAATGTTTGTAAAATGTATCATTTAGAGGTCAAGAACCTCGCGATGTAACCAAATGTAATGTATTCGTCCAGATGGATTAGGATGGGTCATTAAAAATATAATATTAAACTCATTTGATTTACGATTGAAACGAGAATAAATAATCTCCAAAACTTTATAGATTACATTATCGTCGCTGAATATTTCTCTAATGATGAAACAACCCAACCCGTATTCAACAGGATAAATTTTTTTATTTTTTTTTTATTTTTTATGATCATTAACGTGCCATTGGAATGATAAAAACCATTCCATGCAACCCATTAAAACGTACATTAAGTTTAATGTTTACAAAAAGGCACCAAGGCCATTAATCAAATGTACTACAAGTTCGACCCATTTAAAATGATAGTTTTAATCCAAACTACACCCGAGCATGGTTTGGGGCTAAACTACCCAAAACATTAGGTCGTCTTCCAAAAGCTTCAACTAGCACACAATCAACAAACCCCCATATGGTTAACCATAAACACTATGGTGCTACCGACTCGATGGTTCACACCATACGCATTTGAGTCATACTCTTTTATAGTGCTACCAGCTCGATGGTTCACACTTGATGCTACCGGCTCGATGGTTCACATCATGATTTTATAGTGCTACCGGCTCTTTGGTTCACACTTTGGCGCTACCGGCTCGATGGTTCACGCCTTATTTTATAGTGCTACCGGCTCGATGGTTCACACTTTGATGATACCGGCACGATGGTTCACATCATGATTTTATAGTGCTACCGACTCGATAGTTCACACTTTGAAATTTGTAACATACATGTTATGGCACTACCGGCTCGATGGTTCATACCATAACATTCACAAATAAATACGTCATATACACATACGTATAATTACTCCACTCCCCTTATCATCTTTGGTGAACTAGGAAATCAAGCTCGCGACCTTCAATGTAATGCACTGTAATACCCCGTCAGAATCCACTAACGGAATATTAACTCCTGGTCCCACAGTTTAGCGGTCACACCCTCTATATGAGACGTTTCCGAAAAATATTCGCATTAATCATTAAAACAAAGTCATTTAATAAAGGAAATGTAACTGGAAACATTTGACGTCAATGACTAATGTCTATGAACCCAAACATCTTAAAAGAAAACTGTTTAAATGCGAATATATGTTCTTGAAATGAAAACGGTAAACATGCTGGACGCCGTCTAGTTATAGCAGCAAACAACATATAACTTCAAATAAAGCGGAAGCACTAGCTCTATGTACTTGAGATGAAACATGAAAAATGTCAACGCAAAACGTTGAGTGAATCTACAGGTTTAGTAAATTATTTCTTAAGTAAGGCCACAAGATTTTCTTAGAAAACATCACTGGAAAAGTATACATTATCATGAACACTTGATTATAAAGCTTTAACCTTTGCGTGTGTAACGACCCTGGATTTTCCAACGTTTAATTAATAATATTTATTATTAATGCTTGTGTTTAATGAATGTATTTTTATACATTTACTTGTTACCGTACTTGACTTTGCATGTCCCGACTCGTCTTTGTGACACACGAACTTTTAACGAATAATATTTTCGAATATTATTTACATTCATGATTATTTTTATTAATCATTTTTAATTAACTAGGGTTTCTAGTTAATTACTTGTGCTTTATTTGATTAATTGTTACATACTTGGACTTGGGCCTTTTATTATTGAACATGGACTTGGAAGCCCACCCTACACACTTAATGGACTTGTAAGCCCATCATTTAAGCTAGTGATTTATTAATGGAAGCATGGATTAATTAACATTAGTGAAGGAATCTAGTTACTTGTATCTTTACACCTTTTTCCCATAAGTATTTAGCTTTAATACCATTTCAAGCTAACACCTTCTCCCACATTAGAAAGCAAGAACTTGACCTTCCCCTTTTGCCTCTCAAACCGTCGGCCAACCTAGGGAGAAAAGAGGAGTTCAAACTTTTTTTTTTGTATTACTTATTCACTAGTTTTCATTCACTTCACACACACAACTTACTTGCTTTTCTTTTTCTCTTCATTCTCTCTCAAACTTGTAAGTTACAAGGCTTCTTTTTCTCTTCTTTTTCTCTTCAAAAACCAAAACATATACATGTATATCATCATCATTTGTTTGTTTTATTACTTGTTCTTTTAATTGTTTAAGTTACTTGTTGTTTGTTGATTGTTTACTTATTAGTTGAAAGAATCAAACTTTCTGGTTTAATTATTCATATTATCTTGTATTTACAAGAACAAACAAGAACCTAAACTTTCTAGTTTATGGTTCTACACTTAATGTTTTAAAAGATTTAAAGTTCATGAGTTTATAATCATACTTGAGTTCATGTTGTAAACTTAAGGTTTACTTCCTTAAAGATCAAAGCCTTAGCTTAATTCTTTAAAAGTATGAACAACCATGAACTTATTAACTTGTAGATTAGTTTATTTCTTCATTTCTTGTACTTGTTCAATTTGTGATTTTGGTTTTGTTGGTCAAGTGTTACTAGTTAATCTTGATCTCATTTTTCTTGAACCAAAGTTAACTTTATAAGTTCAAGAACATGGAAGTATAACTTTCTAGTTATAACTTCATATACTTGTGTTGGATCTAAGTTTCTATAGCTTATGGTCTTCTAATCTTATTGTAAATAAGTGCTTACAAGCTTACATACATTTTTCAAGTTGAAAATCTAAGTTTCATAACTTATGGTTTCATTAAAGTGTAGATCCAAGATTTGTAACTTAGGATCTAACTTAAGAACACTAGATATAGACTTTCTAGTCTAAGATCTTTAAGATCTAGCTAAAATCTAAGTTCTACAACTTAAGATCTTGATTATTTAGTTTACTTTCAAGTTTGTAGCTTAATATTACTTTTATAACTCATGTATGTGTCGGATCTAAGATCTTGATGTAACTTTGGTTCATCAAACTACATACAACTGTTAAGTGAGTTGTGCAACTTATCTTAGACTTACACTAGTGTTATTATGGTCAAAACTTGGTTAAGATGATGCAAACCCATCAACGAGTTGTACACTTGAAGCTATACACATCAAGAATGAGAACCGTGATGAGCATCAAGCACCAAGAACCCACCGGAACACCTTTCTTACTGTTTCTGGAACCGATCAGACTACTTGGGCTACTGTAAAGTTGATTTTCAGTTATTTTGGTTCGAGTAGATGATTTTCCGTTTAGACCTTGTCTTAATCCGAGTTACAGTTTAGGGTCTATGGCCTCCCGAAAGTCACTACACCCTATTAACGTTGTGCTGAAATTTCTGACCTACTCGCACTTAAACCGTCACCACGGTCAAATGAAGACGAGTTTGGTTCTGTAAATTGGTCAGCCTCTAGGGGACTCATATACAGAGCCATGGCCACTTTCCTCACCTTATTTCAATTTGTATAGAGGTCGTAGCTGCTGAACGAAGTCAGCCTTTGTTTTAAACTCTTTTCTTGAACGAAACTTACTTTACACTTTTTGTTTAATGATGAATGATGATGATACTTAAGACCTAATTTACATACATTTAAACCTTTGGGAATGATTTACTGACTTAGTAACTTTTGACTTAGGTTGAGGATCCGTTTGGACAACTACTTGCTTACTTTTCCCGAATCAACTTTGTTACTACTTTTCACTGTGAGTTATAGCATCCCTTTTTTACTTTAACTGTTTTAGGAACTGAGAATACATGCGTATTTTTAAGTTTTACATACTAGGCACAAGTACTTAAACTTTATATATGTGTGGGTTATACAACGGCATAAACTTTCCCCTTAGCTCGGTAACGTTTAGTCATTGGTCTTTGAACCGGTGAACGCGAATCTTAGATATGGATCCATAGGGTTTGACATCCCCACTCGGGCTAGTAGCGCTAGCATTTAATGGGTTTTTAATACTTCGTAAACATACGCACTCGCCAAGTGTACTTTTAGGGGGTGATAAACGTTAAGTTAGTTATCAAGTGCCCACGGTTATACATATACTTTTCATACTGTTTTGAAACGCTGTTTGAAGCACTGAAATCTCGTGGCCTACCTTACATTACTGTTATACTTAAACTATAGCTCACCAACCTTTGTGTTGACGTTTTTAAGCATGTTTTTCTCAGGTACTTAAGGTTTGCTTGATTCCGCTGTACTAATCATGCCTTGTAGACTTTCGCTGTGCTTACTAGAGATGTCACCGCATGAAACATTTTATCTTGCATTCAGACTTTATTACTTTTGAATGATGTAATTGTAACGACCTACGGGTCACGTACTATTATTTTTGCTTGCTATTCGTTGAAGCATACTTTCGAATGTTAAACATTTGACATTGGTTAAAACGTCACCTTTTATCATGAATGCAAACTCTTTTTGAAACAGCATATATTATTTGACCTTGTAATGATCCTGTTATTGATGGTTCGTACACGATGGTTTTGTACGGGGCATCACATTTGGTAACAGAGCATTTGTTGTAGGGAATTAGGTTGCATTAGTGAGTCAAGACCCGACCGAGTAGGATTCACTAATAGGACTAATCTACAACTTGCTAGTTTACTTGTTTCTGCGAAACTTGCTGCATGCTGCTGCTTACTTTTACTGCTATATGCCGTATGCTACTACATGATTTCACTACTGCATGCTATTATCTGCTTTTGATTGCATGATACTTGTCGTTATTGCCATGCTACTTACCGCTATACATGATCTAGACTGTCGTAGTTACTTTGCCTAATACGTGCTTGCTTTATGACTTACTGACATGGAAAAAGTTATTTTTCCTTGTTCAGATGTCAGATGCCCCGTCCACTATCATTCACTCGGAGAGCGACTCGGACTCATCGGCCACCTCACCTACCGTTGTTGCTAACTCGATCCCGTCATCTACATCTTCCAGCGACTCCGGCGCTTCATCCTCTGGAGCCAGTAGCCATGCGCCCGGCCCAGTGATCACCTCTGACGAAGCCGAGGACCTACAGGAGATTCCAGCTCCACTTGCCCCAGGACCCTCGGAGCCACAGCACCATTCCGGTAGTACTGTGATTCCCGCGGAACTTGGGGAAGGTCCGGTCCGTAATGAGCATAACCATTAGTGTCGACGCCTTCCCGATGGACGTCTCGTGCCAATCCCGCCTTTCAGATACCGACTGATGATGGCCGCCCGAGGAGAGCCACCCGTGCAGCCACCCCCAGATGATTCCGACGACTCATTATCTGACGACTCATCCTCTGATGACTCCAGTGATGAGGATTCCGACGAGGATCCCGAGGAAGCACCCGAGGATTCTGACAAGGGAAGTGGAGATCCTCCGTGCTCGGGTAACTGAGCTCGAGGACCAGATGTCCCACGTAATGGACATCCTACACCCACCATCACCATAGGACATTTGTATTAGATTTCTTTATGTAATCTCATTTGTAGTTTTATGTTTTACTTATGTACAGTACGAACATATGCGGATGTATGCAACTTATTATTAATGAATGGAACTTTATGTTGTTTAATTCTTGCACAGTGTTCTATTTACGTTACTGTATGATGATTTTGTGGTATCTGTATCTAGTTGCATTATATGTGATGTGTGAATTCCATGTTGGTTACCATATACTGTATTATTATTTATTGAATACTGGATTTTGACTTGAGTCAAAAATTTTGTTTAGAACATCAATGGCCAACGGAAGATCAAAACCCACCGTAGCCCAAATCGAGGAAATGATCAATGAACGAGTCGCCGCAGCTTTAGCGGAAATGAACCCCCAAGATCCACCGCCACCGGTTATCCAGCCCATTCGTAATGGGTGCACATATAAAGAGTTTCAAAGCTGCAAGCCCCACAACTTTAGTGGAACTGAGGGGCCAGTTGGTCTCACTAGGTGGTTTGAGAAATTAGAATCTGTGTTTCGAGTTAGTAACTGCTCAGAGGCGAACAAAACCAAGTATGCTTCATGTACGCTGTCAGATGGCGCACTAACCTGGTGGAACACACTGGCTCAAGTAAAGGGTATTGATGAGGCATATGCTACGCCGTGGGAAGAATTCAAAGGGGCCATGATTGAAGAGTATTGCCCTAGGACAGAGATCCAGAAAATGGAGATTGAGTTTATGCAGTTGAAGGTTGTGGGAAACGATCTCGATGGTTACAACCGTAGGTATCTGGAATTAGCCCTGATGTGTCCTACCATGGTTTCCCCGGAGTTTAAGCATATGGAAAGGTATTTATGGGGACTTCCTAAGTCCATTAAGGGAAATTTCACCTCGTCTAAGCCACCCAATGTCCCGGAAGCAATGCGCATGGCGCACACCTTAATGAACCAAATTATCATCGATGAACCGGAAAAGGCTAAGTCCGAAGAGGGTAATAGTGATAAGCGTAAGTGGGATAACAACAAGGGGAGAGCCTATGATCAAACTCTCGCCAAGAGGCACAACGATGGAAGGAACCCCAATCCGAACCCCAATTACAAGGGTACCCTACCGCAGTGCAAGAGGTGCTACAAACACCATACTGGGTATTGTAACGTTGTTTGTGAAAAGTGTAAAAGGACCGGGCATATTGGTAGAGACTGCAAGATCACCACCATGACTGGGAAGCCAAACCCCAATGGATCGAGAAAGTGTTATGAATGCGGACAGATAGGCCACTTCAGAAATGAGTGTCCTAATAAGCGAAAGGATGGCGGACCACCGCATGGTAGAGCTTTCAATGTAAATGCAAGGGATGCTCGTGAGAACCCCGACTTGGTCACAGGTATATTCGCTATCAACAATTTATTAGCTTCTGTCCTATTTGATACTGGTGCCGATAGAAGTTATGTATGTAGACACTTTTGCTCTAAGATAAATTGGTCGTTAGTTCCTTTAAAGGAGAGTATGCTTGTAGAGGTAGCCAATGGAAAACTTGAGAAAGTTGACCAAATTAGCTGAAGAGCTATTATCAACATAGCTGGTGTGGATTTCGAGATTGACTTGATACCCATTAAGTTGGGAAGCTTTGATGTTATTGTCGGTATGGACTGGTTGACCAAGATAAAGGCTGACATTATCTGTGGAGATAAAGCTCTTCGTATACCACACGGAAATGGTGAGCCACTGATTATTTACGGAGAGAGATGTAGCTCGAAACTGAATCTCATTAGTTGCATGAAAGCACAAAAGATCATGAAGAAAGGACGTCTTGATGTCCTAGCACATGTGAAAACATTAGAAATCGAGATGAAGAGCGTGGATGATGTACGGATTGTGAACGAATTTTCCGATGTCTTTCCAAAAGAATTGCCTGGATTACCACCACTGAGAGCAGTAGAGTTTCAGATCGATTTAGTGCTAGGAGCTGCACCTGTAGCTCGCGCACCTTATCGACTCGCACTTTCCGAAATGCAAGAGTTGCAGAGCCAATTACAAGAACTGCTAGACCTTGGATTTATCCAACCAAGTTTCTTGCCTTGGGGCGCACCTGTTTTATTTGTGAAGAAGAAGGACGGATCATTCCGCATGTGTATCGACTACCGTGAACTCAACAAATTGACGATCAAAAATCGGTATCCTCTTCCCCGAATCGACGATCTTTTTGATCAACTGCAAGGATCGAGTGTTTACTCTAAGATCGATTTGCGATCTGGTTATCACCAGTTAAGGGTGAAAGAGAGCGACGTGATGAAGACTGAATTCAGAACTCGTTATGGTCATTATGAGTTTCTTGTGATGCCATTCTGTTTAACCAACGCACCTGCCGTGTTTATGGATCTCATGAATCGTGTCTGCAAGCCATACCTGGATAAGTTCGTTATCGTCTTCATAGATGATATCCTCATCTACTCCAAAAGTGAAGAAGAACATGAACAACATCTTCGTCTAGTGTTGGAACTCTTGAGACAAGAGCAACTTTATGCCAAATTCTCCAAGTGTGAGTTTTGATTGAAGGAAGTCCAATTTCTGGGTCACGTTGTGAGTGATCAATGTATCAAGGTTGATCCCGCAAAGATCGAAGCTATCAGCAAGTGGGAAACCCCCACTACTCCGACTCATATCTGTCAATTTTTAGGCCTCGCCGGTTACTACCGAAGAAATATTGAAGGATTCTCTCTGATTGCGCGTCCTTTGACCGCGCTGACTCACAAAGGGAAGAAGTTCATTTAGGAACTCGAACAAGAATCAGCGTTTCAAACCTTGAAAAAGAAGTTAACCACCGCACCTATCTTATCACTTCCTGAGGGCAGAGACGATTTCGTCATTTATTGCGATGCTTCGAAAAGTGGTTTTGGTTGTGTACTGATGCAACGCACAAAGGTTATCGCTTACGCCTCCCGACGACTGAAGATTCACGAGCAAAATTACACTACTCACGATCTCGAGCTTGGAGCCGTTGTCTTTGCATTAAAACTATGGAGGCACTATCTTTATGGAACTAAGAGCACTATTTTCACCAATCATAAAAGCCTCCAACACATCTTCGATCAGAAGCAACTGAATATGAGACAGCGTCGATGGATCGAGACACCGAACGACTATGATTGTGAACTTCGTTATCACCCTGGCAAGGCCAATGTTGTAGCGGACGCTTTGAGCCGCAAGGAGAGGATGGCACCTCTTCGTGTTCGGGCACTGAACATCACCATTCATTCGAACCTCAATAGCCAGATCCTAGCAGGCCAAGATGAGGCTCTTAAGGAGGAGAATATATCTCCTGAATACTTGAACATTCTCGTCTCACGATTCGAGGTTAAGGAAACTGGACTTCGATGCTATGCCGAAAGAATCTGGGTACCCCGTTATGGAGATCTACGGAACCTTATATTAGATGAAGCCCACAAGTTGAGATATTCGATTCATCCAGGAGCCGATACCACGATCTTAAGGAACAGTACTGGTGGCCTAATCTTAAGAAGGACGTTGCAACTTATGTTGGGAAGTGTTTGACTTGCTCGAAAGTTAAGGCCGAACATCAGAGGCCCTCTGGATTACTTTAACAATCGGAAATCCCGCAATGGAAGTGGGAAAGGATAACAATGGACTTCATTACAAAGCTGCCAAAGACGGTGGGCGGACACGATACCATCTGGGTTATTGTTGACCGTCTTACTAAATCTGCACACTTCTTAGCCATGAAGGAAACGGATACGATGGAAAGACTCGCTCCACTATACATCAAAGAGGTTGTATCTCATCATGGTGTGCCTTTATCGATCATCTCAGATCGCGATCCCCGTTTTACTTCCAGATTTTGGCGTTCTTTGCAAGAAGCCTTGGGAACTCGTCTCGACATGAGCACTGCATATCACCCACAGACCGATGGACAAAGCGAACGCACGATTCAGACTTTGGAGGACATGTTGCGTGCATGTGTCATTGATTTTGGAAAGGCTTGGGAAAGGCATTTACCGCTAGCCGAATTCTCTTACAACAACAGTTATCATTCGAGTATTAATGCCGCACCTTTTGAAGCATTGTATGGCCGCAAGTGCCGATCTCCTATTTGTTGGGCCGATGTAGGCAAAATGCAAATTACCGGACCTGAGATAGTCAATGAAACAATTGAGAAGATTGTCCAAATTCAAGCGAGACTCAAGACGGCCCGTGATCGTCAAAAGAGTTATGCCGACCTTAAATGTAAGGACTTTGAATTCAACGTGGGTGACTATGTAATGTTGAAGGTCGCGCCTTGGAAAGGTGTGATCCGTTTTGGAAAACGTGGGAAGCTCAACCCGTGATACATTAGTCCTTTTGAAATCTTGGAGCGTGTTGGACCCGTTGTTTACCGTCTGGATCTTCCAACTCAATTGAGCTCAGTTCATCCTACTTTTCATGTATCAAATTTGAAGAAGTGTCTTACTGAACCGGAACATGTCATACCATTGGAGGAACTTACGATTGACGACAATCTCCACTTTGTGGAAGAGCCTGTCGAAATTATGGACCGTGAGGTCAAAACTTTGAAACACAACAAGATTCTGATCGTCCGAGTACGATGGAATGCCAAACGAGGACCTGAGTTTACCTGGGAACGAGAGGATCAAATGATGCAGAAGTATCCTCACCTTTTCCCGACTCCTCCATCTACCTCAGCTTAAAATTTCGGGACGAAATTTTCTTTAACAGGTGGGTAATGTAACGACCCTGGATTTTCCAACGTTTAACTAATAATATTTATTATTAATGCTTGTGTTTAATGAATGTATTTTTATACATTTACTTGTTACCGTACTTGACTTTGCATGTCCCGACTCATCTTTGTGACACACGAACTTTTAACGAATAATATTTTCGAATATTATTTACATTCATGATTATTTTTATTAATCATTTTTAATTAACTAGGGTTACTAGTTAATTACTTGGGCTTTATTTGATTAATTATTACATACTTGGACTTGGGCCTTTTATTATTGAACATGGACTTGGAAGCCCACCCTACACACTTAATGGACTTGTAAGCCCATCATTTAAGCTAGTGATTTATTAATGGAAGCATGGATTAATTAACATTAGTGAAGGAATCTAGTTACTCGTATCTTTACACCTTGTTCCCATAACTATTTAGCATTAATACCATTTCAAGCTAACACCTTCTCCCACATTAGAAAGCAAGAACTTAACCTTCCCCTTTTGCCTCTCAAAACGTCGGCCAACCTAGGGAGAAAAGAGGAGTTCAAACTTTTTTTTTGTATTACTTATTCACTAGTTTTCATTCACTCCACACACACAACTTACTTGCTTTTCTTTTTCTCTTCATTCTCTCTCAAACTTGTAAGTTACAAGGCTTCTTTTCCTCTTTTTTTTCTCTTCAAAAACTGAAACATATACATGTATATCATCATCATTTGTTTGTTTTATTACTTATTCTTTTACTTGTTTAAGTTACTTGTTGTTTGTTGATTGTTTACTTACTAGTTGCAAGAATCAAACTTTCTAGTTTAATTCTTCATATTATCTTGTATTTACAAGAATAAACAAGAACCTAAACTTTCTAGTTTATGGTTCTACACTTAATGTTTTAAAAGATTTAAAGTTCATGAGTTTATAATCATACTTGAGTTCATGTTGTAAACTTAAGGTTTACTTCCTTAAAGATCAAAGTCTTGGCTTAAATCTTTAAAAGTATGAATAACCATGAACTTATTAACTTGTAGATTAGTTTATTTCTTCATTTCTTGTACTTGTTCAATTCGTGATTTTGGTTTTGTTGGTCAAGTGTTACTAGTTAATCTTGATCTCATTTTTCTTGAACCAAAGTTAACTTTATAAGTTCAAGAACATGGAAGTATAACTTTCTAGTTATAACTTCATATACTTGTGTTGGATCTAAGTTTCTATAGCTTATGGTCTTCTAATCTTGTTGTAAATAAGAGCTTACAAGCTTACATACATTTTTCAAGTTGAAAATCTAAGTTTCATAACTTATGGTTTCATTAAAGTGTAGATCCAAGTTTTGTAACTTAGGATATAACTTAAGAACACTAGATCTAGACTTTCTTGTCTAGGATCTTTAAGATCTAGCTAAGATCTAAGTTCTACAACTTAAGATCTTGATTATTTAGTTTACTTTCAAGTTTGTAGCTTAATATTACTTTTGTAACTCATGTATGTGTCGGATCTAAGATCTTGATGTAACTTTGGTTCATCAAACTACATACAACTGTTAAGTGAGTTGTGCAACTTATCTTAGACTTACACTAGTGTTATGATGGTCAAACCTTGGTTAAGATGATGCAAACCCATCAACGAGTTGTACACTTGAAGCTATACGCATCAAGGATGAGAACCGTGATGAGCATCAAGCACCAAGAACCCACCGGAACACCTTTCTTACTGTTTCTGTAACTGATTAGACTACCTTGGCTACTGTAAAGTTGATTTTTAGTTAGTTCGGTTCGAGTAGATGATTTCCCATTTAGATCTCGTCTTAATCCGAGTTACGGTTTAGGGTCTATGGCCTCCCGAAAGTCACTACACCCTATTAACGTTGTGCTAAAATTTCTGACCTACTCGCACTTAAACCATCACCACGGTCAAACGAAGACGAGTTTGGTTCTGGAAATTGGTCAGCCTCTAGGGAACTCATATACGGAGCCATGGCCACTGGCCTCACCTTATTTCAGTTTGTATAGAGGTCGTAGCAGCTTGTCACATCCCTAGTTAGGGCCTGGGCGAAATGTGATTCAATATCATAATACTTACCAACATATTATAAAATGAGAACAATAACTATATGAATAAAACCAAATTGCAGCTGAAGGATTAATAATGTCGTTACAAGAATTATAAATTGTTCAAATGCAGAAAAGTAAATATGCGATAAGTCTTGATCCTAGCCAAGTAAGTCATCACATAAGCAGTAGATATAGAGGTCCTGATCATTCAGTACATGAGACAAACATGCTAAAAGTGTCAACCAAAAAGGTTGAGTGAAATTCATAGGTTTAACAAATATGATTGACCGTTTGTTCTTAGACCACAAGATTTGTTATAAAAGTAGATCACGCAGATCCAAAAGTAGTACTGATTCGTGATATTTTAGACTAAACGTTTGTTTTGTTGCCCCGATGATAAGTTGAGAGTACCTTATCACCATGTTTTAAATCATTATTAAGTAATACAAAGACATCGCGGTCAAGTGTATCGGGGACGTTACTCCCGATAGGCCTACCCCCAATAATTAAGAATGCCTTATCCTGAAAGCAATTAAAAAATATCACTGTGGGGTCTTTGTAGCATAAGCTAGTCATAGCACATTTTAAGTTCGTACTTGTATCTAAGTTGTTTAAAGTATAAAAGCAGCATGTGTCTCACCCCAGTAAGTATAAAAAGTGCTATAGCAATAAGAGTGTGGCTTTGAAAGTCACCTTAGTAATTCGGTGAGTGAAAGTATTCCTTAAAGAGAAAGTATGGATGATCGAAGCACGGAGAAGTCAACCTAAGAATAAGTTGAGAATAGTTTAGATGTTTTGCCCTTTGTTAAGATAAATTTATGAATGTTTAAGTGTAGTTTCCTTTACTAAATTTCCATGTTTAGTAAGTTTCTTATTAAAGAAGGTTTCTCGTTTTGGAAAGGCTTTTCATATTAGACGAACTTCCAATCTAACACTTTCAATTCGAATGGCCTTTTCAGGTCATAGAGTTCTGAGCCACAAGACCCTTTAAATCGGAAGCCCAAACTCTCCGCCTAGACTTTCGAGCGTCCACTCCTCCGAGAAAGATCAAGATCTATACCCGTCTAATATACCCTTCCAATACGTGTTAGGTTTAAAGTTTAAGTGATACTTATACGTAATAATAGTAGTATTAAATAAGTAGGTTAAATTAGAGTAGTAGTAATTAGAGGTAGTATTAAAGGTTTAGGGTTTAGTATTTTAATTTATATCTTATATTTATTATACATGTAAGGATATATATATATATATATATATATATATATATATATATATATATATATATATATATATATATATAGTTTAAATTTAAGTTTTAGATCAATATAAGCATTAATAATTGTCTAATAATGATCACTAACATTTTATTGACTTCTTATTAGAAGGTAACATGGTTAAAACTTTATAAAAATTTTCTATACATTAATACTAGTTTTTTTGCATTAATTATTATTTGCTATTATTGTTTTAATAGCTAAATACAATTAAATAGATAAATATGTTTTAAATCACATCTAATATTTTTTTTAGGATCTACTGATCAATATAAACATAGGAAAATTTTATAATTCATTGTTATGATGTTTAAGTATTTATTTCAAATTTTGCTCTCGGTTTACAATAATTCATAGTTAATTATGTATAAAATACCAATTTAACTCAAATAAAATATTTTATATTTTTCGTGATCTTCCATAAGTGTACTAAACTCAAGAAAATTATTTATATATATATGTTACAGATTTAAATATTTAATTCGAAATTTGCATTATTTCTAATATTAAATAATAAAAAAAATATAATTCGACTTTGAAAATCAACTTTTATAATTTTTGCTTGTTTGTTCAAGTATTACAATCTCAGGAAAATTATTTGTATACTTATATTACTGACTTAACTATTTATTTCAAATTTTGTTTTGTTTTATGTATATAATCGGAATTAAATATAAATAAATAGTTAATAATTCTAAAAATAATTTTTACATCATTTTTAATTGTTTTACAACTGTTTTACTTCAGTACATATAGTTCTCATTATTTAAAAACATTTATCTCTATTTATATGTATTTACATATAATTACCGAAACAATGATAAATAGAAAATAAATATATAAAATGATAAATAAACCAAACATTCAGTTCCAGAAATGTTTTTACATCATGTGTGACACTCAAAAATTATTAGATCAATTATATAAATTCGTTTAATATTTATTATGCATTTACATGTATTTATCGATAATTTAATAATTCATTTTTAAATATAAATTAATATAGTTTCCGAATATATAAATCATAAAGATAATTTTTATAACCATTATGATACTTTATACTAATTATCATGTATTTATTTTATTTATTTATAATTAACTTGAATTTAATTTGTATTTAACAATCGGCTAACATAAAAACATAATAAAAACTGAAATAAAACTATAAAAAAAATATAGAGAACTTACAAAAAAAAAAAATTCCAGAGATTTGAGAGAGAATTCTTCAAGTTTTTGGTGTAAAAATTTGTGAACTAGGCTATGGTATTTATAGTTACAATTTTTGGTAAAGAAAAAATAAAAAAATACAAAAGTTTATAAAAAATAACTAGTGTCTTGTAAAAAAAAATTAAAAGTATTTATGGCCAGTCATGCCATCATTTCAAAATATAAATAAATAAAAGTAAAATTAAAAGTAGGAATAAAATAAATAAAAGTGGATCTAGATCTAGTTTATATATAAAAATACTTTCTTTTTTTTTACAATCGGCCGAAGCCCATGATGGGGTGTTTATATATATATATATATATATATATATATATATATATATATATATATATATATATATATATATATATATATATATATATATATATATTTTATAAAAACAGAATATTTATATTTCATAGTTCTAAAAATGTTAACTAAATTAATTTCTATTTTTATTTAATTATTAAATATGAATTTTAATAAATATAAATATATATTCGGTATTTATAAAATTATAAATACTAAATGTGGTTTTTATTTAATTAAATTATTACTTTATAATTTTATTAGTTTTATATATGTTACTACATTTATATATACTTGTATTTATTATATTGTTAATTGTATAATATATTAACTAAAAAAAGTAATATAAGTATTTTATATGTAATCATGTTATGACATAATTTTTTTTTATAAAAATTCTTACGCGTACGTTGTTGAATAAAATTTATTATTCATTTAACATTCGTTAATTTCGTATGTTATATAACGACCTTTTATTAAAACTTAGAGTTTATTCATTTTACTTAAATCTTTTATTCGGGCATTATATAGATGGAAAGAAAAAAAAAATTAGGGTCGTTATAGTACATCCCCATTAATGAAAACTTCATCCCGAAGTTTTAAGTGGAGTTCCCGTCTGCTTCATCAACAGTTGGGAAGAGATGGGGGTATTTCCGTATCATTTGGTCTTTGCGTTCCCAGGTATATTCGGGGCCCCTACGCGAATTCCAATGGACTTTAACAATAGGTATGTTGCTCTTACGAGTCTCTTTGACCTCTTCTTTCATAATCTCTATAGGTTCTTCGACAAAGTGCATTTGCTCATCAATGCGGATATCATTCAAAGGAATAACAAGAGTATCTTCGGCGAGACACTTTTTCAGATTTGAGACATGAAACACATCATGTAGTTGACTTAGTTCAGCTGGAAGTTCTAATCGATACGCAACGGGACCGATTCTTTGAATAACTTTGAAAGGTCCAACATAACGCGGACTGAGTTTACTTCGTTTACCGAAGCGGATAACACCTTTCCAAGGAGATACTTTCAACATAACGTTATCTCCAACTTGGAATTCTAACGGTTTTCGGTGAGGGTCGGTATAACTCTTTTGTCGACTACGAGCGGTTTCTAAACGCTTCTTGATTTGCACGATCTTTTCGGAAGTTTCATGAATAAGTTCAGGACCAGTTAATTGTCTGTCCTCGAGTTCATCCCAACATAACGGAGATCTACATTTGCGACCGTATAAAGCTTCGAATGGTGTAGCTTTAATACTAGAGTGATAGCTGTTGTTGTAAGAAAACTCGACTAAAGGTAGGTGTTTATCCCACCTTTTACCGAAATCGATAACACATGCTCGTAGCATATCCTCCAAAGTTTGGATAGTTTGTTCACTTTGACCGTCCGTTTGCGGATGATAAGCTGTACTCATGTCGAGTCGAGTTCCAAGAGACGCTTGCAAGGATTTCCAGAAATTGGAAGTAAATCGACTATCGCAATCCGAGATAATAGAAGTAGGGACACCATGACGAGTAACAATCTCTTTAACATAGAGTCGAGCTAACTTTTCCATTCTGTCAGTCTCTTTGATTGGTATGAAATGTGCAGACTTAGTGAGATGATCAACTATGACCCAAATCGTATCATTGCCATTTGCAGTCTTAGGAAATTTTGTGATAAAGTCCATAGCTATACCATCCCACTTCCACTGTGGAATATCGGGTTGAGTTAGAAGACCAGAAGGCTTTTGGTGCTCGGCTTTGACTTTCGAACAAGTAAGACACTTACTCACATAAGTATCAATGTCGCCTTTCATGTTGGGCCACCAGTAGAACTCTTTCATATCCTGATACATTTTATTAGAACCGGGATGAATAGAATACCTAGTCTTATGTGCTTCATCCAAGACTAGTTCATGGAGATTACCATAATGAGGAACCCAAATTCGATTACCAAAGTATCTTGTACCATTGGACTTAACTTGCAGTTGGTTTTCGAAATTTATAGGTCCTTCTCCTTCGATAAGTGTAGGTTTGATAGCTTCAACTTGAACTTCGCAGATTCGAGAGATGAGATTCGATTTGATCTTAAGATTCAAGGCACGAACACGCCTAACTTCGTCCTTTCGACTTAGAGCATCAGCAATTACATTTGCCTTTCCCGGATGATACTTTAGTTCACAATCATAATCATTTAACAATTCGAGCCATCGTCTCTGTCTCATGTTTAGCTGTTTCTGATTAAAGACATGTTGAAGACTCTTATGGTCGGTGAATATCGTAAACTTAGTACCGTATAGATAATGTCGCCACATCTTCAGAGCAAATACCACAGCACCTAACTCCAAATCGTGTGTGGTGTAATTAACTTCATGTTTCTTTAATTGTCAGGAGGCATAAGCGATAACCTTCTTGCGTTGCATTAGAACACAACCGAACCCTTGTTTCGAGGCATCGCAGTAGACAACAAAATCGTCGGAACCTTCAGGTAAAGATAAGATCGGAGCAGTGGTCAACTTCTCTTTCAGAATCTTAAACGCAGACTCTTGTTCTTCGGACCACTCGAATTTCTTCCCTTTGTGAGTTAACTTGGTGAGAGGCTTTGCAAGAAGAGAAAAATCTTTAATAAATCTTGGTAGTAACCGGTAAGTCCCAAAAATTGGCGAATATGCTTCGCAGTCTTTGGCACTTCCCAATTCTGAACAGCGGTGATTTTAGCGGGATCGACATGTATTCCATTACTATCTACAACATGTCCAAGGAATTGTATGGTTCTAAGCCAAAACTCACACTTATAAAATTTTGCGTAGAGTTGTTCTTTTCTTAAGAGTTCAAGAATCAATCATAAATGTTGCTCATGTTCTTTCTCGCTTTTAGAATAGATCAAGATGTCGTCGATGAAAATAATAATGAATTTATCAAGGTAGGGCTTGCAAACACGGTTCATAAGATCCATAAATACGGCTGGAGCATTGGTTAAACCGAAAGGCATAACACAAAATTCGTAATGTCCGTATCGGGTGCGGAATGCAGTCTTAGGAATGTCGGACTCCTTGACTCTGAGCTGGTGATAACCGGATCTTAAATCAATCTTAGAATAAATGCTTGACCCTTGAAGTTGGTCGAATAGATCATCAATGCGAGGTAACGGGTAACGGTTCTTTATGGTAAGCTTGTTAAGTTCTCGGTAATCAATACACATTCTCAACGTACCATCTTTCTTTTTGACAAATAAGATAAGAGCTCCCCACGGGGATGAACTTGGACGAATAAAACCTAGATCCAAAAGTTCTTGGAGTTGGTTAGAAAGTTCCTTCATTTCGGAAGGTGCTAAACGATACGGTGCTTTAGCAATGGGTGCAGCACCTGGAGATAAATCGATTTGAAACTCAACTTGACGAGGCGGTGGAAGACCAGGGAGATCTTCGGGAAACACATTGGGAAAATCTTTAACAACCGGGACATTTTCAATACGCGTTTCTTCAGATTCGATCATTTTAACGTGAGCTAGTATGGCAGAGTAACCTTTCACAAGGTACTTACGGGCTTTAAGACATGAGATGATATTAAGATTGGAACAACTCCGTTTGCCTTGGATAATAAGAGTTTCTCCACTTCCTAACGGAATTTGAATGGTCTTATTGAAACACATGATGGCTGCTCTCAATGGACCTAACCAATCCATTCCAACCACTACATCGAAACTACCTAGCTCGACCGGCAAAAGGTCTATCTTGAATTCCTTATCGGCTAGAATTAGGTTGCAGTTTTTATATATTTTATCAACTTTCATTAACTTCCCATTAGCCACTTCTACTAATCGTCTGGTTTGTAGGGTTTGGGGCTTTTCAGTAAAAAGGGTGCAAAACTCATTTGACACATAACTCTTATCGGCTCCCGTATCAAATAAAATAGTGGCATAACAATTATTGACGAGGTATGTACCGGTAATGACCTCATCCTCATCACTGGCTTCTGCAGCAGTAATCACAAAAGTACGACCTTTGACAGTAGCATTTGCTCCAGTAGCTGGAGTATCTTTCTTCTTTGGACAATTCGGGCTAATATGCCCCTTTTCACCACAAGTATAGCATGTTGGAGGAGCTCTAGCTGGAACAATGGCTCTATTCTGAGGTAGGGTTCTACAAGTCTTTGCAGCATGGCCTATCTTCTTACATATTGTACACACAGCAATACACTTTCCCGGATGATGCCTTTCACATTTAGAACAAAACGGACTAGTACCCTAATAACCGGGTCTCGTACCATTCCCCGGTTTCTTGTTAACATTTTGATCTGAACCCTGAGATGGTTCAAATTTCCTCTTATTGTCACCGTTTTTAACTTCGACTTGTTTATTAGCCGAAACTCTCCTACGTTTAGCCATCATTAAACTCTGTGCCATGTGGATCACAGCATCCACAGTAACCTTTTCGGCAGAAATCACATTTCCTTGAACATCTTCGGGTAGACCCTCGATATACCGCTCTATCTTGCGGGCTTCAGTTGGGAACATTTCTGGACATAAGGTAGAAAGCTCCAAAAAATGATTGGTATAGCTTTCGATATCGGTTCCTTTAACTCTGAGTTCCCAGTACTCAGCTTCGAGCTTTTGGACTTGACTTCTTGGGCAAAACTTAGTGATCATCATGCCTTTGAGTTCATCCCATGGGGTAGCATTAGCATTATATATTCCCACAGATTTGGTATAAGCAGTCCACCATGTCATAGCATTTCCAGTGAGTGAACTTGTGGAAAACTTCACTCGATCATTATCTCCGCAGTTACAGACACGGAAGATTGATTCTAGCTTTTCAAACCATCGGACCAGTTCTACGGCTTCTTCTTTTCCACTAAAAGTGGGTGGTTTACAGTTCTTAAAATCTTTATAGGAGTAAGTTTTAGAAGGAACATTATGATTGTTATTGTTATTGCCTTGGGCGGCCGCTAGCAGCAATTGAAATTGCTCAGTAGAAAGAGTGACATTTGGTATAAGATTGTTGTTGTTGTTGTTGTTGCCACGAGTTGAGTGAGCCATTGATCTTCAATACATAAATACATTATTAGTTGAAGAATCAAGGTGTTATAAGTTTAAAATCATGATTTATAACGTTTGCAGAACACACATAGGTGAATAAGACAATATGCTTAAATAAACACTTAACATTATTAGAAACGAGGCATTATATAAGCCTTTATTATACGAGTTTGGAATGGAAAAAGTTTAGGCATAAGCCTTTACATAGATGGGTAAACGGAAAATAGGAAAACAAAAGATAGGTTTTAGTTCTTCTTTTTCTCATTCTCAGCTTCCTTCATAAATTTCTCTATCTTTTCATTTTTCTCCTTTTGTTTCTCGTGGAGGTATTCAAGATTATCGTAGAGGTTAGTGATGCGGCTGTTGACAAAGTTGTTGTTGAATTCCTTGATAGCCAGTTGATGATTGATTCGGTTTTTCTCTATTTTCATCTTAGACTCAAATAGTTCTTGGAGGTAGGCAAGAGAGTGCTTTCCCCAACGGGTATTCCGTTCTTCCTCAATCTTCATTTTCATTACTGTCTCCATCACTTTGTCCATGTTATTTTTCACAAGTTTTTCTAGTCTTTCCGTTTGAGAGTCGAAGGACTCTTTGATGATTTGTTTCAAGATTGTGTTTTCTTTTTCTAGGTTGTTTAGAAGCATTTCTATCCGAGCAACATGGCGCCTACTATACTCTTTATTCTTATCACAACTTCGCTGAAGGTTGAGGAGGTTACTCTTCACAATCACGTGCTCAATGTTATTACAAAATAATGGACCGGCTTCTCTAGTGGCGGAGGGTTCAGTTTGTTTTCTCTTTCGAGATGAGTTTTCAGATGATTCTTTAATAGGCTCTTCTTCAGGCTCATAATCTAAGAAGTCACTATCGTAGTTAGGGAGGTTTTGAAGAGCATTCCATTCGGGAGTATTCATCGATTGATGAGAGTCAGAGTCAGCAGAATTGGCAGGATATTTTCCTTTGCTTTCATTTCTCGGGGTTGGATAATATTCGGGAGACCCACGCGAGTTGTAACGAGTGTTTGGGCTATAGTTCATTGGTGGTGAAGGAGGACTATAAAGTGGGCTTCGAACTGATTTTTCGGTAGAAGATCCTTCAGTATCTTCCTCAGCTGGTTTGAAAAGAGTCATTTTGTTTATTTGATGATAGCTTGACATCCTAACATTAAGATAGAGATTTTGATTAGATTTTTAAGCTAGGATTGTAAAGAATGAGAGGTAGGGTTGAACTCTTTGCTTTAACATTCTAAGGTAATCCTAAGTGCTTTAAAGTCTAAGGCAGGAAAGGTTATAGTTTCCTAGATTGCTAAGGTACCCTAGCTAACAAGTAAGGCACACATAAAATGCAATCCTGATTCTCTATAACAGCCTGTTTAAGCTCTGATACCAATCTGTCATACCCCCCAGTTAGGGCCTGGGCGAAATGTGATTCAATATCATAATACTTACCAACATATTATAAAATGAGAACAATAACTATATGAATAAAACCAAATTGCAGCGAAAGGATTAATAATGTCGTTACAAGAATTATAAATTGTTCAAATGCAGAAAAGTAAATATGCAATAAGTCTTGATCCTAGCCAAGTAAGTCATCACATAAGCAGTAGATATAGAGGTCCTGATCATTCAGTACCTGAGACAAACATGCTAAAAGTGTCAACCAAAAAGGTTGAGTGAAATTCATAGGTTTAACAAATATGATTGACCGTTTGTTCTTAGACCACAAGATTTGTTATAAAAGTAGATCATGCAGATCCAAAAGTAGCACTGATTCGTGATATTTTAGACTAAACGTTTGTTTTGTTGCCCCGATGATAAGTTGAGAGTACCTTATCACCATGTATTAAATCATTATTAAGTAATACAAAGACATCGCAGTCAAGTGTATCGGGGACATTACTCCCGATAGGCCTACCCCCAATAATTAAGAATGCCTTATCCTGAAAGCAATTAAAAAATATCACTGTGGGCTCTTAGTAGCATAAGCTAGTCATAGCACAGTTTAAGTTCGTACTTGTATCTAAGTTGTTTAAAGTATAAAAGCAGCATGTGACTCACCCCAGTAAGTATAAAAAGTGCTATAGCAATAAGAGTGTGGCTATGAAAGTCACCTTAGTAATTCGGTGAGTGAAAGTATTCCTTAAAGAGAAAGTATGGATGATCGAAGCACGGAGAAGTCAACCTAAGAATAAGTTGAGAATAGTTTAGATGTTTTGCCCTTTGTTAAGATAAATTTATGAATGTTTAAGTGTAGTTTCCTTTACTAAGTTTCCATGTTTAGTAAGTTTCTTAATAAAGAAGGTTTCTTGTTTTGGAAAGGCTTTTCATATTAGACGAACTTCCAATCTAACACTTTCAATTCGAATGGCCTTTTCAGGTCATAGGGTTCTGAACCACAGGACCCTTTAAATCGGAAGCCTAAACTCTCCGCCTAGACTTTCAAGCGTCCACTCCTCCGAGAAAGATCAAGATCTATACCCGTCTAATATACCCTTCCAATACGTTTTAGGTTTAAAGTTTAAGTTATACTTATACGTAAAAATAGTAGTATAAGATAAGTAGGTTAAATTAGTGTAGTAGTAATTAGAGGTAGTATTAAAGGTTTAGGGTTTAGTATTTTAATTTATATCTTATATTTATTATACATGTAAGGATACATATATATATAGTTTAAATTTAAGTTTTAGATCAATATAAGCATTAATAATTGTCTAATAATGCTCACTAACATTTTATTGACTTCTTATTAGAAGGTAACATGTTTAAAACTTTATAAAAATTTTCTATACATTAATACTAGTTTTTATGCATTAATTATTATTTGCTATTATTGTTTTAATAGTTAAATACAATTAAATAGATAAATATGTTTTAAATCACATCTAATATTTTTCTTAGGATCTACTGATCAATATAAACTTAGGAAAATTTTATAATTCATTGTTATGATGTTTAAGTATTTATTTCAAATTTTGCTCTCGGTTTACAATAATTCATTGTTAATTATGTATAAAATACCAATTTAACTCAAATAAAATATTTTATATTTTTCTTGACCTTCCATAAGTGTACTAAACTCAAGAAAATTATTTATATATATATATATTACAGATTTAAATATTTAATTCGAAATTTGCTCTATTTCTAATATTAAATAACAAAAAAATATAATTCGACTTTGAAAATCAACTTTTATAATTTTCGATTGTTTGTTCAAGTTTTACAATCTCGAGAAAATTATTTGTATACTTATATTACTAACTTAACTATTTATTTCAAATTTTGTTTTGTTTTATGTATATAATCAGAATTAAATATAAATAAATAGTTAATAATTCTAAAAATAATTTTTACATCATTTTTAATTGTTTTCCAACTGTTTTCCTTCAGTACATATAGTTCTCATTATTTAAAAACATTTATCTCTATTTATATGTATTTACATATAATTACCGAAACAATGATAAATAGAAAATAAATATATAAAATGATAAATAAACCAAACATTCAGTTCCAGAAATGTTTTTACATCATGTGTGACACTCGAAAATTATTAGATCAGTTATATAAATTTGTTTAATATTTATTATGCATTTACATGTATTTACCGATAATTTAATAATTCATTTTTAAATATAAATTAATATAGTTTCCGAATATATAAATCATAAAAATAATTTTTATAACCATTATGATACTTTATACTAATTATCAAGTATTTATTTTATTTATTTATAATTAACTTGAATTTAATTTGTATTTAACAATCGGCTAACATAAAAACATAATAAAAACTGAAATAAAACTATAAAAATAATATAGAGAACTTACAAAAAAAAAATCCAGAGATTTGAGAGAGAATTCTTCAAGTTTTTGGTGTACAAATTTGTGAACTAGGCTATGGTATTTATAGTTACAATTTTTGGTAAAGAGAAAATAAAAAAATACAAAAGTTTATAAAAAATAACTAGTGTCTTGTAAAAAAATTAAAAGTATTTATGGCCAGTCATGCCATCATTTCAAAATATAAATAAATAAAAGTAAAATTAAAAGTAGGAATAAAATAAATAAAAGTGCATCTAGATCTAGTTTATATATAAAAATACTTTTTTTTTACAATCGGCCGAAGCCCATGACGGGGTGTTTATATATATATATTTTTTTATAAAAATGGAATATTTATATTTCATAGTTCTGAAAATGTTAACTAAATTAATTTATATTTTTATTTAATTATTAAATACGAATTTTGATAAATATAAATATATATTCGGTATTTATAAAATTATAAATACTAAATGTGGTTTTTATTTAATTAAATTATTACTTTATAATTTTATTAGTTTTATATATGTTATTACATTTATATATACTTGTATTTATTATATAGTTAATTGTATAATTTATTAACTAAAAAAAGTAATATAAGTATTTTATATGTAATCATGTTATGACATTTTTTTTTTTATAAAAATTCTTACGCGTACGTTGTTGAATAAAATTTATTATTCGTTTAACATTCGTTAATTTTGTATGTTATATAACGACCTTTTATTAATACTTAGAGTTTATTCATTTTACTTAAATCTTTTGTTCGGGCATTATATAGATGGAAAGAAAAAAAAATGAGGGTCGTTATACGGCTGAACGAAATCAGCCTTTGTTTTAAACTCTTTTCTTGAACGAAACTTATTTTACACTTTTTGTTTAATGATGAATGATGATGATACTTAAGACCTAATTTACATACATTTAAACCTTTGGGAACGATTTACTGACTTAGTAACTTTTGACTTAGGTTGAGGACCCGTTTGGACAACTACTTGCTTACTTTTCCCAAATCAACTTTGTTACTACTTTTCACTGTGAGTTATAGCATCCCTTTTTACTTTAACTGTTTTGGGAACTGAGAATACATGCGCATTTTTACGTTTTACATACTAGGAACGAGTACTTAAAATTTATATATGTGTGGGTTATACAACGGCATAAACTTTCCCCTTAGCTCGGTAACGCTTAGTCATTAGTCTTTGAACCAGTGAACTCGAATCTTAGATATGGATCCATAGGGTTTGATATCCCCACTCGGGCTAGTAGCGCTAGCATTTAACGGGTGTTTAATACTTCGTAAACATACGCACTCGCCACGTGTACTTTTAGGGGGTGATAAACATTAAGTTAGTTACCAAGTGCCCACGGTTATACATATACTTTTCATACTATTTTGAAACACTGTTTAAAGCACTGAAATCTCGTAGCCTACCTTACATTACTATTATACTTAAACTATAGCTCACCAACCTTTGTGTTGACATTTTTAAGCATGTTTTTCTCATGTGCTTAAGGTTTGCTTGCTTCCACTGTACTAGTCATGCCTTGTAGACTTTCGCTGTGCTTACTAGAGATGTCACCGCATGAAACATTTTATCTTGCATTCAGACTTTATTACTTTTGAACGATGTAATTGTAACGACCTACGGGTCACGTACTATTATTTTTGCTTGCTATTCGTTGAAGGATACTTTCGGATGTTAAACATTTGACGTTGGTTAAAACATCACCTTTTATCATGAATGCAAACTCTTTTTGAAATAGCATATAGTATTTGACCTTGTAATGATCCTGTTGTTGATGGTTCGTACACGATAGTTTTGTACGGGGCATCACAGTGTGATCCGAGCACACGTCTTTAGTTTACCCTATACTGGTAATACACCGATCAAGTGTACGTGTTACAACTACATAAGCACCTATTTAACGTTGCGGTGAGGTTTGTCAAACCTAACGGTACCGTCCCTATAAGTCGAGATTACAAAGTAATTAATATAATCAAGCTAAGGAATTTTTTATCTGAACTCATATGTATAATCTTAGTAAGTTACTTGTGCCAAATACGTAAAACATTTGTAAAAAGCATGCATCTCATCCCTGTAAAAACGTAGTAGGGACTGTAGACTCACCTTAGCAAAAGCACTCGTAAAGATCTTAGCAAATCGTACTGTTGTCGAAACTCTCGACTGAACAACGTAACCTAATCAAGTAAATCATCTTAAGTATACACTAATAGGTCAAACTTCGTCAACCCATAGTGTACGCAAAGTCCTAGTGCTCAGACTGACTCAACGAATAAGTAAAAGTCAACTAATCCAAGCAAGTCAACAAAAGTCAACCAAAGTCAAACCAAAAGTCAGCTCGGTCAAAGTGATCAACTAAAGTCAAACATCTCAATAGGTCATGTAAACATGGTCAATAAGTCAAACATAGGTCGTATAACATGTTAACGCTCGTAGTTTTGTATATCGCATTTTGCGTACCTTAAAGTAATCCTTCGAAAATCATACGTTGTAAAGAAATACACTCATAGCACATAGCACATAATTTATAAATTTATAACCAACTCCAGATCATAACTAGACTTAAAATAAATTCTAAAATGTCCAGCCAAAGCCTCATACGATAATTAAAAGTCAGAAGTCAGAAGGGATCAAGTATGAGTTCATTACAGAAATTTCTGCTCGCGTGTCAGTTTTTAAACATTTTTAGAAAAATATAGAAAATAGATTTTAAAGAACAGCCAATTGGTGTCATCTCAAGACATCTCAAAATTTAAGTGATAAAATAATTAGAAGCATTTATTTAGCCAATCCGTACAAATTTTCAAACCAATTACAGACTCATCAGTTTCTGACCATCAATCGGACATATCATTTAGACGAGCATTTATCTCATGGAAAATCACACTTTTGCAAGTTTGCATACAAATGAAACATGTCAAGTAACATATAAAATAACATATTCCAGAAGATAAAAGTATAAATCAATTCCTAGTTCATTCTAGAAGTTTTTATGTGAACTTAAAAACAGATTCAACATACTTTACAAATCAAATATTCGTTTTATCATAACGGGAGCATTACATAACCTTTCGACACAAAACTTTAGTCCAAATTGCATAACTTTTCAAAAGGAATACATTAGTACACTTTATATAAGCTAGAACACATAGCATGGAACTCATAAAATTCGGATTTCATGCAAACCCTAACGTAAACTTCGATTACGCATATCTTGAGCATACGATAACGAAATCACGCAAAATCGGAGTCTAAAATTAATAAATTTTTGATATCTTTCTAATTAAACATATTAAAAAGTCAAATCTCGTATCAATTTAATCAGATCATTAATAAACAATTTCGTTTTTCAATCAAACAACGTTAATTACGCAATCAATCAACAATTAACAACACTAGACATCATTAATTGAGCACTAGACTCTAATACACTATGTAATTGACCAAAAAAACTGATTTATAAAGATTAGGGTTTACAATTATACCTCAAAGGATTAAATTGAACACACTAACGCGCAGAGAACGACGATTGGAACAACGTTCGTGTACAAGCTTTCTTCTAATTTTGAGTTTTGAATGTGTGTGTGTATGTGTGAAGGCCAACGGCCAAGAGAGGGGAGGGAGGAGGGAGATGTCGATTTCTATTTGTGAATTGTGAGGGTTTACAAGTTTCCTTTTTCTTTTATATCCTAGTTTAGGGCCTTAATCTAATCCACCAATTAATTACATAGCCCAAATAAGAAATTAAAAGTCCAAAAGGGGTGCCCATGGGGTATTCGGCCGAATGGTGCTCTACAGGGGTGTCCTGGGCTCGTTTTGCTAATTTACTTATACGCGCGTGGTCCGTTTCGTTGCCGTTAATCGTATCGGGTCTCCGGAACATTAACTAGTCATTGAAACACAATCACCGAGTTTAATTCATTAAATAAATAATAAATTAAAAATAATTTTCTTAAAGTCAATAATTATTGAAAATAATTATTGTGTCGTTTTTCTGAGTTCCGTAAACTAAAAAGCTTTCTAGACGATAAACTTAATCGTAACGTTTCTAGTTATTTCGCTAACAGAAATAAGTTCGTAAATTAATATAACATATTAATTCAAACATTCCTCTAATAAGTATGTATTTAATTCTATTAAACACACAAATCTAAGCAATCACCGTTAAATACTTAACGGACAATTAACGATAGTAAATGGAAAAAGTCAGGTTGTTACATTACCCACCTGTTATGAAAAATTTCGTCCCGAAATTTTAGTGGTCATCCACCGTAGTCGTCTCCTCGGGAAACAGTTGCGGATACTTAAGCCTCATCTGATCTTCACGCTCCCACGTGAATTCCGGTCCTCTTCGGGCATTCCATCTAACCTTTACCAGTGGAATTCTGCTTTGCTTTAGTTGCTTAATCTCGCGATCCATAATCTCAACAGGCTCTTCAATGAAATTAAGCTTAGGATCTACTTTCACTTCATCTAAAGGAATCACCAAACTTTCATCTGATAAGCATCTCTTCAAATTGGAAACATGAAAAGTATCGTGAATCTCGCTAAGTTCCTACGGTAGTTTCAATCTATACGCTACCGATCCAATTCTTTCGGTAATCTCAAACGATCCAATATACCTCGGACTTAATTTTTCTCTCTTTCCAAAGCGCACTACACCCTTCCAGGGTGACACTTTAAGCATAACCTTATCTCCAACCTGAAATTCCAAATCTTTCCTTTTAAGATCTGTATAGCTCTTTTGACGATCTCGTGCTGCTTTCATTCTTTCTCGAATCTGCACGATTTTCTCAGTCGTTTCATGTACAATCTCAGGACCAGTTAACTGACTATCTCCTAACTCAGTACAACATAAAGGTGATCTGCACTTTCTGCCATACAGTGCTTCAAAAGGCACTGCCTTTATACTTGCGTGATAACTATTGTTGTAGGAAAACTCTACTAACGGTAGATGTCTATCCCATCCAATTCCAAAATCAATCACACATGCTCTTAACATGTCTTTTAGTGTCTGAATCGTCCTCTCACTTTGCCCATCAGTCTGTGGATGGTAGGCTGTACTCATGTCTAAACGAGTTCCCATGGCATCTTGCAAAGCTTGCCAAAATCTGGATGTAAATCTACTATCTCTGTCGGAAATAATGGATAGCGGCACTCCATGTCGTGAAATTACTTCCTTTATGTAAATTTGTGCCAACCTCTCCATCTTATCCGTTTCCTTAATCGGTAGAAAATGAGCAGACTTCGTAAGACGATTAACGATAACCCAAATCGTATCATAACCTCTGACCGTTTTTAGCAACTTGTTGATAAAATCCATCGTAATATTCTCCCACTTTCATAGGGGAATCTCTGGTTGTGTCAGCAAACCTGACGGTTTCTGATGCTCTGCCTTAACTTTAGCACAAGTCAAGCACTTACCAACATAAGTAGCGATTTCGGCTTTCATATTAGGCCACCAATACAGTGCCTTAAGATCTTGGTACATCTTGTCGGATCCAGGGTGAATAGAATACCTTGTCTTGTGTGCCTCTTCTAGCATTAGTTCCCTTAATCCGCCAAACTTCAGTACCCATATCCTATCGATAAAATACCAGGTTCCATCATCTCGAGTAACATACTTCTTATCAATTCCTCGAAGTGATTCAGTAGCAACGTTCTCTTCTTTCAACGCCTCTAGCTGTGCGTCACGTATCTGAGAAGTAAGGTTCCTTCGAATAGTCAAATTCAATGCTCTAACTCGAATAGGCTTAGCTCTCTCCTTCCTACTCAAAGCATTTGCCACTACATTAGCCTTATCGGGATGATAGCTAATGTCACAATCGTAATCGTTCAACAATTCGATCCAACGTCTCTGTCTCATATTAAGCTATTTTTGATCGAAAATATGCTGCAGACTCTTGTGATCAGTGAATACAGTGAACTTAGTACCATACAGATAATGTCTCCACATTTTCAGTACAAAAACTACAGCACCAAGTTCTAGATCGTGAGTCGTATAGTTCAACTTATGTATCTTCAATTGTCGGGATGCATAAGCAATCACTTTCGTACGTTGCATCAACACACAACCAAAACCTTGTCGTGAAGAATCGCAGTAGACTACGAAATCCTCGGTTCCTTTGGGCAAAGACAAAATCGGCGCAGTCGTTAACTTCTCTTTTAACAACTGGAATGTAGCTTCATGCAACTCGGTCCATTCATACTTCTTACCCTTGTGAGTCAATGCTGTTAATGGTCGGGCAATAGTAGAAAATCCCTCAATGAATCTTCTATAGTAACCAGCAAGTCCTAAAAATTGTCGTATCTGCGTTGGCGACTTAGAAGTATCCCATTTTTTTACTGTCTTTATCTTCGCAGGATCAACTTGAATACCATTGACTCCTACGATATGACCCAAAAATTGCACTTCTCGCAACCAAAAGTCACATTTTGAAAATTTCGCGTACAACTGCTCCTTCCTGAGCATCTCTAGTAACAAACGGAGATGTTGCTCATGTTCTTTCTCATTTTTAGAGTATACCAATATATCATCGATAAACACTATAACAAACTTGTCTAGATATGGCTTACACACACGTTTCATGAGATCCATGAACACAGCTGGTACGTTCGTCAATCCAAACGGCATTACAGTAAATTCATGATGGCCATAGCGTGTCCTAAACGCTGTCTTTGGTATATCAGCTTCCTTCACCCTCATCTGATGATAACCTGACCTTAGATCGATCTTAGAATAACATGCCGATCCTTGAAGTTGATCAAACAAGTCATCAATCCTCGGCAACGGATATCTATTCTTGATAGTCAACTTATTCAACTCCCTATAATCAATACAGAGTCTCATAGATCCATCCTTCTTCTTCACAAACAGTACTGGAGCTCCCCATGGTGACGATCTCGGTCGAATGAATCCTTTATCTAAAAGTTCTTGCAGTTGACTAGATAACTCTTGTAATTCGGGTGGTGCAAGTCTATACGGTGCACGCGCTACTGGCGCTGCTCCAGGAACTAAATCAATCTGGAACTCTACATATCTACGCGGAGGTAATCCGGGTAACTCATCTGGAAAAACATCGAGAAATTCTGTAACAATGGACACATCTTCGATTTTCTTGCCTTCAGATTCAGTTTTGCTCACGTGAACTAGCATAGCAAGACAACCCTTTATCATGTGTTTCTACACCTTCAAATAGTTAATGAAATGTAACGGCGTGTTGCTTCGCTCTCCATACACCATTAGAGGTTCACCTTCAGTAACAGGAATGCGAATCACTTTCTGATGACAAACAATGTCGGCTCTATTCTCAGCTAACCAGTCCATTCGAACTACAAGGTCGAAACTTCCTAGTTTAATCGGTATCACATCTATCTTAAACGACATTCCAGCCAAAGTCAAAGTACAATCATGGTAAACCTTATCAGCACTCATTAGATTACCATTATCTAGCTCTATGGAATATAAGTTTTCTAATGACGATACAACATTCTTAAGTTTATGGGAAAAATCTCTAGACACAAACCTTTTATCAGCTCCGGAATCGAAAAGTACATAAACATGTTGATTATCGAGAAGAAACGTACCCGTGACTAGCTTAGGATCATCACGAGCTTCACTGGAGTTAATGTTGAAAGCTCTTCCTCTTGCAGGTTCATTAGCCTTACTAGTAGTTGGGCAATCCTTTCAGAAATGACATTCGTTTCCGCACCCATAACACACTTTTGTACCGGTCTTACACTCGGCAGCCAAATGTCCACTCCTCTTGAACTTGTCACACTTTCTCAAACAATCCCCCGGATGATGCCTATTACACTTAGCACACAACGGGAACTTTCCCTTATAACCAGAATTAGCTTTTGGGGTTGCAACATTACTCTTAGCAGTATCTTGTTTCTTAAAGGGCTGATGATTGTAATTCTTCCCTGAGTTGTTGTTATTATTCCATTTCCTCTTATTATCATGAGTTCTAATCTCATTTGAGGCGGGAGTCTTTCCTCGCTGTTCAACCTGATCGATTAACTCACTAGCCATCTTGAAAGCTTCTTGTATAGTTCTCGGCTTCGAAGTAGTTACACCGTTTTGAATATTCTCGGTCAAACTGTTCGCATAAAGAGTGATCTTACGGCGTTCGGGAGTAACCATATGTGGACACATGAGAGCAAGCTTAAAGAATCTCTTGTTGTAACTAGTCAAATCAGTACCCACTAGCTTCAGGTTTTGGAGTTCTCGCTCCATCTTAACAGTTTCAGTGTAGGGACAATACTCTTCAATCATCCGTCGTTTCAAATCCTCCCATGGAGTCTCAAAAGCCTGATCCATACCTACGAAATTTGCATAAGTATTCCACCATGTCAAGGCGCCATCTGATAACTTAGAAGTTGTAAACTTCGTTCTATCCGCATCTCTACAACCACTGATACGGAAAACTGACTCGAGCTTCTCAAACCAATGAGTCAAACCAACTGGACCTTCGGTGCCATTAAAAGAGCTTGGTTCATAACTCGAGAAAGTCTTATACGTATACCCTGCTTGTCCATTGTTCTGAGTATTGGTCGTATCCTGGTTTCTCTGATTCGTAGCGTTCACATTGTTATTGTTGGTTCCATTACGGAGTTCTGCCACAGCCTCGGTCAATCCTTCGGTAATCCACCGACGAACATCAGCTTGGGAAACTGGCTTGGGCGGCATTATCATTCTGGCCAAGATAATACATTCGGTTAGTGTCAACGAAATCGATATATAAAATATACTAGCAACGGAACGATGCATAGTAACTAATATTAAATCATAACGATTCTAGTAGCTCTAGTGATATGTAGTAGCGATACATAGCGTTTAGTAGTTGCAGTAGTAAGAACAACGTACACTAGTAATCATTATCACTAATTAGCAATAGCAGTAGCAACACTAAACATAAATCGTCATTAATAACCCAATACTTAAAGAAACAAACTCTTCATTCAATAATCATGCAAAACCAACGAAAGTAACATATTTCTCATGTCATAAGAAAACAACATAAGTAAAGCCACATCTAACAATGTATGTGCGAGCATCATATAATAAACAATAATAATCAAATAATGTTCAATAGCGTGGAACAAGTCTAGTCGAGCGATCTCTATTTGCGTTTCTGGAGTTCCTTCAACAAGTACTTGACCATTCTCTCCAAATTTTCGACTCGTAATGTGAGGTCACTAGGGTTGTTGTCATTAGCAGCAGCAGTAGAGGTACTAGGTTTAGAAGTAGATGTAGAAGCGTCATAGGGATGAAAACGGCGACACATCTCAAGTGACTGGTTATCATAGCGAAAACTCTTATAAAATGTGTTATTATGCCGAGCAGGTCCTTTTGGTATCCTACGGTAGCCTCTCGGTCCATAGGGGTTAAAAAAATCGGGTTTAACAAAAGGTGACTAGGGTGAATCGGGTACATCGGGTTCGGATTCAGATTCGGGCTCCGATTCTTCCTCGGAATCCTCTGCCGGTTGTAGTGACCTGAACTTTTCCATGTTTATATATATTAATTGAGATTGATATTTACATGATTAAATGTTTCCAATATGTTAAGCAATCAAACTTGTTAAGACTTGATTAATTGAAATATGTTTCATATACACAACTGACCACCCAAGTTGACCGGTGATTCATGAACGTTAAAACTTGTAAAAACTATATGATGAAATATATATGGATATATATATAGTTAACATGATACTATGATAAGTAAACATATCATTAAGTATATTAAAAATGAACTACATATGTAAAAACAAGACTACTAACTTAATGATTTTTAAACGAGACATATATGTAACGATTATCGTTTTAAAGACATTTAATGTATATATATATATATCATATTAAGAGATATTCATACATGATAATATCATGATAATATAATAATTTAAAATCTCATTTGATATTATAAATATTGGGTTAACAACATTTAACAAGATCGTTAACCTAAAGGTTTCAAAACAACACTTACATGTAACGACTAACGATGACTTAACGACTCAGTTAAAATGTATATACATGTAGTGTTTTAATATGTATTTATACACTTTTGAAAGACTTCAATACACTTATCAAAATACTTCTACTTAACAAAAATGCTTACAATTACATCCTCGTTCAGTTTCATCAACAATTCTACTCGTATGCACCCGTATTCGTACTCGTACAATACACAGCTTTTAGATGTATGTACTATTGGTATATACACTCTAATGATCAGCTCTTAGCAGCCCATGTGAGTCACCTAACACATGTGGGAACCATCATTTGGCAACTAGCATGAAATATCTCATAAAATTACAAAAATATGAGTAATCATTCATGACTTATTTACATGAAAACAAAATTACATATCCTTTATATCTAATCCATACACCAACGACCAAAAACAACTACAAACACTTTCATTCTTCAATTTTCTTCATCTAATTGATCTCTCTCAAGTTCTATCTTCAAGTTCTAAGTGTTCTTCATAAATTCTACAAGTTCTAGTTACATAAAATCAAGAATACTTTCAAGTTTGCTAGCTCACTTCCAATCTTGTAAGGTGATCATCCAACCTCAAGAAATCTTTGTTTCTTACAGTAGGTTATCATTCTAATACAAGTTAATAATTATATTCAAAATTTGGTTCAATTTCTATAACTATAACAATCTTATTTCAAGTGATGATCTTACTTGAACTTGTTTTCGTGTCATGATTCTGCTCCAAGAACTTCGAGCCATCCAAGGATCCGTTGAAGCTAGATCCATTTTTTTCTCTTTTCCAGTAGGTTTATCCAAGGAACTTAAGGTAGTAATGATGTTCATAACATCATTCGATTTATACATATAAAGCTATCTTATTCGAAGGTTTAAACTTGTAATCACTAGAACATAGTTTAGTTAATTCTAAACTTGTTCGCAAACAAAAGTTAATCCTTCTAAATTGACTTTTAAAATCAACTAAACACATGTTCTATATCTATATGATATGCTAACTTAATGATTTAAAACCTGGAAACACGAAAAACACCGTAAAACCGGATTTACGCCGTCATAGTAACACCGCGGGCTGTTTTGGGTTAGTTAATTAAAAACTATGATAAACTTTGATTTAAAAGTTGTTATTCTGGGAAAATTATTTTTATTATGAACATGAAACTATATCCAAAAATTATGGTTAAACTCAAAGTGGAAGTATGTTTTCTAAAATGGTCATCTAGCCGTCGTTCTTTCGACTGAAATGACTACCTTTACAAAAACGACTTGTAACTTATTTTTCTGACTATAAACCTATACTTTTTCGGTTTAGATTCATAAAATAGAGTTCAATATGAAACCATAGCAATTTGATTCACTCAAAACGGATTTAAAATGAAGAAGTTATGGGTAAAACAAGATTGGATAATTTTTCTCATTTTAGCTACGTGAAAATTGGTAACAAATCTATTCCAACCATAACTTAATCAACTTGTATTGTATATTATGTAATCTTGAGATACCATAGACACGTATACAATGTTTCGACCTATCATGTCGACACATCTATATATATTTCGGAACAACCATAGACACTCTATATGTGAATGTTGGAGTTAGCTATACAGGGTTGAGGTTGATTCCAAAATATATATAGTTTGAGTTGTGATCAATACTGAGATACGTATACACTGGGTCGTGGATTGATTCAAGATAATATTTATCGATTTATTTCTGTACATCTAACTGTGGACAACTAGTTGTAGGTTACTAACGAGGACAGCTGACTTAATAAACTTAAAACATCAAAATATATTAAAAGTGTTGTAAATATATTTTGAACATACTTTGATATATATGTATATATTGTTATAGGTTCGTGAATCAACCAGTGGCCAAGTCTTACTTCCCGACGAAGTAAAAATCTGTGAAAGTGAGTTATAGTCCCACTTTTAAAATCTAATATTTTTGGGATGAGAATACATGCAGGTTTTATAAATGAATTACAAAATAGACACAAGTACGTGAAACTACATTCTATGGTTGAATTATTGAAATCGAATATGCCCTTTTTTATTAAGTCTGGTAATCTAAGAATTAGGGAACAGACACCCTAATTGACGCGAATCCTAAAGATAGATCTATTGGGCCTAACAAACCCCATCGAAAGTACCGGATGCTTTAGTACTTCGAAATTTATATCATATCCGAAGGGTGTCCCGGAATGATGGGGATATTCTTATATATGCATCTTGTTAATGTCGGTTACCAGGTGTTCACCATATGAATGATTTTTATCTCTATGTATGGGATCTGCATTGAAATATGAAATCTTGTGGTCTATTATTATGATTTGATATATATAGGTTAAACCTATAACTCACCAACATTTTTGTTGATGTTTTAAGCATGTTTATTCTCAGGTGATTATTAAGAGCTTCCGCTGTCGCATACTTAAATAAGGACAAGATTTGGAGTCCATGCTTGTATGATATTGTGTAAAAACTGCATTCAAGAAACTTATTTTGTTGTAACATATTTGTATTGTAAACCATTATGTAATGGTTGTGTGTAAACAGGATATTTTAGATTATCATTATTTGATAATCTACGTAAAGCTTTTTAAACCTTTATTGATGAAATAAAGGTTATGGTTTGCTTTAAAATGAATGCAGTCTTTGAAAAACGTCTCATATAGAGGTCAAAACCTCGCAACGAAATCAATTAATATGGAACGTTTTTAATCAATAAGAATGGGACATTTCAGTTGGTATCCGAGCGTTGGTCTTAGAGAACCAGAATTTTGCATTAGTGTGTATTATCTAGTTTGTTAGGATGCATTAGTGAGTCTGGACTTCGACCGTGTTTACTTGAAAAATGATTGCTTAACAAATTTTGTTGGAAACTATATATTTTTAACATGTGAATATTATGTGATATATTAATCTATTAACGCGTTTGATATTATGTGATAGATGTCTACCTCTAGAACAAGTCCCATTGACTCACCTAATAATAATGAAGAGTCAAATGTAAATTGGAATGATTCGTGGACTGATTCACAAGTTCCCGAAAAGGAACCGGAAGAAGAGTCGGAACCGGAAGAAGAATCAGAACCGGAAGAGGATGAACCGGAGGAGGAAATAGAACCGGTGGGGGAAATAATAAAATGGTTAAGTAAAAGAAAATCCTCAACCAGCCGACCAAGGTTAATTATGGTCAATGGTGTTTCCGCCAAGGAAGCAAAATATTGGGAGGATTACCAATTCTCCGATGAATCGGATTCCGACGAGAATTCCGATGATGTTATAGAAATTACCCAAACTGAATTTAAAAAGGCAAAAGAAAATAATAAGAGAAAGGGCATAAAAATAGAGAAATCTAATTCCAACCCCGATGAACTTTATATGTATCGTCAACCCCTGAAGCCCTTAAGTTGTAACAATGACCCGGGAACCTCTAAACCACCAGGTTTTTCTAAACCAATGTGGAAAATGACGGCTCGAATTAGGGGAACATCATATATCCCTAGAAACTTGGCAAAATGAACCAAAACTGAAGAAGAAGAAACGAGCGAGTCGGAATAAGATAGTTGTATTCGTGTGGTGTAATATATGTAATATAGTGTGCTTATGCTTTATGATATATGTAAAAATTGCTTGTATTAATAAGTAATTTTTTTTATGAATCTAACTCTTGTCTATTTTATAGTTTAAAAACACAAAATGGATAGACAGCCCAATATTTTAAGAGACCTACCCGGAGACATGATTGATGAAATCTTGTCTAGAGTCGGTCAGAATTCCTAGGCACAACTATTTAAGGCGAAATCAGTTTGTAAGACATTCGAAGAACGTTCCAAGAATGTCTTGGTTTATAAGAGACTTTCGTTTGAAAGATGGGGGATATCACATTGGGAAACCCATAAGTTACGATGTGTTTACTTTGATGCATATATTGCGGGGAACCCAAATGCTATTTTACGCAACGGGTTAAGAAATTATTTTGACTCAATGTATCCGAATATAGGACTTCATGATTTAGAAAAAGCGGCTAACATGCAACATAAAGAAGCATGCTATGCTTACAGGTTAGTAATGTTCGCTTCTCACCAAAGTGAGAACAAGAACATCGAGCTACAACTATTAAACAAAACGTTCCCACAAGTGACGGAGTCGGTAATTGGGGTAAGAAATGAGGTTTTTAGATTGTTACGGGACTGTTGGACATTACGTAACCCTCTTCCCTTTGACGACGTTACAACACGCTGTCTTATCAACGGCCATAACGGTTATGTTCCACAAGACCAAGGATGAGAAGTAATCCTAGTAAAACCAGAATGCATGACTTGTTTCTGGACGTATGAATTACGTGTCTTTATTGCCTTTGCTGAACGACTTGTGTACTAGCTAGAATTATCTTCACAACCATCTTGTATCAAATTTATTGTGTGCTATATTTCATGCTATATGTAAAATAAGCGGTATTGTAAGTTTGTAAAATATTGTATAAAAGTTTAAACGTGAAATATTATTATAATCAGTTTTTCATATAGAATTGTAGTAGTTGAATTGTATATTAGCTACTAAGTATGAACTTAACGGGTAGGTACTACCCGAATTTAAACTTATAAAACGCTAATATGAAGAAAAAGCTTTTATAAATGAGTTCATATTATGCTACGAAATACTATTAACTACTCTTAATATTCTGTATAATTAACTTGTTCCATTTGACTATTTTGAAGGAAATGGCACCGACAACTCGACACACCGTGAATATGAATGAAGAGGAATTTCGTACTTTTCTAGCTTCAAACATAGCCGCAGTACAGGCTGCGCTACATACCAATAATAACCTTGGATCTTGTAGTACAAGAAATCGTGTAGGATGCACCTACAAAGAATTCACTGCCTGCAAACATTTGGAATTTGATGGAACCGAAGGACCGATCGGATTGAAACGGTGGACCGAGAAGGTCGAATCGGTGTTTTCCATAAGTAAGTGTACTGAAGAGGACAAAGTGAAGTACGCTACGCATACCTTCACAGGTTCTGCGTTAACATGGTGGAATACCTATCTAGAGCAAGTGGGACAAGACGATGCGTACACACTACCGTGGTCAGCAATCAAGCACTTGATGAACGAGAAGTACCGTCCCAGAACCGAGGTCAATAAGCTCAAGACAGAACTTAGAGGGTTACGAACCCAAGGATTTGATATTACCACGTACGAAAAACGATTCATAGAATTGTGCCTATTGTGTCCGGGAGCATTCGAAGATGAGGAAGAGAAGATCGACGCGTTTGTGAAAGGATTACCGGAAAGAATCCAAGAAGATATAAGTTCACACGAGCCCGCCTCCATACAACAGGCATGTAGAATGGCTCACAAACTAGAGAACCAGATTGAAGAAAGAATTAAAGAACAGACTGCTGAAGAGGCCAATGTGAAGCAAGTCAAAAGAAAGTGGGAGGAAAACGGTAATAAGAATCACCAATACAACAACAACAGCAATTATAATAATAATCGCAACAATTATCCCAACAATCGCAACATCAATCGCAACTACAAAAAACGGCCCAACAACAACAACAACAACAACAACAACAACAACTACAACAATCATCCCAACAACAATAACAACCGCAACAACAACAACAATCAGAAGCAGCTATGCCAAAGGTGTGAAAAGTATCACTCGGGGTTCTGCACCAAATTTTGCAACAAGTGTAAAAGAAATGGTCATAGCACGGCAAAGTGTGAGGTCTACGGACCAGGGGTTAACAGAACGAAAGCAATAAATGGTGTCGGAACGAGTAATGGCGGAGCAAGTAGTGTCGGAGCAAGTTATGCCAATGTAGTTTGTTATAAATGTGGAAAACCGGGCCACATTATTAGAAATTGCCCGAACCAGGAGAACACGAATGGACAATGCCGCGGAAGAGTTTTCAATATTAATGCGGCAGAGGCACAGGAAGACCCGGAGCTTGTTACGGGTATGTTTCTTATTGACAATAAATCTTCTTACGTTTTATTTGATTCGGGTGCGGATAGAAGCTATATGAGTAGAGATTTTTGTGCTAAATTAAGTTGTCCATTGACGCCTTTGGATAGTAAATTTTTACTCGAATTAGCAAATGGTAAATTAATTTAAGCAGATAATATATGTCGAAATCGAGAAATTAAACTGGTTAGCGAAACATTTAAGATTGATTTGGTACCAGTAGAGTTAGGGAGTTTTGATGTGATAATCGGTATGGACTGGTTGAAGGAAGTGAAAGCAGAGATCGTCTGTTACAAAAATGCAATTCGAATTATACGAGAAAAAGGAAAACCCTTAATGGTGTACGGAGAAAAGGGCAACACGAAGCTACATCTTATTAGTAATTTGAAGGCACAAAAACTAATAAGAAAAGGTTGCTATGCTGTTCTAGCACATGTCGAGAAAGTACAAACTGAAGAAAAGAGCATCAATGATGTTCCCATTGCAAAAGAATTTCCCGATGTATTTCCAAAAGAATTACCGGGATTACCCCCACATCGATCCATTGAATTTCAAATAGATCTTGTACCAGGAGCTGCACCAATAGCTCGTGCTCCTTACAGACTCGCACCCAGCGAGATGAAAGAACTACAAAGCCAATTACAAGAACTTTTAGAGCGTGGTTTCATTCAACCAAGCACATCACCGTGGGGAGCTCCTGTTTTGTTTGTCAAGAAGAAAGATGGTACATTCAGGTTGTGTATCGACTACCGAGAGTTGAACAAACTTACCATCAAGAACCGCTACCCACTACAGAGAATCGACGACTTATTTGATCAACTACAAGGCTCGTCTGTTTATTCAAAGATTGACTTACGTTCTGGGTATCATCAAATGTGGGTGAAAGAAGATGATATTCCAAAGACTGCTTTCAGAACACGTTACGGTCATTACGAGTTTATGGTCATGCCGTTTGGTTTAACTAATGCACCAGCTGTGTTCATGGACCTTATGAACCGAGTGTGTGGACCATACCTTGACAAGTTTGTCATTGTTTTCATTGATGACATACTTATTTACTCAAAGAATGACCAAGAACACGGTGAACATTTGAGAAAGGTGTTAGAAGTATTGAGGAAGGAAGAATTGTACGCTAAGTTTTCAAAGTGTGCATTTTGGTTGGAAGAAGTTCAATTCCTCGGTCACATAGTGAACAAAGAAGGTATTAAGGTGGATCCGGCAAAGATAGAAACTGTTGAAAAGTGGGAAACCCCAAAAACTCCGAAACACATACGCCAGTTTTTAGGACTAGCCGGTAACTACAGAAGGTTCATCCAAGACTTTTCCAGAATAGCAAAACCCTTGACTGCATTAACGCATAAAGGGAAGAAATTTGAATGGAATGATGAACAAGAGAAAGCGTTTCAGTTATTGAAGAAAAAGCTAACTACGGCACATATATTGTCATTGCCTGAAGGGAATGATGATTTTGTGATTTATTATGACGCATCAAAGCAAGGTCTCGGTTGTGTATTTGTGATGACCCGGAAATTTCCGACCAAATTTAAACTTAACCTTTATATGTTTCCGACACGATAAGCAGAATTTGTAATGTTGAATCTCAAAAAGTTTGGAACTACATTCATGTAATCAATTACCCTTTGACCGTGTTCGACGATTGACAAACAATTATGAGTATATAGATATGTATATATAATATATAATATTAACTGAAAACATTAACAAAGTATTAGATATATGATACTTTACATGAACGTATTTATTTTGATATATTTATCGACAGAATTAAGAGATAATATCAAATGATTGAATTATCAGATACATTATGATATGATTACGGGCCTATGTTATGAGGTCCACTGTGATTTAAGAAATCTATTCTTTTTGACAACATTTGGAAAATGGTAAAGTGATTTATAAATAAGAACAAATGTGTCAATTAACGGGAACTAGACAAGGGTTAGTGGAAATTCATGTTTAATTTCCAAGGCATGTTTTATAATATTTTCCTTGTGACCTTGATAAGATAACTATGTTAACTTTCATTTTATTTAATATGAAAATAAGAACGTGGAGTGTAAATAACTTAGATGTTGGATATCGACAAGTTAAGTAACTCGACATTTTTCATTAAGATAATTTCATACGTTTATTTAACCTTTGGACTTTATCCCATGCTTCACCAATAAACTGTAATTTAAAAACTTGAAACCTATTATGAATATATATAATTCTACTTTTCTAAAATGTTTTATGATATAACGATTTCCATTATTTTAACCTTTTAACAAAATGATTCTTAAATATATTTAGTTTTAGAAAATAAAATTATCATATTTATTTGATTTAGTTTTAAAAGTACAAAAAACGTTTTCAGTTTAAAAAGAACTTTATTATTAAAACGTATATATCTTTTATAAATATCTATAACCACTTTTGACAACCCATTACTTAACCAGTATGATAAAGATAACGATATTTATATTTTATTTTATTAAATATATATAACGATTTAAATTAATATTATATATATTTATACGCGTATTATACGTATATAGTTTTATACTTTTACTATACTTTAACTTTACCTTTACTTTACTTTCACTTTACTTTAACTTTAATAATTCATACTTTAATAATTCATACTTTAATAAATCACTTTAATAATTCACTTTAATAATTCATACTTTAATAATTCACTTTAATAATTCACTTTAATAATTCATACTTTAATAATTCACTTTAATAATTCACTTTAATAATTCATACTTTAATAATTCACTTTAATAATTCAAAAATCTATTATAAATAGAATTGAATAGGTTTCATTATTTCATAGAAACTTGAAAATATATTTCTCTAAACTCTCTCAATCGAATTACATATATATATTTTCTTTGTATTATTTCAAGATATTATTAGTATACATAAAATACTACGACGGAGTTATACTCAGACGATTTCAAAATAAGTTTTCAAACGTGATAGAGCTAAGGAAATTATGGGTTATAGCTATGGAGGTTATGGGTATTGATCGAGGGTATTGCTCGCGAGGTCAACCTAACGTTTATCATTTTCGGTGCGTCTACGTACTTTCCTGCAATATTGAATCACAATATTGATATGTTCGTGAATCCGAGACAAACCCTACACTTGTTCAGTGCCGTCATATACATAATTGCTACGAAATAAAGTATTGTGAGTTTCATTTGCTCCCTTTTTAATTGCTTTTGCAATATATATTTTTGGGCTGAGAATACATGCGCTGTTTTATAAATGTTTTACGAAATAGGCACAAGTACTAAAACTAATTCTACGTGGGTTTAAACCAGAAATATACCCTTAGCTTGGTAACATTAAACTACTTATCTATGTACGGTAGGCGCGAATCCTAAAGATAGATCTATTGGGCCTGACAAACCCCATCCTGACTATGGGATGCTTTAGTACTTCGAGGTTAGTTTAAACACACCAGATCTGGTGTACTTCAGAGGGTAAAACATGAACGTTAAGGCTTGTTACCGGGTGCCTACAACTTATAAAATGCTTTTAAACACTTGCGAGTGTACGGATATTTATGAAAATTGAAATCTTGTGGTCTATTACTATTACGGAAATGATTGATTATGATAAACTAATGAACTCACCAACCTTTTGGTTGACACTTTAAAGCATGTTTATTCTCAGGTATTAAAGAAATCTTCCGCTGTGCATTAGCTCATTTTAAGGATATTACCTGGAGTCATTCATGACATACATTGAAAGACGTTGCATTCGAGTCATTGAGTTCATCAAGATTAATATTAAGTCAATTATAGTTGGATGTAATATGAAATGGTATGCATGCCGTCAATTTTTGATGTAAAGAAAGTTTGTCTTTTAAAAACGAATGCAATGTTTGTAAAACGTATCATATAGAGGTCAAATATCTCGCGATGTAATCAAATATTGTGAATCGTTTATAATGTATATGAACGGTTCCTTTCAGTTGGTATCAGAGCTGTGGTCTTAGCGAACCAGGTCTTGCATTAGTGTGTCTAACTGATAGTTGTTAAGATGCATTAGTGAGTCTGGACTTCGACCGTGTTTGCATGTCAAAAGTTTTGTTTATCATTTTTAGTCGGAAATCATCTATTTACCATCCTTAGGAAATTACCTGCTTATCATTCTTAGTCTAGACATGTCTTGCTGCATTGATTGCATGAATAGTGTATAGACAAAATTCATATCTTAGCGTATCTGCTAAATCATATCTTATCGTATCTATTACCGTAAGCTTTTCCTGACATATTCCGTAAATTCTTCCGTAATCTATGAAATCTTTTGATCTATATATATAGATATTCTATGTAGTTAGAATACCACCCGATAGCCGGAAAATCATTTCGTATCGAAAAATTCTTTATCAAATCGTATGAAATGGAATTCGTCATCAGTTCAAGTTCCTCGGATTCTGAAATGGAATCCCACTCAAGCTCCGAAAGCAGTGTGACTGGAATGGATCAACCAATCAGCCATAATCTATTCTGGATGAATTGGGGATGGGTTCGTAGCCTCCTTATCATTGGAGACAAGAAGAAGGCGATCCTTTCCATCCACCACATTGCCCTCTTGGCAATGAACCTGAAGCACTTACCGGCGAACCTGTCCGAAACACCATTTTCCCTCTCATTTCCAGAGTATCTCGTCATGATTATATACTACACCAAATTCTAGATCTTATTTATCCGCTTGTCCGAACCGACAATCACCCCGGTGTAATAGAAGAAGTCAACGAGCTTCGCGATCGGGTAGTGGCTTTGGAGAATATGGTGCAAAGGTTACAAACACCAGCAGCAGCACCAGCAACATAACCAATACCACCATTAATAACATCAACAATACCATTACCACCACCAACAACAACCGTATCGCAAACCTCAACTTCACAATCTGTCCCATGAGCATCAACGTCATACGCCCTGTAGATACTAAGGAATACCACAACGATGAAGTATTGATTCATAACTTCATTGGGAAAACATTCTACGATGATTATGTAATATCTAAAGTTTAGAAATTATCTATCCTAGCCTTAACGATAAATCAAGTGAGTTTAATTTAATATTAACTCATTAAATCTATATTACATCTGAAGAAATATACACATATATTTCCATAAAGACTGTAATAAAATTCTTTTGTACAAAATATTAATTGTGACATTTTTTTAACGGGTAGGTAATACCCGAGAGATATATAAATTCACAATTAATATGTTACATTCTTCGAATCTGATTCAGCAAATCATCCATTATACTCCCTACTTTTAAAACAATATAAATTCTTTTATAGAAATCAAAACAACCATACTCATTCAAAAATCTAATTACATATTCTGATTTTGAAATCGTCGAATTCAATTCAAGTTATAACCGGTATCATCACTCTTAGATTCTTACATCTTTCAAAGCTATACTTTAACTTCAAAACTGTGTTAGAACATCGTATGTATATTAACGATTATAATCTGTGTTCAAGCCCTTCGAAATACCTGAAGACACTTCAAATAATGAACAATCGAGATGATGATCCAACCACATGTTATCCATAGTTACGTACCTGAAAAACTCTTGAAACCAAAGTCATGATTTAACATGTATCCATGTCAGACCTTTTGGCATTTACTAGCTAAAATAACTTTTCAATCCCTTCTAAAAATAGACGGTTTTGTCACAGCTCCAGCAAACCAACTTCAATTGTTCATTTGAATAAGCCTTATTATAATGATTACCCCTTCATCATTATTACCGGGGAACCTTTCATATCTCGCCACATTAGTAGTAAACTTATTAACAACTTCATTGATCTTTGACTTTTCGAAAAATCTTTATATTTATCAAAACCCCATCATTTACTCATCTGCATCTTGTAACGAGAATTGCCATACGAATCATCGGAAATTAGCAATCAGTATTTTGAAATCTCGCAGCATGTCTACGCCAACAATTATATGTGTCTATCTTCTGGACTTATATACTTTGAATGTGAAGTTTCTGAAAAACACCCTAAACTGCGAACTAGTTCTCGAAATACTGATGAAGCAGCAAAAACTATAAACGACCTTAACAGTAAAAAGTTTGATGATAAAGAGTAGTGTGTTGGCAAAGCTCAGAAAAAGAGAAGATTTGGTACTGAAAAATACGGATTGAGCAAACCATGAAGAAGGCTGTGGATAAATCACAAGGACGAGATCTACCTTCAAAGAATCCAAATGATTCCGTGTCTGCTGAAGTCATTATCAAATACCTTGCTCCTGACTCTAAACCCTTACGGACAATATTCTTCATCATCTTCTGATATTAGAAATTTTAAGATATCATCGTATCTTTCATTATAAATATCCTCCATATTTCTGAAGATATTTCCATAATTATTCTTATCTGAAATCATTTACCTCTTCGTGCTGTCTGTATTACATCATAAAAGAAACTATTTTAGTTTCTAAATTCTGAAACTTTCGAATTTAAAATAGGAATATTTTTGAAGTAGTGTTGGGAACTGAAGCATGAACTCGTATAATATAATGACACTTGATCAACGTGATTATATTACAGTAAGTCATGCTGAGTTTCTAAATGGAATGTGATGATTCACAGATCATAACGTCATCATGTGCTATGTTACACGACTCTTGTATTCTCTTTAACCTCTAAAATATCAAGAAAATATTTCTTGAAGATTCGGCCTTTTCTGAGGTATTCTAGTAATTTGACAAGTCGAGATCGTGCCATTACAATTTCCTTCTTAGAACATTAACAATGTTCATTCCAAAATTCATATATGCGAATTCTGGACCATTACAAGCGGTGCTTAATCGCAAGAAGAAGAAACGAAAGGAAAAAACTCCGAAATAGAAATTGGAGTATAAATCGCAGCAAATAAAAGAGAGCATTAATTGGGGATGACAATGATTATAGAAGACAGAAGCAGGGACATCGAAATATAAGGGAAGATATAAAACCCAACAACAACCCAGAAACTATAAACCGTATATATCGATGCATATAGCAATATAAAGACACGGGAGAACTAAAAACACTATAAAACCAAGAGTATAGTAGAAGTAAATAGATTCTTCTGGAGGTAGATGAAAAAGAAGAACGACAAATATGAAAGTGAGGAGTATATCGAGAATTAGCACTGGATGAAGCATATTGACGAATAATTTTAAAGTAAGAATTGAGGGAGATAGAATAGAAGGTGTGAATTAAAAAGAAACGAAGGAGGTGGATTTATAGTGAAATATCCGACAGAAAAATTGAGATAAATCATCGCATTAAATCGAAGAGGATCATAATTTCCTTAATCACCGAAGAATCAAATCCTATATAGATTACAAAGATTTTCTTTAATCCGGAGATCAACCGTGATGACGTCAAAAGATAAGATGAATCCCTATTTTTTCATTTCACTCTTTTACGATAGCTTCACTCATACGTTTCGAGTAATCGAATTATTTTATCCATATTTCTCAATCATGATAAAACCCTATGAATCAACTTAATTCGTCATAATAACATTCTTATTGTTAGCCACGACGACCTCGGTCAAATTTCGGGACGAAATTTCTTTAACGGGTAGGTACTGTGACGACCCGGAAATTTCTGACCAAATTTAAACTTAACCTTTATATGTTTCCGACACGATAAGCAGAATTTGTAATGTTGAATCTCAAAAAGTTTGGAACTACATTCATGTAATCAATTACCCTTTGACCGTGTTCGACGATTGACGAACAATTATGAGTATATAGATATGTATATATAATATATAATATTAACTGAAAACATTAACAAAGTATTAGATATATGATACTTTACATGAACGTATTTATTTCGATATATTTATCGACAGAATTAAGAGATAATATCAAATGATTGAATTATCAGATACATTATGATATGATTACGGGCCTATGTTATGAGGTCCACTGTGATTTAAGAAATCTATTCTTTTTGACAACATTTGGAAAATGGTAAAGTGATTTATAAATAAGAACAAATGTGTCTATTAACAGGAACTAGACAAGGGTTAGTGGAAATTCATGTTTAATTTCCAAGGCATGTTTTATAATATTTTCCTTGTGACCTTGATAAGATAACTATGTTAACTTTCATTTTATTTAATATGAAAATAAGAACGTGGAGTGTAAATAACTTAGATGTTGGATATCGACAAGTTAAGTAACTCGACATTTTTCATTAAGATAATTTCATACGTTTATTTAACCTTTGGACTTTATCCCATGCTTCACCAATAAACTGTAATTTAAAAACTTGAAACCTATTATGAATATATATAATTCTACTTTTCTAAAATGTTTTATTATATAACGATTTCCATTATTTTAACCTTTTAACAAAATGATTCTTAAATATATTTAGTTTTAGAAAACAAAATTATCATATTTATTTGATTTAGTTTTAAAAGTACAAAAAACGTTTTCAGTTTAAAAAGAACTTTATTATTAAAACGTATATATCTTTTATAAATATCTAGAATCACTTTTGACAACCCATTACTTAACCAGTATGATAAAGATAACGATATTTATATTTTATTTTATTAAATTTATATAACGATTTAAATTAATATTATATATATTTATACGCGTATTATACGTATATAGTTTTATACTTTTACTATACTTTAACTTTACCATTACTTTACTTTAACTTTACTTTAACTTTAATAATTCATACTTTAATAATTCACTTTAATAATTCATATTTTAATAATTCACTTTAATAATTCACTTTAATAATTCATACTTTAATAATTCACTTTAATAATTCACTTTAATAATTCATACTTTAATAATTCACTTTAATAATTCAAAAATCTATTATAAATAGAATTGAATAGGTTTCATTATTTCATAGAAACTTGAAAATATATTTCTCTAAACTCTCTCAATCGAATTACATATATATATTTTCTTTGTATTATTTCAAGATATTATTAGTATACATAAAATACTACGACGGAGTTATACTCAGACGATTTCAAAATAAGTTTTCAAACGTGATAGAGCTAAGGAAATTATGGGTTATAGCTATGGAGGTTATGGGTATTGATCGAGGGTATTGCTCGTGAGGTCAACCTAACGTTTATCATTTTCGTTGCGTCTACGTACTTTCCTGCAATATTGAATCACAATATTGATACGTTCGTGAATTCGAGACAAACCCTACACTTGTTCAGTGCCGTCATATACATAATTGCTATGAAATAAAGTATTGTGAGTTTCATTTGCTCCCTTTTTAATTGCTTTTGCAATATATATTTTTGGGCTGAGAATACATGCGTTGTTTTATAAATGTTTTACGAAATAGGCACAAGTACTAAAACTAATTCTACGTGGGTTTAAACCAGAAATATACCCTTAGCTTGGTAACATTAAACTACTTGTCTATGTACGGTAGGCGCGAATCCTAAATATATATCTATTGGGCCTGACAAACCCCATCCTGACTATGGGATGCTTTAGTACTTCGAGGTTAGTTTAAACACACCTGATCTGGTGTACTTCAGAGGGTAAAACATGAACGTTAAGGCTTGTTACCGGGTGCCTACAACTTATAGAATGCTTTTAAACACTTGCGAGTGTACGGATATTTATGAAAACTGAAATCTTGTGGTCTATTACTATTACGGAAATGATTGATTATGATAAACTAATGAACTCACCAACCTTTTGGTTGACACTTTAAAGCATGTTTATTCTCAGGTATTAAAGAAATCTTCCGCTGTGCATTAGGTCATTTTAAGGATATTACCTGGAGTCATTCATGACATACTTTGAAAGACGTTGCATTCGAGTCATTGAGTTCATCAAGATTAATATTAAGTCAATTATAGTTGGATGTAATATGAAATGGTATGCATGCCGTCAATTTTTGATGTAAAGAAAGTTTGTCTTTTAAAAACGAATGCAATGTTTGTAAAACGTATCATATAGAGGTCAAATATCTCGCGATGTAATCAACTATTGTGAATCGTTTATAATGTATATGAACGGGTCCTTTCAGTATTAATGCAACGAACGAAGGTGATTACTTATGCGTCTAGACAATTGAAGATTCACGAACAAAATTATACGACGCATGATTTGGAATTAGGCGCAGTTGTTTTTGCATTAAAGACTTGGAGGCACTACTTATATGGGGTCAAAAGTATTATATATACCGACCACAAAAGTCTTCAACACATATTTAATCAGAAACAACTGAATATGAGGCAGCGTAGGTGGATTGAATTATTGAATGATTACGACTTTGAGATTCGTTACCACCCGGAGAAGGCAAATGTGGTAGCCGATGCCTTGAGCAGGAACGACAGAGAACCCATTCGAGTAAAATCTATGAATATAATGATTCATAATAACCTTACTACTCAAATAAAGGAGGCGCAACAAGGAGTTTTAAAAGAGGGAAATTTAAAGGATGAAATACCCAAAGGATCAGAGAAGCATCTTAATATTCGGGAAGACGGAACCCGGTATAGGGCTGAAAGGATTTGGGTACCAAAATTTGGAGATATGAGAGAAATGGTACTTAGAGAAGCATATAAAACCAGATAATCAATACATCCTGGAACGGGGAAGATGTACAAGGATCTCAAGAAATATTTTTGGTGGCCGGGTATGAAATCCGATGTTGCTAAATACGTAGGAGAATGTTTGACGTGTTCTAAGGTCAAAGCTGAGCATCAGAAACCATCAGGTCTACTTCAACAACCCGAAATCCCGGAATGGAAATGGGAAAATATTACCATTGATTTCATCACTAAATTGCCAAGGACTGCAAGTGGTTTTGATACTATTTGGGTAATAGTTGATCGTCTCACCAAATCAGCACACTTCCTGCCAATAAGAGAAGATGACAAGATGGAGAAGTTAGCACGACTGTATTTGAAGGAAGTCGTCTCCAGACATGGAATACCAATCTCTATTATCTCTGATAGGGATGGCAGGTTTATTTCAAGATTCTGGCAGATATTACAGCAAGCGTTAGGAACTCGTCTAGACATGAGTACTGCCTATCATCCACAAACTGATGGACAGAGTGAAAGGACGATACAAATGCTTGAAGACATGCTACGAGCATGTGTTATTGATTTCGGAAACAGTTGGGATCGACATCTACCGTTAGCAGAATTTTCCTACAACAACAGCTACCATTCAAGCATTGAGATGGCGCCGTTTGAAGCACTTTATGGTAGAAAGTGCAGGTCTCCGATTTGTTGGAGTGAAGTGGGGGATAGACAGATTACTGGTTCGGAGATTATACAAGAAACTACCGAGAAGATCATCCAAATTCAACAACGGTTAAAAACCGCCCAAAGTCGACAAAAGAGCTACGCTGACATTAAAAGAAAAGATATAGAATTTGAAATTGGAGAGATGGTCATGCTTAAAGTTGCACCTTGGAAAGGCGTTGTTCGATTTGGTAAACGAGGGAAATTAAATCCAAGGTATATTGGACCATTCAAGATTATTGATCGTGTCGGACCAGTAGCTTACCGACTTGAGTTACCTCAACAACTCGCGGCTGTACATAACACTTTCCACGTCTCGAATTTGAAGAAATGTTTTACTAAAGAAGATCTCACTATTCCGTTAGATGAAATCCAAATCAACGAAAAACTTCAATTCATCGATGAACCCGTCGAAATAATGGATCGTGAGGTTAAAAGACTTAAGCAAAACAAGATACCAATTGTTAAGGTTTGATGGAATGCTCGTAGAGGATCTGAGTTCACCTGGGAGCATGAAGATCAGATGAAGAAGAAATACCCGCATCTATTTCCAGAAGATTCGTCAACACCTTCAACAGCTTAAAATTTTCTGACGAAATTTATTTAACGGGTAGGTACTGTAGTGACCTGAACTTTTCCATGTTTATATATATTAATTGAGATTGATATTTACATGATTAAATGTTTCCAACATGTTAAGCAATCAAACTTGTTAAGACTTGATTAATTGAAATATGTTTCATATAGACAATTGACCACCCAAGTTGACCGGCGATTCACGAACGTTAAAACTTGTAAAAACGACATGACGATATATATATGGATATACATATGGTTAACATGAGATTATGATAAGTAAGTATCTCCATAAGTATATTAACAATGAGTTATATACATATAAACAAGACTACTAACTTAAGGATTTCGAAACGAGACATATATGTAACGATTATCGTCTTGTCCCACTTGCTCTAGATAGGTATTCCACCATGTTAACGCAGAACCTGTGAAGGTATGCGTAGCGTACTTTACTTTGTTCTCTTCAGTACACTTACTTATGGCAAACACCGATTCGACCTTCTCGGTCCACCGTTTCAATCCGATCGGTCCTTCGGTTCCATCAAATTCCAAAGGTTTGCAGGCAGTGAATTCTTTGTAGGTGCATCCTACACGATTTCCTGTACTGCTAGATCCAAGGTTATTGTTGGTATGTAGCGCAGCCTGTACTGCGGCTATGTTTGAAGCTAGAAAAGTACGGAATTCCTCTTCATTCATATTCACGGTGTGTCGAGTAGTCGGTGCCATTTCCTTCAAAATAGTCAAATGGAACAAGTTAATCATACAGAATATTAAGAGTAGTTAATAGTATTTCGTAGCATAATATGAACTCATTTATAAAAGCTTTTTCTTCATATTAGCGTTTTATAAGTTTAAATTCGGGTAGTACCTACCCGTTAAGTTCATACTTAGTAGCTAATATACAATTCAACTACTACAATTCTATATGAAAAACTGATTGTAATAATATTTCGCGTTCAAACTTTTATACAATATTTTACAAACTTACAATACCGCTTATTTTACATAAAGCATGAAATATAGCACACAATAACTTTGATACAAGATAGTTGTGAAGATAATTCTAGCTAGTACACAAGTCGTCCAGCAAAGGCAATAAAGACACGTAATTCATACGTCCAGAAACAAGTCATGCATTCTGGTTTTACTAGGACTACTTCCCATCCTTGGTCTTGTGGAACATAACCGTTATGGCCATTGATAAGACAGCGTGTTGTAACGTCGTCAAAGGGATGAGGGTTACGTAATGTCCAACAGTCCCGTAACAATCTAAAAACCTCATTTCTTACCCCAATTACCGACTCCGTCACTTGTGGGAACGTTTTGTTTAATAGTTGTAGCCCGATGTTCTTGTTCTCACTTTGGTGAGAAGCGAACATTACTAACCCGTAAGCATAACATGCTTCTTTATGTTGCATGTTAGCCGCTTTTTCTAAATCACGAAGTCCTATATTCGGATATACTGAGTCAAAATAATTTCTTAACCCGTTGCGTAAAATAGCATTTGGGTTCTCCGCAATATATGCGTCAAAGTAAACACATCGTAACTTATGGATTTCCCAATGTGATATCCCCCATCTTTCGAACGAAAGCCTTTTATAAACCAAGGCATTCTTGGAACGTTCTTCGAATGTCTTACAAACTGATCTCGCCTTAAATAGTTGTGCCGAGGAATTCTGACCGACTCTAGACAAGATTTCATCAATCATGTCTCCGGGTAGGTCTCTTAAAATATTGGGTTATCAATCCATTTTGTGTTTTTATACTGTAAAATAGACAAGAGTTAGATTCATAAAAAAAAATACTTATTAATACAAGCAATTTTTACATATATCATAAAGCATAAGCACACTATATTACATATATTACACCACACGAATACAACGATCTTATTTCGACTCGCTCGTTTCTTCTTGTTCGGTTTTGGTTCGTTTTGCCAAGTTTCTAGGGATATATGATGTTCCCCTAATACGATCCGTCGTTGTCCACATTGGTTTAGAAAAACCTGGTGGTTTAGAGGTTCCCGGGTCATTGTTACAACTTAAGGACTTTGGGGGTTGACGATACATATAAAGTTCATCGGGGTTGGAATTAGATTTCTCTATTTTTATGCCCTTTCCCTTATTATTTTCTTTTGCCTTTTTAAATTCTGTTGGGGTAATTTCTATAACATCATCGGAATTCTCGTCGGAATCCGATTCATCGGAGAATCGGTAATTTTCCCAATATTTTGCTTCCTTGGCGAAAACACCATTGACCATAATTAACCTTGGTCGGTTGGTTGAGGATTCTCTTTTACTTAACCGTTTTATTATTTCCCCCACCGGTTCTATTTCTTCTTCCGGTTCCGATTCTTCTTCCGGTTCCGATTCTTCTTCCGGTTCCGACTCTTCTTCCGGTTCCTCTTCGGGAACTTGTGAATCAGTCCACGAATCATTCCAATTTATATTTGACTCTTCATTATTATTAGGTGAGTCAATGGGACTTGTTCTAGAGGTAGACATCTATCACATAATATCAAACATGTTAAGAGATTAATATATCACATAATATTCATATGTTAAAAATATATAGTTTACAACAAAAATGTTAAGCAATCATTTTTAAAGAAAACACGGTCGAAGTCCAGACTCACTAATGCATCCTAACAAACTCGATAAGACACACTAATGCAAATTTTCTGGTTCTCTAAGACCAACGGTTTGATACCAACTGAAATGTCCCGTTCTTATTAATTAAAAACGTTCCATATTAATTGATTTCGTTGCGAGGTTTTGACCTCTATATGAGACGTTTTTCAAAGACTGCATTCATTTTTAAAACAAACCATAACCTTTATTTCATAAATAAAGGTTTAAAAAGCTTTACGTAGATTATCAAATAATGATAATCTAAAATATCATGTTTACACACGACCATTACATAATGGTTTACAATACAAATATGTTACATCGAAATCAGTTTCTTGAATGCAGTTTTTACACAATATCATACAAACATGGACTCCAAATCTTGTCCTTATTTTAGTATGCAACAGCGGAAGCTCTTAGTATTCACCTGAGAATAAACATGCTTTAAACGTCAACAAAAATGTTGGTGAGTTATAGGTTTAACCTATATATATCAAATCGTAACAATAGACCACAAGATTTCATATTTCAATACACATCCCATACATAGAGATAAAAATCATTCATATGGTGAACACCTGGTAACCGACATTAACAAGATGCATATATATAAGAATATCCCCATCATTCTGGGACACCCTTCGGATATGATATAAATTTCGAAGTACTAAAGCATCCGGTACTTTGGATGGGGTTTGTTAGGCCCAATAGATCTATCTTTAGGATTCGCGTCAATTAGGGTGTCTGTTCCCTAATTCTTAGATTACCAGACTTAATAAAAAGGGGCATATTCGATTTCGATAATTCAACCATAGAATGTAGTTTCACGTACTTGTGTCTATTTTGTAAATCATTTATAAAACCTGCATGTATTCTCATCCCAAAAATATTAGATTTTAAAAGTGGGACTATAACTCACTTTCACAGATTTTTACTTCATCGGGAAGTAAAACTTGGCCACTGGTTGATTCACGAACCTATAACAATATATACATATATATCAAAGTATGTTTAAAATATATTTACAACACTTTTAATATATTTTGATATTTTAAGTTTATTAAGTCAGATGTCCTCGTTAGTAACCTACAACTAGTTGTCCACAGTTAGATGTACAGAAATAAATCGATAAATATTATCTTGAATCAATCCACGACCCAGTGTATACGTATCTCAGTATTGATCACAACTCAAACTATATATATTTTGGAATCAACCTCAACCCTGTATAGCTAACTCCAACATTCACATATAGAGTGTCTATGGTTGTTCCGAAATATATATAGATGTGTCGACATGATAGGTCGAAACATTGTATACGTGTCTATGGTATCTCAAGATTACATAATATACAATACAAGTTGATTAAGTTATGGTTGGAATAGATTTGTTACCAATTTTCACGTAGCTAAAATGAGAAAAATTATCCAATCTTGTTTTACCCATAACTTCTTCATTTTAAATCCGTTTTGAGTGAATCAAATTGCTATGGTTTCATATTGAACTCTATTTTATGAATCTAAACAGAAAAGTATAGGTTTATAGTCGGAAAAATAAGTTACAAGTCATTTTTGTAAAGGTAGTCATTTTAGTCGAAAGAACGACGTCTAGATGACCATTTTAGAAAACATACTTCCACTTTGAGTTTAACCATAATTTTTGGATATAGTTTCATGTTCATAATAAAAATCATTATCTCAGAATAACAACTTTTAAATCAAAGTTTATCATAGTTTTTAATTAACTAACCCAAAACAGCCCGCGGTGTTACTACGACGGCGTAAATCCGGTTTTACGGTGTTTTTCGTGTTTCCAGGTTTTAAATCATTAAGTTAGCATATCATAAAGATATAGAACATGTTTTTAGTTAATTTTAAAATTCAAGTTAGAAGAATTAACTTTTGTTTGCGAACAAGTTTAGAATTAACTAAACTATGTTCTAGTGATTACGAGTTTAAACCTTCGGATAAGATAGTTTTATATATATGAATCGAATGATGTTATGAACATCATTACTACCTCAAGTTTAGTAGGTAAACCTACTGGAAGTGACAAGAAATGATCTAGCTTCAATGGATCTTGGATGGCTTGAAAGTTCTTGAAGTAGGATCATGACACAAAAACAAGTTCAAGTAAGATTTTTACTCGAATTAAGATAGTTTATAGTTATAGAAATTGAATCAAAGTTTGAATATGAATATTACCTTGAATAAGAAAGATAACCTACTGTATATAAAAAAGGTTTCTTGATCTTAGATGATTACTTGGAATGGATTAGAAAGCTTGGAAGTAAATTAGTAAACTTGAAGGGATTTTTGAAGTGTTCTTGAAGTGTTCTTCCTATGATGATATTAGCTTGATTCTTGAAGTGATTTTTGATGAAGATGATGATTAACTACTGGAAAAATACATTCATAATAGTGTGTGTGTGTGTGTTGAGAGAGAATTAGAAAGAGAATTAGAAGTGAAATGGAGTGAATGATGAGTGGTAATTGGTGAGTGGTGAGTGGGGTTAAAAGGAGTTCTAGTTAGTTGACTAGCTCATGGTAGAAGTTAAAATTGATTAGTCATACATGACATAATCAAGAGTGGAATCCCATGCTAGTTCCTATTGGTATATACCCATAGTAAGTACGTTATGAAGGTGTGTATAATACGGGTAAGAATACGACTAGAATTCTTGATGAAAGAAAAGAATGGGAAAGTAACTGTAACCAGTTTCGTTAAGTATGAGTGTTTTGATATATGTCTTGAAGTCTTCCAAAAGTATTTTAATACATCTAAATACACTACATGTATATACATTTTAACTGAGTTGTTAAGTCATCGTTAGTCGTTATATGTAAGTGTTGTTTTGAAACCTTTAAGTTAACGATCTCAATTAATGTTGTTAACCCATTGTTTATTATATCTAATGAGATGTTAAATTATTATATTATCATGATATTATGATATATTAATATATCTTAATATGATATATATACATTTAAATGTCGTTACAACGATAATCGTTACATATATGTCTCGTTTCGAAATCCTTAAGTTAGTAGTCTTGTTTATATGTATATAACTCATTGTTAATATAATTATGGAGATACTTACTTATCATAATCTCATGTTAACCATATGTATATCCATATATATATCGTCATGTCGTTTTTACAAGTTTTAACGTTCGTGAATCGCCGGTCAACTTGGGTGGTCAATTGTCTATATGAAACATATTTCAATTAATCAAGTCTTAACAAGTTTGATTGCTTAACATGTTGGAAACATTTAACCATGTAAATATCAATCTCAATTAACATATATAAACATGGAAAAGTTCGGGTCACTACAGTACCTACCCGTTAAATAAATTTCGTCCCGAAATGTTAAGCTGTTGAAGGTGTTGACGAATCTTCTAGAAATAGATGTGGGTATTTCTTCTTCATCTGATCTTCACGCTCCCAGGTGAACTCGGGTCCTCTACGAGCATTCCATCGAACCTTAACAATTGGTATCTTGTTTTGCTTAAGTCTTTTAACCTCACGATCCATTATTTCGACGGGTTCTTCGATGAATTGGAGTTTTTCGTTGATTTGGATTTCATCTGACGGAATAGTGAGATCTTCTTTAGCAAAACATTTCTTCAAATTTGAGACGTGGAAAGTGTTATGTACAGCCGCGAGTTGTTGAGGTAACTCAAGTCGATAAGCTACTGGTCCGACACGATCAATAATCTTGAATGGTCCAATATACCTTGGATTTAATTTCCCTCGTTTACCAAATCGAACAACGCCTTTCCAAGGTGCAACTTTAAGCATGACCATCTCTCCAATTTCAAATTCTATATCTTTTCTTTTGATGTCAGCGTAGCTCTTTTGTCGACTTTGGGCAGTTTTCAACCGTTGTTGAATTTGGATGATCTTCTCGGTAGTTTCTTGTATAATCTCCGGACCCGTAATCTGTCTATCCCCCACTTCACTCCAACAAATCGGAGACCTGCACTTTCTACCATAAAGTGCTTCAAACGGCGCCATCTCAATGCTTGAATGGTAGCTGTTGTTGTAGGAAAATTCTGCTAACGGTAGATGTCGATCCCAACTGTTTCCGAAATCAATAACACATGCTCGTAGCATGTCTTCAAGCGTTTGTATCATCCTTTCGCTCTGCCCATCAGTTTGTGGATGATAGGCAGTACTCATGTCTAGACGAGTTCCTAATGCTTGCTGTAATGTCTGCCAGAATCTTGAAATAAATCTGCCATCCCTATCAGAGATAATAGAGATTGGTATTCCATGTCTGGAGACGACTTCCTTCAAATACAGTCGTGCTAACTTCTCCTTCTTGTCATCTTCTCTTATTGGCAGGAAGTGTGCTGATTTGGTGAGACGATCAACTATTACCCAAATAGTATCAAAACCACTTGCAGTCCTTGGCAATTTAGTGATGAAATCCATGGTAATGTTTTCCCATTTCCATTCCGGGATTTCGGGTTGTTGAAGTAGACCTGATGGTTTCTGATGCTCGGCTTTGACCTTAGAACACGTCAAACATTCTCCTACGTATTTAGTAACATCGGCTTTCATACCCGGCCACCAAAAATGTTTCTTGAGATCCTTGTACATCTTCCCCGTTCCAGGATGTATTGAGTATCTGGTTTGATGAGCTTCTCTAAGTACCATTTCTCTCATATCTCCAAATTTTGGTACCCAAATCCTTTCAGCCCTATACCGGGTTCCATCTTCCCGAATATTAAGATGCTTCTCCGATCCTTTGGGTATTTCATCCTTTAAATTTCCCTTTTTTAAAACTCCTTGTTGCGCCTCCTTTATTTGAGTAGTAAGGTTATTATGAATTATTATATTCATAGATTTTACTCGAATGGGTTCTCTGTCCTTCCTGCTCAAGGCATCGGCTACCACATTTGCCTTCCCCGGGTGGCAACGAATCTCAAAGTCGTAATCATTCAATAATTCAATCCACCTACGCTGCCTCATATTCAGTTGTTTTTGATTAAATATGTGTTGAAGACTTTTGTGGTCGGTATATATAATACTTTTGACCCCATATAAGTAGTGCCTCCAAGTCTTTAATGCAAAAACAACCGCGCCTAATTCCAAATCATGCGTCGTATAATTTTGTTCGTGAATCTTCAATTGTCTAGACGCATAAGCAATCACCTTCGTTCGTTGCATTAATACACAACCGAGACCTTGCTTTGATGCATCACAATAAATCACAAAATCATCATTTTCTTCAGGCAATGACAATATAGGTGCCGTAGTTAGCTTTTTCTTCAATAACTGAAACGCTTTCTCTTGTTCATCATTCCATTCAAATTTCTTCCCTTTATGCGTTAATGAAGTCAAGGGTTTTGCTATTCTAGAAAAGTCTTGGATGAACCTTCTGTAGTAACCAGCTAGTCCTAAAAACTGTTGTATGTGTTTCGGAGTTTTCGGGGTTTCCCACTTTTCAACAGTTTCTATCTTTGCCGGATCCACCTTAATACCTTCTTTGTTCACTATGTGACCGAGGAATTGAACTTCTTCCAACCAAAATGCACACTTTGAAAATTTAGCGTACAATTCTTCCTTCCTCAATACTTCTAACACCTTTCTCAAATGTTCACCGTGTTCTTGGTCATTCTTTGAGTAAATAAGTATGTCATCAATGAAAACAATGACAAACTTGTCAAGGTATGGTCCACACACTCGGTTCATAAGGTCCATGAACACAGCTGGTGCATTAGTTAAACTAAACGGCATAACCATAAACTCGTAATGACCGTAACGTGTTCTGAAAGCAGTCTTTGGAATATCATCTTCTTTCACCCGCATTTGATGATACCCGGAACGTAAGTCAATCTTTGAATAAACAGACGAGCCTTGTAGTTGATCAAATAAGTCGTCGATTCTCGGTAGTGGGTAGCGGTTCTTGATGGTAAGTTTGTTCAACTCTCGGTAGTCGATACACAACCTGAATGTACCATCTTTCTTCTTGACAAACAAAACAGGAGCTCCCCACGGTGATGTGCTTGGTCGAATGAAACCACGCTCTAAAAGTTCTTGTAATTGGCTTTGCAGTTCTTTCATCTCGCTGGGTGCGAGTCTGTAAGGAGCACGAGCTATTGGTGCAGCTCCTGGTACAAGATCTATTTGAAATTCAACGGATCGCTGTGGGGGTAATCCCGGTAATTCTTTCGGAAATACATCGGGAAATTCTTTTGCAATGGGAACATCATTGATGCTCTTTTCTTCAGTTTGTACTTTCTCGACGTGTGCTAGAACAGCATAGCAACCTTTTATTATTAGTTTTTGTGCCTTCAAATTACTAATAAGATGTAGCTTCGTGTTGCCCTTTTCTCCGTACACCATTAAGGGTTTTCCTTTTTCTCGTATAATGCAAATTGCATTTTTGTAACAAACGATCTTTGCTTTCACTTCTTTCAACCAGTCCATACCGATTATCACATCAAAACTCCCTAACTCTACTGGTATCAAATCAATCTTAAATGTTTCGCTAACCAGTTTAATTTCTCGATTCCGACATATATTATCTGCTGAAATTAATTTACCATTTGCTAATTCGAGTAAAAATTTACTATCCAAAGGCGTCAATGGACAACTTAATTTAGCATAAAAATCTCTACTCATATAGCTTCTATCCGCACCCGAATCAAATAAAACGTAAGCAAATTTATTGTCAATAAGAAACGTACCCGTAACAAGCTCTGGGTCTTCCTGTGCCTCTGCCGCATTAATATTGAAAACTCTTCCGCGGCCTTGTCCATTTGTGTTCTCCTGGTTCGGGCAATTTCTAATAATGTGGCCCGGTTTTCCACATTTATAATAAACTACATTGGCATAACTTGCTCCGACACTACTTGCTCCGCCATTACTTGTTCCGACACCATTTGTTCCTTTCGTTCTATTAACCCCTGGTCCGTAGACCTCACACTTCGCCGCGCTATGACCATTTCTTTTACACTTGTTGCAAAATTTGGTGCAGAACCCCGAGTGATACTTTTCACACCTTTGGCATAGCTGCTTCTGATTGTTGTTGTTGTTGTTGTTGTTGTTGTTGTTGTTGCGGTTAATATCGTTGTTGGGATGATTGTTGTAGTTGTTGTTGTTGTTGTTATTGTTGGGCCGTTGGTTGTAGTTGCGATTGATGTTGCGATTGTTGGGATAATTGTTGCGATTATTGTTGTAATTGCTGTTGTTGTTGTATTGGTGATTCTTATCACCGTTTTCCTCCCACTTTCTTTTGACTTGCTTCACATTGGCCTCTTCAGTAGTCTGTTCTTTAATTGTTTCTTCAATCTGGTTCACTAGATTGTGAGCCATTCTACATGCCTGTTGTATGGAGGCGGGCTCGTGTGAACTTATATCTTCTTGGATTCTTTCCGGTAATCCTTTCACAAACGCGTCGATCTTCTCTTCCTCATCTTCGAATGCTCCCGGACACAATAGGCACAATTCTGTGAATCATCTTCCGTATGTGGTAATATCAAATCCTTGGGTTCGTAACCCTCTAAGTTCTGTCTTGAGCTTATTAACCTCGGTTCTGGGATGGTACTTCTCGTTCATCAAGTGCTTGAATGCTGACCACGATAGTGCGTACGCATCGTCTTGTCCCACTTGCTCTAGATAGGTATTCGACCATGTTAACGCAGAACCTGTGAAGGTATGCATAGCGTACTTTACTTTGTCCTTTTCAGTACACTTACTTATGGCAAACACCGATTCAACCTTCTCGGTCCACCGTTTCAATCCGATCGGTCCTTCGGTTCCATCAAATTCCAAAGGTTTGCAGGCAGTGAATTCTTTGTAGGTGCATCCTACACGATTTCCTGTACTGCTAGATCCAAGGTTATTGTTGGTATGTAGCGCAGCCTGTACTGCGGCTATGTTTGAAGCTAGAAAAGTACGGAATTCCTCTTCATTCATATTCACGGTGTGTCGAGTAGTCGGTGCCATTTCCTTCAAAATAGTCAAATGGAACAAGTTAATCATACAGAATATTAAGAGTAGTTAATAGTATTTTGTAGCATAATATGAACTCATTTATAAAAGCTTTTTCTTCATATTAGCGTTTTATAAGTTTAAATTCGGGTAGTACCTACCCGTTAAGTTCATACTTAGTAGCTAATATACAATTCAACTACTACAATTCTATATGAAAAACTGATTGTAATAATATTTCGCGTTCAAACTTTTATACAATATTTTACAAACTTACAATACCGCTTATTTTACATAAAGCATGAAATATAGCACACAATAACTTTGATACAAGATAGTTGTGAAGATAATTCTAGCTAGTACACAAGTCGTCCAGCAAAGGCAATAAAGACACGTAATTCATACGTCCAGAAACAAGTCATGTATTCTGGTTTTACTAGGACTACTTCCCATCCTTGGTCTTGTGGAACATAACCGTTATGGCCGTTGATAAGACAGCGTGTTGTAACGTCGTCAAAGGGACGAGGGTTACGTAATGTCCAACAGTCCCGTAACAATCTAAAAACCTCATTTCTTACCCCCAATTACCGACTCCGTCACTTGTGGGAACGTTTTGTTTAATAGTTGTAGCCCGATGTTCTTGTTCTCACTTTGGTGAGAAGCGAACATTACTAACCCGTAAGCATAACATGCTTCTTTATGTTGCATGTTAGCCGCTTTTTCTAAATCACGAAGTCCTATATTCGGATATACTGAGTCAAAATAATTTCTTAACCCGTTGCGTAAAATAGCATTTGGGTTCTCCGCAATATATGCGTCAAAGTAAACACATCGTAACTTATGGATTTCCCAATGTGATATCCCCCATCTTTCGAACGAAAGCCTTTTATAAACCAAGGCATTCTTGGAACGTTCTTCGAATGTCTTACAAACTGATCTCGCCTTAAATAGTTGTGCCGAGGAATTCTGACCGACTCTAGACAAGATTTCATCAATCATGTCTCCGGGTAGGTCTCTTAAAATATTGGGTTGTCTATCCATTTTGTGTTTTTATACTGTAAAATAGACAAGAGTTAGATTCATAAAAAAAAATACTTATTAATACAAGCAATTTTTACATATATCATAAAGCATAAGCACACTATATTACATATATTACACCACACGAATACAACTATCTTATTTCGACTCGCTCGTTTCTTCTTGTTCGGTTTTGGTTCGTTTTGCCAAGTTTCTAGGGATATATGATGTTCCCCTAATACGAGCCGTCGTTGTCCACATTGGTTTAGAAAAACCTGGTGGTTTAGAGGTTCCCGGGTCATTGTTACAACTTAAGGACTTCGGGGGTTGACGATACATATAAAGTTCATCGGGGTTGGAATTAGATTTCTCTATTTTTATGCCCTTTCCCTTATTATTTTCTTTTGCCTTTTTAAATTCAGTTGGGGTAATTTCTATAACATCATCGGAATTCTCGTCGGAATCCGATTCATCGGAGAATCGGTAATCCTCCCAATATTTTGCTTCCTTGGCGGAAACACCATTGACCATAATTAACCTTGGTCGGTTGGTTGAGGATTCTCTTTTACTTAACCGTTTTATTATTTCCCCCACCGGTTCTATTTCTTCTTCCGGTTCCGATTCTTCTTCCGGTTCCGATTCTTCTTCCGGTTCCGACTCTTCTTCCGGTTCCTCTTCGGGAACTTGTGAATCAGTCCACGAATCATTCCAATTTACATTTGACTCTTCATTATTATTAGGTGAGTCAATGGGACTTGTTCTAGAGGTAGACATCTATCACATAATATCAAACACGTTAAGAGATTAATATATCACATAATATTCATATGTTAAAAATATATAGTTTCCAACAAAAATGTTAAGCAATCATTTTTAAAGAAAACACGGTCGAAGTCCAGACTCACTAATGCATCCTAACAAACTCGATAAGATACACTAATGCAAATTTTCTGGTTCTCTAAGACCAACGCTCTGATACCAACTGAAATGTCCCGTTCTTATTGATTAAAAACGTTCCATATTAATTGATTTCGTTGCGAGGTTTTGACCTCTATATGAGACGTTTTTCAAAGACTGCATTCATTTTTAAAACAAACCATAACCTTTATTTCATAAATAAAGGTTTAAAAATCTTTACGTAGATTATCAAATAATGATAATCTAAAATATCCTGTTTACACACGACCATTACATAATGGTTTACAATACAAATATGTTACATCGAAATCAGTTTCTTGAATGCAGTTTTTACACAATATCATACAAACATGGACTCCAAATCTTGTCCTTATTTTAGTATGCAACAGCGGAAGCTCTTAGTATTCACCTGAGAATAAACATGCTTTAAACGTCAACAAAAATGTTGGTGAGTTATAGGTTTAACCTATATATATCAAATCGTAACAATAGACCACAAGATTTCATATTTCAATACACATCCCATACATAGAGATAAAAATCATTCATATGGTGAACACCTGGTAACCGACATTAACAAGATGCATATATATAAGAATATCCCCATCATTCCGGGACACCCTTCGGATATGATATAAATTTCGAAGTACTAAAGCATCCGGTACTTTGGATGGGGTTTGTTAGGCCCAATAGATCTATCTTTAGGATTCGCGTCAATTAGGGTGTATATTCCCTAATTCTTAGATTACCAGACTTAATAAAAAGGGGCATATTCGATTTCGATAATTCAACCATAGAATGTAGTTTCACGTACTTGTGTCTATTTTGTAAATCATTTATAAAACCTACATGTATTCTCATCCCAAAAATATTAGATTTTAAAAGTGGGACTATAACTCACTTTCACAGATTTTTACTTCGTCGGGAAGTAAGACTTGGCCACTGGTTGATTCACGAACCTATAACAATATATACATATATATCAAAGTATGTTTAAAATATATTTACAACACTTTTAATATATTTTGGAATCAACCTCAACCCTGTATAGCTAACTCCAACATTCACATATAGAGTGTCTATGGTTGTTCCGAAATATATATAGATGTGTCGACATGATAGGTCGAAACATTGTATACGTGTCTATGGTATCTCAAGATTACATAATATACAATACAAGTTGATTAAGTTATGGTTGGAATAGATTTGTTACCAATTTTCACGTAGCTAAAATGAGAAAATTATCCAATCTTGTTTTACCCATAACTTCTTCATTTTAAATCCGTTTTGAGTGAATCAAATTGCTATGGTTTCATATTGAACTTGATTTTATGAATCTAAACAGAAAAGTATAGGTTTATAGTTGGAAAAATAAGTTACAAGTCATTTTTGTAAAGGTAGTCATTTTAGTCGAAAGAACGACGTCTAGATGACCATTTCAGAAAACATTCTTCCACTTTGAGTTTAACCATAATTTTTGGATATAGTTTCATGTTCATAATAAAAATCATTTTCTCAGAATAACAACTTTTAAATCAAAGTTTATCATAGTTTTTAATTATCTAACCCAAAACAGCCCGCGGTGTTACTACGACGGCGTAAATCCGGTTTTACGGTGTTTTTCGTGTTTCCAGGTTTTAAATCATTAAGTTAGCATATCATAAAGATATAGAACATGTTTTTAGTTAATTTTAAAAGTCAAGTTAGAAGGATTAACTTTTGTTTGCGAACAAGTTTAGAATTAACTAAACTATGTTCTAGTGATTACGAGTTTAAACCTTCGAATAAGATAGTTTTATATATATGAATCGAATGATGTTATGAACATCATTACTACCTCAAGTTTAGTAGGTAAACCTACTGGAAGTGACAAGAAATGATCTAGCTTCAAAGGATCTTGGATGGCTTGAAAGTTCTTGAAGTAGGATCATGACACAAAAACAAGTTCAAGTAAGATTTTTACTCGAATTAAGATAGTTTATAGTTTATAGTTAGAGAGAATTACATTCTATGTGTTGAAGGTAATAATTATATTCAAAATTTGGTTCAATTTCTATAACTATAACAATCTTATTTCAAGTGATGATCTTACTTGAACTTGTTTTCGTGTCATGATTCTGCTTCAAGAACTTCGAGCCATCCAAGGATCCGTTGAAGCTAGATCCATTTTTTTCTCTTTTCCAGTAGATTTATCCAATGAACTTAAGGTAGTAATGATGTTCATAACATCATTCGATTCATACATATAAAGCTATCTTATTCGAAGGTTTAAACTTGTAATCACTAGAACATAGTTTAGTTAATTCTAAACTTGTTCGCAAACAAAAGTTAATCCTTCTAACTTGACTTTTAAAATCAATTAAACACATGTTCTATATCTATACGATATGCTAACTTAATGATTTAAAACCTGGAAACACGAAAAACACCGTAAAACCGGATTTACGCCGTCGTAGTAACACCGCGGGCTGTTTTGGGTTAGTTAATTAAAAACTATGATAAACTTTGATATAAAAGTTGTTATTCTGGGAAAATGATTTTTATTATGAACATGAAACTATATCCAAAAATTATGGTTAAACTCAAAGTGGAAGTATGTTTTCTAAAATGGTCATCTAGCCGTCGTTCTTTCGACTGAAATGACTACCTTTACAAAAACGACTTGTAACTTATTTTTCTGACTATAAACCTATACTTTTTCGGTTTAGATTCATAAAATAGAGTTCAATATGAAACCATAGCAATTTGATTCACTCAAAACGGATTTAAAATGAAGAAGTTATGGGTAAAACAAGATTGGATAATTTTTCTCATTTTAGCTACGTGAAAATTGGTAACAAATCTATTCCAACCATAACTTAATCAACTTGTATTGTATATTATGTAATCTTGAGATACCATAGACACGTATACAATGTTTCGACCTATCATGTCGACACATCTATATATATTTCGGAACAACCATAGACACTCTATATGTGAATGTTGGAGTTAGCTATACAGGGTTGAGGTTGATTCCAAAATATATATAGTTTGAGTTGTGATCAATACTGAGATACGTATACACTAGGTCGTGGATTGATTCAAGATAATTTTTATCGATTTATTTATGTACATCTAACTGTGGACAACTATTTGTAGGTTACTAACGAGGACAGCTGACTTAATATTTATCGATTTATTTCTGTACATCTAATTGTGGACAACTAGTTGTAGGTTACTAACGAGGACAGCTGACTTAATAAACTTAAAACATCAAAATATATTAAAAGTGTTGTAAATATATTTTGAACATACTTTGATATATATGTATATATTGTTATAGGTTCGTGAATCAACCAGTGGCCAAGTCTTACTTCCCGACGAAGTAAAAATCTGTGAAAGTGAGTTATAGTCCCACTTTTAAAATCTAATATTTTTTGGATGAGAATACATGCAGGTTTTATAAATGATTTACAAAATAGACACAAGTACGTGAAACTACATTCTATGGTTGAATTATCGAAATCGAATATGCCCTTTTTTATTAAGTCTGGTAATCTAAGAATTAGGGAACAGACACCCTAATTGACGCGAATCCTAAAGATAGATCTATTGGGCCTAACAAACCCCATCCAAAGTACCGGATGCTTTAGTACTTCGAAATTTATATCATATCCGAAGGGTGTCCCGGAATGATGGGGATATTCTTATATATGCATCTTGTTAATGTCGGTTACCAGGTGTTCATCATATGAATGATTTTTATCTCTATGTATGGGATGTGTATTGAAATATGAAATCTTGTAGTCTATTATTATGATTTGATATATATAGGTTAAACCTATAACTCACCAACATTTTTGTTGACGTTTTAAGCATGTTTATTCTCAGGTGATTATTAAGAGCTTCCACTGTCGCATACTTAAATAAGGACAAGATTTGGAGTCCATGCTTGTATGATATTGTGTAAAAACTGCATTCAAGAAACTTATTTTGTTGTAACATATTTGTATTGTAAACCATTATGTAATGGTTGTGTGTAAACAGGATATTTTAGATTATCATTATTTGATAATCTACATAAAGCTTTTTAAACCTTTATTGATGAAATAAAGGTTATGGTTTGTTTTAAAATGAATGCAGTCTTTGAAAAACGTCTCATATAGAGGTCAAAACCTCGCAACGAAATCAATTAATATGGAACGTTTTTAATCAATAAGAACGGGACATTTCACCGGTTCCTTTCCTTTAGGCTCATTCTCATGCTCGGTTTCCATCTTGAGTTCCGATTCGGTATCATCCACAAATTCCAGTATCGTATTTCCTTGCGCTTGCATGGTTTCTTCGGATTCCATGTCGGAGTCGGTAAGAATGATAGGATTGGAAGAAGTCATTTAGCACTCAAGGAAAAACACAAAGTTAGTCACTTAGTAATCATACCATAATAGATACCAAGTAACATAGTAATTTATTTAACTAGGGTTCATGTAACTTAACAAGTCTATGGTTACAGTCTAGACGCACTAGTTGTCCTAATGTTCGACTCTCTAATGCAGCCTAGTCCTAGGTAACTGATCTGCTCTGATACCAAATGTAATACCCTATCAGAATCCACTAACGGAATATTAACTCCTGCTCCCACAGTTTAGCGGTCACGCCTTCTATATGAGACGTTTTCGAAAAATATTTGCATTAATCATTTAAACAAAGTCATTTAATAAAGAAAATGTAACTGGAAACATTTGACGTCAATGACTAATGTCTATGAACCCAAACATCTTAAAAGAAAACTGTTTAAATGCGAATATATGTTCTTGAAATGAAAACGGTAAACGTGCTGGACGTCGTCCAGTTCTAGCAGCAAACATCATATAACTTCAAATAAAGCGGAAGCACTAGCTCTATGTACCTGAGATGAAACATGCAAAATGTCAACGAAAAACGTTGAGTGAATCTACAGGTTTAGTAAATCATTTCTTAAGTAAGGCCACAATATTTTCTTAGAAAACATCACTGAAAAAGTATACATTATCATGAGCACTTGATTATAAAGCTTTAACCTTTGCGTGAGCCGAGCACACGTCTTTAGTTTACCCTATACAGGCAATACACCGATCAAGTGTACGTGTTACAAGTACATAAGCACCTGTTTAACATTGCGGTAAGGTTTGACAAACCTAACGGTACCGTCCCTATAAGTCGAGCTTACAGAGTAATTAATATAATCAAGTTAAGGGATTTTTGATCTGAACTCATATGTATAATCTTAGTAAGTTACTTGTGCCAAACACGTAAAAAATTTGTAAAAATCATGCATCTCATCCCTGTAAAAACATAGTAGGGAGTGTAGACTCACCTTAGCAAAAGCACTCGTAAAGATCTTAGCAAATCGTACTGTTATCGAAACTCTCGACTGAACAACGCAACCTAATCAAGTAAATCATCTTAAGTATACACTAATAGGTCAAACTTCGTCAACCCATAGTGTACGCGAAGTCCTAGTGCTCAGACTGACTCAACGAATAAGTAAAAGTCAACTAATCCAAGCAAGTCAACAAAAGTCAACCAAAGTCAAACCAAAAGTCAACTCGGTCAAAGTCATCAACTAAAGTCAAACATATCAGTAGGTCATGCAAACATGGTCAATAAGTCAAACATAGGTCGCATAACATGTTAACGCTCGTAGTTTAGTATATCGCATTTTCCGTACCTTAAAGTAATCCTTCGAAAATCATACGTCGTAAAGAAATACACTCATAGCACATAGCACATAATTCATAAAATTAGGACCAACTCCAGATCATAACTAGACTTAAAATCAATTCCAAAAAGTCCAGCCAAAGCCTCATACGATAATTAAAAGTCAGAATTCAGAAGGGATCAAGTCTGAGTTCATTACAGAAATTTCTGCTCGCGCGTCAATTTTTAAACATTTTTCAAAAAATATAGAAAATACATTTTAATGAACGGCCAATTGGTATCATCTCAATACATCTCATAATTTAAGGGATAAAATAATCAGAAGCATTTATTTAGCCAATTCGTAAATATTTTCAAAAAATTACAGACTCATTAGTTTCTGACCATCAATCGGACATATCATTTAGACGAGCATTTATCTCATGGAAAATCACGTTCTCGCAAGTTTGCATAAAAATGAAACATGTCAAGTAACATATAAAATAACATATTCCAGAAGATAAAAGTCTAAATTAATTCCTAGTTCATTCTAGAAATTTTTATGTGAACTTAAAGACAGATTCAGCATACTTTACAAATCAAATATTCGTTTTATCATAACGGGAGCATTACATAACCTTTCGACGCAAATCTTTAGTCCAAATTGCATAACTTTTCACAAGGAATATATTAGTACACTTTATATAAGCTAAAACACATAGCATGCAACTCAGAAAATTAATATTTCATGCAAACCCTAACGTAAACTTCGATTACGCATATCTTGAGCATACTATAACGAAATCACGCAAAATCGGAGTCTAAAATTAATACATTTTTAATATATCTTTCTAATTAAACATATTACAAATTCAGATATCATATCAATTTAATCAGATCATCAATAAACAAATTCGTTTTTCAATCAAACAACGTTAATTACGCAATCAATCAACAATTAACAACACTAGACATCATTAATTGAGCACTAGACTCTAATACACTATGTAATTGACCAAAAAAACTGATTTATAAAGATTAGGGTTTACAATTATACCTCAAAAAATTAAATCGAACACACTAACGCGTAGAGAACGACGATTGGAACAACGTTCGTGTACAAGCTTTCTTCTAATTTGAGTTTTGAATGTGTTTGTGTGTGAAGGCCGACGGCCAAGAGAGGGGAGGGAGGAGGTAGATGTCGACTTCTATTTGTGAATTGTGAGGGTTTACAAGTTTCCTTTTTCTTTTATATCCTATTTTAGGGCCTTAATCTAATCCACCAATTAATTACATAGCCCAAATAAGAAATTAAAAGTCCAAAAGGGGTGCCCATAGGGTATTCAGCCGAATGGGGCTCTACAGGGGTGTCCTGGGCTCGTTTTGCTAATTTACTTGTACACGCGTGGTCCGTTTCGTTGCCGTTAATCGTACCGGATCTCCGAAACATTAACTAGTCATTGAAACACAATCACCGAGTTTAATTCATTAAATAAATAATAAATTAAAAATAATTTTCTTAAAGTCAATAATTATCGAAAATAATTATTGTGTCGTTTTTCTGAGTTCCGTAAACTGAAAAGCATTTTAGACGATAAACTTAATCGTAACATTTCTAGTTATTTGGCTAACCAAAATAAGTTCGTAAATTAATATAACATATTAATTCAAACATTCCTCTAATAAGTATGTATTTAATTCTATTAAACACATAAATCTAAGCAATCACCGTTAAATATTTAACGGACAATTAACGATAGTAAACGGAAAAAGTCGGGTTGTTACATGCACATATCACATTATGCATTTAATTAACATACAAACTAGTGGAATTAACCACCAACACTTACACTTGAGCATTTAATGACCTAATGCATTAAATGACTCACATCCACCCAAAACCGCCCATTAATGACCATGACTCATCATAAATCACTAAAAGCTAGTGATTAGAGTCTACTAACTCCAACTAATACAACTTAGAGTATTTCATACCCATCTCACCCAACTAGGTCAACAATTGCCCATTTGACCCATCTTAACCCATAGACTTTCAGCTTTGGTCAAACTTAAACCCATTAACAAATCTTTCATCATTAAACAAGTGTATTAGTGACTAACAACACATTTAACACTTAAAAATCCCAATTTTCATGACCAAACCCTAGATTATAGCCATTAGGGTTTTCTTTACATCAATATAACACAAATTCACCCATTAATTTCCCAAATGGGTCTTACAAGTCTCAAATGGCCCAAACCCTAGCCATAAATTAACTAAAACTTAAAACATGGAGTTAAGACTTACCAACACTATAAAGTCGTAGCTAAGAACGACGAGAACAAATTTCCTATTTGCTCCAAAGATCGAATCACAAGTCTTCACCTTCGAATCTCACTTTTAATCTAAAATGGTTTTGTGTATTGGAAGAGAAATTGGAAAGAAAAGGGAAATGATAATGAATTAAATGAGATAAGTGGTTGACATTTGAGCCACAAATCTGATCGAAATGCGAAAAGACAAAAATACCCTCAAATTAACCCTTTTTAAAATTGAATTCGGAGTCAGATTGGCAGGTCTGCTGCGGCGCGGCCCATATCATCGCGGCGCGACAATTAAAGGAAATCAGATCCTCTTTAGCCCGCTTCCTGACTCTGATTTACATGAGATGCAGCGACGCAGCCCACTCCATCGCGGCGCGGCGTTGTGCTGCAACTGACCATTTCGACTATTTTAAATCAACAATGATTTATTCGACTTGTACACCTCGTTCACGCTTCCTATATTCGTTTGAACTTCGTCTTTAAGTCTCACATGACTTAACACTATCAAAACCCATGCATATACTTATACATGCATCCAATTTCCAACGTAATATATAAATATATCTCGTATATACATCAAGTTAACACTTTAAATCGTTTAATCACATAAACAAGCGAATTATAAACGTTCTAACGATTAAATAAGTACCTTAAGACACGTATGAAGAAAACGGGATGTTACAACTCTCCTCCACTTGAATTAGAGTGCGTCCTCGTGATCCAAGCCGCATGACAATTAGGAAGATACACCAATACAAACTCTTCGGGTTCCCACGTAAACTCGGAACCCTTACTACGACTCCATTGAACTTTAAAAGTCCTCACCTCTTTATTCCTTAACCTCTTTACCTTCTCATCGAGTATAGCAATCGGCTTCTTAACATACTCTAACTTGTTGTTTAGTTCGATTTCGTCTAAAGGTACCCACGAAGAATCAGCCGCAAGACACTTACGGAGGTGGGAAACATGAAATGTATTATAGATCCCCGCAAGCTCTTCGGGTAACTCCAAACGATACGCGACTTCACCAACATGAGCTAAAATCTTAAAAGGACCAATAAACTGAGGAGCTAACTTTCCTCATTTTTGAAACCGAATAACACCTTTCCATTGTGAAACCTTAAGCATCACCATGTCGCCTTCTTGGAATTCGATCGGTCGCCTTCGTTTGTTAGCATACGACTTTTGTCTATCTTGAGTCTTTTTCAAATGAGCCCGAATCATATCAATCTTACTATTCGTCTCTAGAACTAAATCGGTACTCCCAATTTCTTTTTGACCCACCTCACCCCAACAAATCGGGGTTCGACACCTATGCCCATAAAGCATCTCGTACGGTGGCATTCCAATACTAGTATGATAACTATTATTGTACGAGAATTCCACCAACGGTAAGTGCTCATCCCAACTACCACCGAAATTGATAATACACGTCCGTAACATATCCTCCAATGTTTGATTCGAACGTTCAGTTTGGCCATCCGTTTGAGGATGGTACGCCGTGCTCAATTTCAATTGTGTACCCATATCTTCATGAAACTTTTCCCAAAATCGAGATGTGAAACGAGTATCTCGATCCGAAATAATAGATATAGGAAGCCCATGCCTTGATATCACTTCCTTGATGAATAACTTAGCCAAAGTCTCCGATGATATCGCTTTCCGAATGGGAAGAAATAAGGCACTCTTCGTCAATCGATCAACTATCACCCAAATCGAATCAAATTTGGTTCTCGCCGTCTTTGGTAACTTTGTAATGAAATCCATGGTAATATGCTCCCATTTCCATTTCGGGATTTCTAACGGTTGTAACATACCATACGGCTTTTGGTGTTCGGCCTTAACTTGCAAACACATGACGCATTGTTCAACATACTTAACAACATAACGTTTCATGCCCGGCCACCAATACTCCTTTCTCAAATCAAGATACATTTTCGTTGCGCCCAGGTGAATGGAATACTTTGACTTATGCGCTTCATCAAGTAGCACTCGTCGATTATCACCCATTTTAGGCACCCACACCCGTCCTTGAAAGGATAACAAACCATGCGGGCCTAAGGTAATAGACTCCGTTTTCCCCACGATTCGTTCTTCATGCTTATTATTAACATAAGCTTCAATTTGAATCTCACCGAGCTTTACAAGGAAAACGTTCATAATAATCATGCGTAACGATCCTACTCGTATCGCCGGATGTTGACTTTTTAGGCTTAACGCATCCGTGACCACATTCGCCTTGCCCGGATGATAAAGTATTTCACAATCATAGTCTTTTACCACATCCATCCATCTACGTTGACGATAATTCAAATCTCGTTGATCAAAAAGATGTTTTAGGCTCTTGTGATCCGAATAAATCGTACACTTGACACCATACAAGTAATGGCGCCAAATTTTCAATGCATGAACAACCGCCGCCAACTCAAGATCATGAGTCGGATATCTCGTTTCGTGTTCCTTTAATTGTCGAGAGGCATACGCGATGACTTTACCTCTTTGCATTAGAACATAACCGATCTCATTTAAAGAAGCATCATAATAAACCATCATGTCTTCTACCACTTCCGACAATACTAACACTGGAGCTTGACATAACTTCTCTTTTAACAATTGAAAAGCAATTTCTTGCTCGTTTTCCCAATTAAATCTCGCGTTCTTTCTCATCAATTTCATCAATGGAGAAGCAATCTTAGAAAAGTCTTGGATAAACCGACGGTAATAACCGGCAAATCTGAGAAAACTTCGAATTTCCGTAGGCGTAGTCGGTCGTTCCCAAGTTTTCACCGTCTCAATCTTCCCCGGATCTACTTGAATACCATCTTTGTTCACAATATGGCCAAGGAAATGAACTTCCCTTAGCCAAAATTCACATTTGGAGAATTTTGCATACAACTTCTCCTTCCGCAACGTCTTCAACACACCACGCAAATGATGTTCATGTTCCTTCATACTATTCGAATAGACAAGTATGTCGTCAATGAACACAATTACCGACTTGTCCAACATAGGTTGGCACACTCGGTTCATAAGATCCATGAATACCTCCGGTGCATTCGTAAGACCAAGAGGCACAACTACAAACTCAAAATGCCCGTAACGCGTTCGAAAGGCCGTTTTCTCAATATCTTCCTTACGGACCCGCATTTGGTGATAGCCGGACCGTAGATCGATCTTAGAGAAATAAGTTGCACCTTGGATTTGGTCAAACAAATCGTCAATCCGAGGCAATGGATAACGATTCTTTATCGTCACTTTATTTAACTCCTGATAATCGATGCACATCCGCATACTACCGTCCTTCTTTTTCACGAATAAAACTGGAGCGCCCCATGGCGAAGCACTCGGTCGAATAAAACCCTTCTCAAGTAACTCTTGGGTTTGATTTAACAATTCTTGCATTTCGGACGGCGCTAAACGATAAGGAGTTTTAGCAACGGGAGTAGCACCCGGAACCAACTCAATGCAAAATTCAACTTGTCTTTCTGCCGGGACACCCGGTAATTCGTCCGGAAAAACGTCTTCGAATTCACTAACCACCGAAATTTCACGAATGGATGGTGGCTCTTTGCGAGTATCAACTACATGGGTAAAAAAAGCCATAGCACCACTATTAAGAAAACGACGTGCCCGTGCAAGAGTGCATATCGGCATAAGTCTTCTCCGTCTCTCACCATGAATAATTAGTTCTCCCCCACTTGGGGTCTTTACCCTAATAGACTTTTCATGGCATGCAATATCGGCTCTATAACGATCGAGCCAATCCATACCAACGACAATATCAAACTCACCCAAAGTCATCGGAATGAGATCGATTTTAAACGTTTCGGAACCGAACACAATATCACAATCATTACAAACATCAACCCCTAGTGTAGCAACCCGACAAAATCGTCATTTGACGGCGCCGACTACTTAGGTCCCGTTACGTGGTCATAAGTCTTTAAAATAACGTTTGACCAAAATATGTCGCATTCATTACAAAAGTAAAGATTGTTCCCTAGTTTACAAGAATTGTTCATCCAAAAGTTACGTTACAAAGTTATAAGTACAAATGAAACCTATGCGACACAATTTAAAAGTAGCCAAAAGATGCTCCATGTATGCATAAATACTCGACATCCAAAGCAAGTATCAAAATAATGAGCGGAAGCATGTAACACATATCGTTCAAAGACCTGAGAAAAACATAGAAATCTGTCAACGAAAACGTTGGTGAAATCATAGGTTTAAGTAAGTAAGTGAGTAAATAAGTAGATTGAACCACAAGATTTGCAACATCGAAATAATAGTTAACCATTCCAAAATTTGTTTCACGAGCACCCAATTATCAATGCTTAACATTTCTCCCATTGAACCCCATCACCTTAGTGTTAGAACATACACTGATTCTCGAAAATATATTTCATTCGTAGACGGTAGCGAACCGTCTGAATGAGGGTTTGTCAAACCCATATGGATCCACATAACATAAGTTCACGCTTACACCCGGCAAGTGTAACTAATGATAATTGAATTGAGGATTTTGTTCTAAACTCGTATGTAGAATGTTTGTTTTCCTGTACTTGTGTTCACTTAGTAAAAAGAAACGTTTATGTTTTCTCATCCCAAATGTAAATTCAAATAAGTAAAAGTGGGACTATGATCTCACCTTGAGTGCACGAGTAATAAAGTACTTCAACAAGTAAACGTGTGCAAAGAACAATGCTAGTCTTGACCTAAACAAGTAAGTTGTATCAATAATGGTAAACGCGATTGGTCAAGGATGTTCAATTAGTCCTATGGCTCTTTACGACTCGATTAAGTAGCATGTGAATCAAATTGTCAATTTTCATGCAAGATACAAGTATAGAAGCAAGTTAGAGAGATTGCATAAGTATTCGGTTAAGTTTGGCTATAAGTCAAACTTGGTCGGGTCAAAGTCAACGAAAAAGTCAACACGTTCGGGTCGGGTCCCGAACTATTTTTCTGAGGTTTTTAATCATATATAAGCATGTTAGTCAAGTTTCATGTTAATCGGAGGTGCGTAGCATAGTTAGAATTAATCGAAAAATGACCAAACTAGACAGCACCTGATAGGCCATCTGGACGGCGTCCAAAATGGCTGGACGGCGTCCAGTATTGAAGGCCTGGACGGCGTCCAAAATACTGGATGGTGTCCAAGTCTGAAGGGCTGGACGGCATCCAAGAATCTGGACGGCGTCCAGATCTGTATCCAGGCCCTGTTTTGCTGCAACAAAGAAATGCACGAACCAAAACTCAAACAATCCCAATTTATGACCCGCAAACAATCAAAACATGTATCCTATATCATCGGGAAGGTATTTTGACAAAGGATACAACTAACCACATATCATCAATCGAGTTTATCCTTTACAATAACCGAATTCTCATCAAGTGATCATTTAGAGTTCGTTTTCCAAGTTTCAAGTTCACAAATTCATTTCATGATTCGGTAGTCCAATCTACACATACGATATGCCGTTTTGAAGGTAATTAAACGTACATTGCAACTAAACACTTACTAACAACATTAACAAGCATTCAATGCATCAAAAGTTCATTTTAAGGTTCATCAAACCCTAATTAAGAATCACAAAATCAATAATCATGTTAACGCAAGGTTTTCATATCATCCAACATACCAAAACGAAACTAACGATGCTAGTAACACTTTTAACACAATGGGTTTAACATCTAACAATGTTTAATCAATCAAAATCAAGGGTTAAACTAACCCATTTCAAGTGTTCATGCTAGTTACACCAAATAAAAAGATCGAGCATACAAATTACATACACGATATCACAATGAGCCATAGACACTAACTAACACCATTTCAAGTCAAAAATACGAATTTAGAGAAATCTAGAGTTTTAGAAATGTTACCCAAACGAGATGAAGTTGGTACCAAAATGAAAAGGATGAAGAGAGGATTACGAATATGTAATTTATTTTGTTGTAAGCCTCCTAGATCGAATTTAGATGATGATTGAATGAATTTGGTAAATGTGTGTGTGTTCTTGCTAGAGAGAAAGAGAGAGAGATGGAGATGATTGAATGGTGGTGATTGGGGTGGACTAGTTGACCTAGTCAACTAGTTTGCCCCATGTCAATTTTAGTCCCTTGAGTTTAAAAGCGGGTACGTGATTTAATCGAACGAATATCTTAAATAAGCGAGAGTAAACGGAAGTTGTTATAATTCAATAACGGAAAATATTAAGAACGTTAGCTAATGAAGGATACGAATCTATATACGGAAGATATTATTAAAATAAAAAGACGGGCGTTAAAATAATTTAACAGAAAAATGCGGGATGTTACATTACCCACACCTTAAAAGAAATTTCGTCCCGAAATTTAGTTGGAAGTAATAGTCGATGTCTCTTCCTTGAGACCTTGCATTGTCAATGCTATGAATAAGTGAAGATACGTCCTTGGGCATTCCCACAAATTTGGACAGTCGGGGTTTTATGTTGTATTAATGCTTGGTTTTACGATCCACAATTTCAACCGGTCTTTCTACGAAGAGGAGTTGTCATCAAGAGTAAGTTTATCTAGAAGGATAGCACGTTCCTATTCCGCAGGACACTTATCTAAGTTTGTTACATGAAACGTAAGGTAAACGGAAACTTAATTGAGTAGGAAGTTCTAAACGGTAGGAAGCGGTTCCAATACGCCCCAAGATTTCAAAAGGATCAATATTGTGGATATAAATTTCCTCGATTTCCCGAAACGGATTACACCTTTCCAAGGTGTGGTTTTCAATATTACACGGTTACTGACTTTAAATTTGAGAGATTTTCATCTAACATTGGTATAACTCCTTTGGCGACCACGGGCCGTCTTGAGCCCTTCTCGGACTTGAACTATCTCAAAGGTTATTTCTTGAATGATTTCAGATCTGATGATTTGCTTGTCACCTACTTCGGTCCAACGAATAGGAGAACAACATTTGTGGTTATATAAAGTTTCGAAAAGTGCGCGTTAACACGCAAGTGGTAACTACTGTTGTAAGAGGGATCAACTAAAGGCGACAATACAAGTTTGTAACATGTCTTTCCAAGATGTAAATTGTTCGTTTGCTTAGCTCGTCTGTTTGTGGAAGATACGCAATACTCACATCTAAACGTGTTCCGAAGGCTTCTTGTAAACAAGATGTGTAACGAGTATTTTCGATCCGGGATAATTGACAATGATACACCGTGTTGGAATATAATTTCTTAAGATATGCTTGGACAAGTTAGTTAGGGTTCGAAAGCGTCCGTTGGTACAAGTTTCTTATCGGCTACCGAAAAACGTTCGTAAGGGCTAGTCACCCTCGTGGTGAATACTAGTGACACGTGAAGAGCATCTCTCTCCATTGAGAAACTATATAAAAAGGTTTTCGTATACGGAAGTACGAGCGAAAAGATAGGAGTGAAATGATAACTTAGAATAGGATGAGTTTATATCTTGAGGTAGCCATATCGCGCATCTAGTGGCCAAATGTTGAGACTTGGTGGGAAACGAGATAGTACACGTAGTTGTATAGTTCGGAGTTGAGTAGTAGTTGGCCATATCAGAAGCATAAGGACGATAAGTCAAAAGTAAAGGGGTATCCTTGAATTGTCTGTTATCTTGGGTCCCAGTAATAACAGACGGTAATAGTGAAATAGCAGAGTTATGTATCGTGGTACGTGATGACGAGAAGATTGATCGGATCTATAATTAAGTATTCCACATTTTTTTTTTCAGGCAAAAATAACGAATTTCAGTTTCCTTGGTTTTGAGTCGAAAGAGGATGCCCTTCAGGCGTTCACGCAGAAATATTTCCATATTTGAGTTCCATTTTGTGCTACACGAATTTAGCTAGTACGGTTGGTGTGAAAAATCACGTTCAAAGTTCGGACACGAAAATGTATAAATCTTTCCCTTAGTAAGTTAACGAGGTTAGAGGACGAGCGATACGGGAAAAATCGGAAATTATTCTTCGGTAATAACCGCGAGATCCAGGATTTTACGAATACAAGTCAGAGTCGTGAGGGTTTCTCCAAAATTAACCTTGACCACTAACAACATGGTTTAGAATTTGGACTTCGTTTAACCAAAATTCTCACTTGGAGAATTCGGCATAGAGTTGTTCTTTTCTCAAGAGTTCGAGCGTAAGATGAAGATGTTGTTTGTTTTTCTTCTTCACGTGAATTGAATAGGTTAGGACATCACCCATGGATATGATGACGGATTGTCTATATAAGTTTACATACGCGATTCAGGATGTCTATGAGTACGGACGGAGCCTTAGATAAACTGAACGGCACTAAAAGAAATTTATAACTATCGTAGCGAGTTTGGAAAGCGGTTTAGGAGACATCGTCTCCCTTAACCCTCAATTGATGATAACTAGAATGGAGGTCGATTTTGGAATATGCGTGAGATTCTTGTAACGGTTCAAGAGGTTATTGATGCGGGGAAGAGGATATCGGTTCTTAAACGGAAAATATTTAGTTCACTAAAATCACATATATGTGGGGAAAACATTCCCTTCCTAACGAATAGGTTTTGGGTTCCCTAGTTCTATAGGGGTCAAATCAAAATTCAAATTATCCACCCAATAAGTTTAACGTACACCCTCCGATAAAATTTGTCGGCACGCAATAGTTTTCCGTTGGTCACTTGAATGGCCTAAGTAATATCTAGGGGGGGTGGTGGAGTGCAAATAGTAGGCTCCAAAGCCTTGGATACAAAACATTTATCGACATCCGAATCGAATAAACATGAAGTATAGGAGTTGTTAAGAAGAAACGTACCCGTGACTAGTTCATGTCGTCTCGGGCATCCTCGGTGTTAATGTTGGAAGTTCGGCCGCGTGTGTTGGGGTTGGCTTTCTTCGTTGGACACGCATTCCTAAAATGACCCGGTTGGCCACATTCGAAACAAACACCCGTTTTTGGTACATTGGGCCCCTTTTGACTGACGGGGGCGATACTCCCACAATATTTGGTAATATGACCACTTCCCTGGCACCGGTGGCAAATTAGCTTGCCACATTCACCAAAGTGATGCTTGTGGCATTTGTTGCAAAAAGGTCGAGTTCCAGCATAACTTTTCTTGCCGACGGAGGTGAAAGGTTCCTTGGAAAAGTTGTTGCTGTTGTAGTTGCTGGATTGAGAGGCTTCCCATTTTCTTTTGTTGTTACCCGGTTGGTCCTCGGCCGTTGGTGCCGGTGCTTCAATTTCATCCACCGTTTCTATAGATTGGCGAGCCATCGTTAAAGCCTCTTGTAGGTTGGTGGGTTTGGATGACATCACCCTGTGTTGAATGCTCTTCGGAAGGCCATCCATGTAAAGTTCAACTCTTAGGGACTCGAGAGTCATGAGGTTTGGACACATTAAGACTAGTTCAGCAAACCGTTGATTATAAGCTTCAAGGTCATTCCGGACCGTTTGTAAATTTCTTAGCCCCTGTTCAAGCCTTCGAGTCTCGTTACGCGGAAAGTATTCGGTGATCATTCTTTCTCTTAATTCGGTCCAAGAGAGTGCGTGGGCTTCATCGATACCCACTGATTGTACATACGTGTTCCACCATGAGAGAGCAATACCGGTGAGAGTGAGGGTGGAAAACTTGACCTTATCTTGGTCCCGACAACCGCTTATGTTAAAAATGGCTTCCGTTTGTTCAAACCATCTGGTGAGAGCAACCGGTCCCTCGGTTCCATCGAAAGTGGGAGGTTTGCACCCCATGAAGTTCTTGTAGGAGCACCCCTCGTTTGAATTACCAGCTCCATGATTATTGTTGTTGGAAAAGTGATCGGCCACGGCCGCACCCACGGTGGTGGTTATCATTCGTTGAAGAGCTTGTTCGAGAGTTTCGGAAGGAGTATTGGGTTGACCTTGGTGAGCCATTGTTCCTTCATGACACATGAATACCGTTGTTTAGTATTATTAATAATACTAATCGTGATATGGAAATCAAGATAAAGAGGAAATTTTTTTTTTTCCTTGACTCGCCTTAAATTCTTTATGTCATAATGTCGGAATGTTCATATGAGTCACCGTAATATAATCCCGGAAATTATATTACCCTGATTCATATGTGCATTCGACATCATTTCATATAGTCAAGGTGGCGTGTCAATCAAATCAACCACGTGAGATTAAGGTAGAATAAGAGTTAGATGTGAATAGAAGAGATCGAGTATAAATGCACAAGTAGTCAAGTAATTCCTACTCCAAGTCTATATGCCGGTTGTAGTCTAGACTCACTAATGTACCCTATGACTCAGGGTTGACACCAATGAACTCTAAATCCCTACAACCAACGCTCTGATACCAATTGTAGCGACCCGACAAAATCGTCATTTGACGGCACCGACTACTTAGGTCCCGTTACGTGGTCATAAGTCTTTAAAATAACGTTTGACCAAAATATGTCGCATTCATTGCAAAAGTAAAGATTGTTCCCTAGTTTACAAGAATTGTTCATCCAAAAGTTACGTTACAAAGTTATAAGTACAAATGAAACCTATGCGACACAATTTAAAAGTAGCCAAAAGATGCTCCATGTATGCATAAATACTCGACATCCAAAGCAAGTATCAAAATAATGAGCGGAAGCATGTAACACATATCGTTCAAAGACCTGAGAAAAACATAGAAATCTATCAACGAAAACGTTGGTGAAATCATAGGTTTAAGTAAGTAAGTGAGTAAATAAGTAGATTGAACCACAAGATTTGCAACATCGAAATAATAGTTAACCATTCCAAAATTTGTTTCACAAGCACCCAATTATCAATGCTTAACATTTCTCCCATTGAACCCCATCACCTTAGTGTTAGAACATACACTGATTCTCAAAAATATATTTCATTCGTAGACGGTAGCGAACCGTCTGAATTAGGGTTTGTCAAACCCATATGGATCCACATAACATAAGTTCACGCTTACACCCGGCAAGTGTAACTAATGATAATTGAATTGAGGATTTTGTTCTAAACTCGTATGTAGAATGTTTGTTTTCCTGTACTAGTGTTCACTTAGTAAAAAGAAACGTTTATGTTTTCTCATCCCAAATGTAAATTCAAAAGAGTAAAAGTGGGACTATGATCTCACCTTGAGTGCACGAGTAATAAAGTACTTCAACAAGTAAACGTGTGCAAAGAACAATGCTAGTCTTGACCTAAACAAGTAAGTTGTATCAATAATGGTAAACACGATTGGTCAAGGATGTTCAATTAGTCCTATGGCTCTTTACGACTCGATTAAGTAGCATGTGAATCAAATTGTCAATTTTCATGCAAGATACAAGTATAGAAGCAAGTTAGAGAGATTGCATAAGTATTCGGTTAAGTTTGGCTATAAGTCAAACTTGGTCGGGTCAAAGTCAACGAAAAAGTCAACACGTTCGGGTCGGGTCCCGAACTATTTTTCTGAGGTTTTTAATCATATATAAGCATGTTAGTCAAGTTTCATGTTAATCGGAGGTGCGTAGCATAGTTAGAATTAATCGAAAAACGACCAAACTGGACAGCACCTGATAGGCCATCTGGACGGCGTCCAAAATGGCTGGACGGCGTCCAGTATTGAAGGCCTGGACGGCGTCCAAAATACTGGATGGCATCCAAGTCTGAAGGGCTGGACGGCATCCAAGAATCTGGACGGCGTCCAGATCTGTATCCAGGCCCTGTTTTGCTGCAACAAAGAAATGCACGAACCAAAACTCAAACAATCCCAATTTATGACCCGCAAACAATCAAAACATGTATCCTATATCATCGGGAAGGTATTTTGACAAAGGATACAACTAACCACATATCATCAATCGAGTTTATCCTTTAAAATAACCGAATTCTCGTCAAGTGATCATTTAGAGTTCGTTTTCCAAGTTTCAAGTTCACAAATTCATTTCATGATTCGGTAGTCCAATCTACACATACGATATGCCGTTTCGAAGGTAATTAAACGTACATTGCAACTAAACACTTACTAACAACATTAACAAGCATTCAATGAATCAAAAGTTCATTTTAAGGTTCATCAAACCCTAATTAAGAATCACAAAATCAATAAGCATGTTAACGCAAGGTTTTCATATCATCCAACATACCAAAACGAAACTAACGATGCTAGTAACACTTTTAACACAATTGGTTTAACATCTAACAACGTTAAATCAATCAAAATCAAGGGTTAAACTAACCCATTTCAAGTGTTCATGCTAGTTACACCAAATAACAAGATCGAGCATACAAATTACATACACGACATCACAATGAGCCATAGATACTAACTAACACCATTTCAAGTCAAAAATACGAATTTAGAGAAATCTAGAGTTTTAGAAATGTTACCCAAACGAGATGAAGTTGGTACCAAAATGAAAAGGATGAAGAGAGGATCACGAATATGTAATTTATTTTGTTGTAAGCCTCCTAGATCGAATTTAGATGATGATTGAATGAATTTGGTAAATGTGTGTGTGTTCTTGCTAGAGAGAAAGTGAGAGAGATGGAGATGATTGAATGGTGGTGATTGGGGTGGACTAGCTGACCTAGTCAACTAGTTTGCCCCGTGTCAATTTTAGTCCCTCGAGTTTAAAAGCGGGTACGTGATTTAATCGAACGAATATCTTAAATAAGCGAGAGTAAACGGAAGTTGTTATAATTCAATAACGGAAAATATTAAGAACGTTAGCTAACGAAGGATACGAATCTATATACGGAAGATATTATTAAAATAAAAAGACGGGCGTTAAAATAATTTAACGGAAAAATGCGGGATGTTACACCTAGCACCGTTTTACCATCCGCTATTTCAACTTCTACCAGATGACTTAACTTAGCTAGCGGCTTATTAAGTTTAGGCACAAATTTTGGAGAAACAAACGATAAATTAGCAGCGCTATCAAATAGGAACCTTACCGGATTAGAGTTAACCCTGAAAGTACCTGAGACAACTTCGTTGGATTGTTTGGCCTCATCATTAGTCATCAAATAATTGCATCCCCTAGTCATACCCGCCGCCTTTTCTAACCGTTTAACATGATCGGTGTTCAAATCGGGACACTCCGGCCTTCGGTGCCCTTCTTTACTACAACTGTAACAAGTAAGTTTACTCGGCGCTTTGGTACAATCACGGGCCAAGTGCCACCTTTGATTACAATTGAAACACGTGGGTCTATAACTCAAAGAACCACCCTTCTTCACGCTATTAGCACTTTCGGAACCCTTCTTGCTCTTTTTGTTCGAAAAGTTCGAATGACTCGAACCTTCAAATTTTCTCTTAGAGAAATAGAAATCGCTTTGCTTTGGGACTTCCGATTCGAAGCCCCGGGCTAACTCAAACAATTCCTCAAAAGACTTAGCCATTCCTCGACTAATCTTACACTTTAACTCATCGCTTAGTGTACGATAAAAATCTAGCATCAACTTGTGATCATCGCCAACATACTCCGGGCAAAAACGAGTCTTTGCCAAAAAGGTCGACTTGAGGGTAACCAAGTCCATTGAACCTTGTCGCAAATTGTGCAACTCATCCCGGATTTTATCAAGTTCGGAAGGAGTTCAGTATTCTTTGAAAAATTCCTTTTTGAACTCTTCCCAAGTCAAGCTCATGCATTGCTCTTCACCATAAAACTTAATTTTATTGTCCCACCACAACTTAGCTTCTTCACGCAACATACTAGAACTGTATCTCGTCTTCTTCTCGGGAGGACATTCGGCGGTACGAAAATCCCCCTCGATGTCGGAGATCTAACATGTGCTTTTCAATGGATCTCTCACTCCATTAAATATAGGAGGTTGAGCATCCTTGAAATTTTTGTAATGGAAGTCTCGCCTCCTATATCCACCATTACCATCACCCCCTTCGCCCCTAGGATGAATATTTCTAGCTTCTAATGCCTCTTCGATCGCGGCATTCATTCGTTCGTTTATTAACTCGGTTACTTGCCCATCAACCGATTCTTGGAAAACCTTTTGGACATCCCAATGAATTCCGCTCTTTGCTTTTTTATGATGGCCTCGACCTTGGCCGTGAATTCGGAGTTATCGCTCGGGCCTTCATTTTCGGTATAATGACCATTTCTCATCTTCATTCTACAAAACAGAAATAGGTTAACCAACGAAACGAAGGACAAGTCATAAATATACCACACCACTCCATCTTGCTCAACAATCATCGTACATCGCTTGCTTGACATGACTTGAACCCGTAACAATGGTAACTAATCATTGTTATGCGAGCACGTCGCATTAACTCGCTAGTACAACGTCTATCTCGCTTGATGATTTCAAAACATAATACAAAACAATTAGTACAAGGTTAGATCACATAAACTACGCACTAACCACACCCGGTCCGACCCGTCTCCTACAAGTCCCGCATAAAACGCATACACAATAAAGTCTAAGTCTAGGCACCTATCTCAAGTCGCCTAAATCCCTTAGACCATGCTTTGATACCACTTGAAACAACCCAACCCGTATTCAACCGGATATATTTTTTTTTATGATCATTAACGTGCCATTGGAATGATATAAACCATTCCATGCAACCCATTAAAATGTACAACAAGTTTAATGTTTACAAAAAGGCACTAAGGCCATTAATCAAATGTACTACAAGTTCGACCCATTTAAAATGATAGTTTTAATCCAAACTACACTCGAGCATGGTTTGGGGCTAAACTGCCCAAAACATTAGGTCATCTTCCAAAAGCTTTAACTAGCAAACACCATGGGAATCTAATGCCCAATAACCCCTTTTCCTTTCTCCTTGTTCGCACCTAAAAATGTAAACAACGAGAGGGTAAGCTAAATCTTAGTGAGTGCAATAGTTATACATATACAAATATAACCTACTTACTTACAACCACTTACACATTATCGTATACAAACTTGTAACTCAAATAGCATGTCATCATACTTGTAATACTAACAAATTGTACAATATCACAAAACCGCATTAGCATATACTCAATACAATATATATATAATATTCTAAACAATCAACAAACCCCCATATGGTTAAACATAAACTCTATGGTGCTACCGGCTCGATGGTTCACACCATACGCATTTGAGTCATACTCTTTTATAGTGCTACCGGCTCGATGGTTCACACTTGATGCTACCAGCTCGATGGTTCACATCATGATTTTATAGTGCTACCGGCTCTTTGGTTCACACTTCAGTGCTACTGGCTAGATGGTTCATGCCTTATTTTATAGTGCTACCGGCTCGATGGTTCACACTTTGATGCTACCGGCTCCATGGTTCACATCATGATTTTATAGTGCTACCGGCTCGATGGTTCACACTTTGACACTTGTCACATACATGTTATGGCAAAACTGGCTCGATGGTTCATACCATAACATTCACAAATAAATACGTCATATACACATACGTATAATTACTCCACTCACCTTATCATCTTTGGTGAACTAGGAAATCAAGCTCGCAACCTTCAATGTAATGCACCTATCACATTATGCATTTAATTAACATACAAACTAGTGGAATTAACCACCAACACTTACACTTGAGCATTTAATAACCTAATGCATTAAATGACTCAGATCCACCCAAAACTGCCCATTAATGGCCATGACTCATCATAAATCACTAAAAGCTAGTGATTAGAATCTACTAACTCCAACTAACACAACTTAGAGTATTTCATACCCATCTTACCCAACTACGTCAACAATTGTCCATTTGACCCATCTTAACCCATAGACTTTCAACTTTGGTCAAACTTAAACCCATTAACAAATCTTTCATCATTAAACAAGTGTATTAGTGACTAACAACACATTTAACACTTATAAATCCCAATTTTCATGACCAACCCCTAGATTATAGCCATTAGGGTTTTCCTTACATCAATATATCACAAATTCACCCATTAATTTCCCAAATGGGTATTTCAAGTCTCAAATGGCCCAAACCCTAGCCATAAATTAACTAAAACTTAAAACATGGAGTTAAGACTTACCAACACTATCAAGTCGTAGCTAAGAACGAGGAGAACAAATTTCCTATTTGCTCCAAAGATGGAATCACAAGTCTTCACCTTCGAATCTCACTTTTAATCTAAAAGGGTTTTGTGTTTTGGAAGAGAAATTGGAAAGAAAAGGGAAATGATAATGAATTAAATGAGATAAGTGGTTGACATTTGAGCCACAAATCGGATTCAAACGTGAAAAGATGAAAACACCCTCAAATTAACCCTTTTTAAAACTAAATTCGGAGTTAGATTGGCAGGTCTGTCGTGGCGCGGCCCATATCGTCGCGGCGCTACAATTAAAGGAAATCAGATCCTCTTTAGCCCGCCCCCTGACTCTGATTTACGTGAGATGCCGCGGCGCGGCCCACTCCATCGTGACGCGGCGTTGTGCTGCAACTGACCATTTCCACTATTTTAAATCAACATTGATTTATTCAACTTGTACACCTCGTTCACGCTTCTTATATTCGTTTGAACTTCGTCTTTAAGTCTCACATGACTTAACACTATCAAAACCCATGCATATACTTATACATGTGTAGTGACCCAAACTTTTCCATGTTTATATATATTCATTGAGAATGATATTTACATGACTAAATGTTTCCAACGTGTTAAGCAATCAAACTTGTTAAGACTTGATTAAATGAAATAAGTTTCATATAGACAATTGATCACCCAAGTTGACCGGCGATTCACGAACGTTACAAATTTGTAAAAACTACATGTTGTGGTATATATAGACATATATATATATATGGTTGACATGAGATTATGATGAGTAAGTATCTCACTAAGTATATTAACAATGTGTGATATACATAAGAAATGAGATTACTAAGTTAAGAAACTCGAAATGATATATATAACGATTATCGTTATGATAACGTCTACTAAATACATATGTATCATATTAAGATATTGATACACTATATTTAACATGATAAAATGATATTTAAATATATCATTAAGTGTGTTAACAATGAACTACATATGTAAAAACAAGACTACTAACTCAAAAATTACGAAACGAGACTTATATGTAACGATTATCGTTGTAACGATTATCGTTGTAACGATATTTTAATGTATATATCATATTAAGAGATATTCATACATCATAATATCATGATAACATAATAGTTTAACATCTAATTTGATATAATAAACATTGGGTTAACAACACTAATTGAGATCGTTAACTTAAAGGTGTCAAAATAACACTTACATGTAACGACTAGCGAAGACTTAACGACTCCATTAGAATGTATATACATGTTGTGTTTTGATATGTATTCTTACACTTTTGAAAGACTTCAAGACACATATCAAAGTACTTCTACTTAACAAAAATGCTTACAATTACATCCTCGTTCAGTTTCATCAACAATTCTACTCGTATGCACCCGTATTCGTACTCGTACAATACACAGCTTTTAGATGTATGTACTATTGGTATATACACTCCAATGATTAGCTCTTAGCAGCCCATGTGAGTCACATAACACATCTGGGAACCATCATTTGGCAACTAGCATGAAATATCTCATAAAATTACAAAAATATTAGTAATCATTCATGACTTATTTACATGAAAACAAAATTACATACCCTTTATATCTAATCCATATACCAATGACCAAAAACACTTACAAACACTTTAATTCTTCAATTTTCTTCATCTAATTGATCTCTCTCAAGTTCCATCTTCAAGTTCTAAGTGTTCTTCATAAATTCCATAAGTATAGTTTCATAAAAATCAAGAATACTTCCAAGTTTGCAAATCTACTTCCAAGCTTTCTAATTCATTCCAAGTAATCATCTAAGATCAAGGAACCTTTGTTATTTACAGTAGGTTATCTTTCTAATTCAAGGTAATATTCATATTCAAACTTTTATTCAATTTCTACAACTATAACAATCTTATTTCAAGTGAAAATCTTACTTGAACTGTTTTCGTGTCATGATGCTGCTTCAAGAACTTTCAAGCCTTTCAAGGATCCTTTGAAGCTAGATCAATTTTTCTCATTTCTAGTAGTTTTATCCAGAAAACTTGAGGTAGTAATGATGTTCATAACATCATTCGATTCATACATATAAAGCTATCTTATTCGAAGGTTTAAACTTGTAATCACTAGAACATAGTTTAGTTAATTCTAAACTTGTTCGCAAACAAAAGTTAATCCTTCTAACTTTAATTTTAAAATCAACTAAACACATGTTCTATATCAATATGATATGCTAACTTAATGATTTAAAACCTGGAAACACGATGAACACCATAATATTGGATATACGCCGTCGTAGTGAAACTGGGGGGCTGTTTTGGTTTGGATAACTAAAAACTATGATAAACTTTGATTTAAAATTTATTCTTATGGGAAAATGATTTTTCATATGAACATGAAACTATATCCAAAAATCTTGGTTAAACTCAAAGTGAAAGTATGTTTTTCAAAATGGTTATCAAGATGTCGTTCTTTCGACGAAAATGACTACCTCTTTAGTAATTGACATGTAACTTAAATTTCCGACTATAAACCTATACTTTTTCTATTTGGATTCTTAAATTAGAGTTCAATATGAAACCATATCAATTTGATTCACTCAAAACGGATTTAAAATGAAGAAGTTATGGGCAAAACAAGATTGGATATTTTTGATCTTTTTAGCGAAATGTTTAACAAATCTATACAAATCATATCCTAGCTAACTTATATTGTATTATACATGTATTCTAATATATTATGTAATCTTGAGATACCATAGACACGTATTCAAATGTTTTGACATATCATATCAACCCATGTATATATATTATTTGTAACAACCATAGACACTCTATATGCAGTAATGTTGGAGTTAACTATACAGGGTTGAGGTTGATTTACAAAAATATATATACTTTGAGTTGTGATCTAGCCTGAGATGTGTATACACTGGGTCGTGGATTGATTCAAGATAATATATATCGATTTATTTATGTACATCTAACTGTGGACAACTAGTTGTAGGTTTTTAACGAAGACAGCTGACTTAATACACTCAAATCTTTAAAACATAATAAAAATGGTTGTAATTATATTTTTATCGTACTTTGATATATATGTACATATTTGTATAGGTTCGTAAATCGATCCGTGGCCAAGTCTTATTTTCGAGGAAGGAAATATATGTGAAAGTGAGTTATAGTCCCACTTTTAAAATCTAATATTTTTGGGATGAGAATACATGCAGGTTTTATAAATGATTTACAAAATAGACACAAGTACGTGAAACTACATTCTATGGTTGAATTATCGAAATCGAATAGGCCCCTTTTTATTAAGTCTGGTAATCTAAGAATTAGGGAACAGATACCCTAATTGACGCGAATCCTAAAGATAGATCTATTGGGCCTAACAAACCCCATCTAAAGTACCGAATGCTTTAGTACTTCAAAATTCATATCATATCCGAAGGGTGTCCCGGAATGATGGGGATATTCTTATATATGCATCTTGTTAATGTCGGTTACCAGGTGTTCACTATATGAATGATTTTTATCTCTATGTATGGGATGTGTATTGAAATATGAAATCTTGTGGTCTATTGTTACGATTTGATATATATAGGTTAAACCTATAACTCACCAACATTTTTGTTGACGTTTAAAGTATGTTTATTCTCAGGTGAATACTAAGAGCTTCCGCTGTTGCATACTAAAATAAGAACAAGATTTGGAGTCCATGTTTGTATGATATTGTGTAAAAACTGCATTCAAGAAACATATGTCGATGTAATATATTTCTATTGTAAACCATTATGTAATGGTCATGTGTAAACAGTATATTTTAGATTACCATTATTTAATAATCTACTTAATGCTTTTAAAACCTTTATTGATAAAATAAAGGTTATGGTTGTTTTAAAAATAAATGCAGTCTTTGAAAAAAGTCTCATATAGAGGTCAAAACCTAGCAACGAAATCAATTAATATGGAACGTTTATAATCAATATGAATGGGACATTTCAGTTGGTATCCGAGCGTTGGTCTTAGAGAACCAGAAAATTTGCATTAGTGTGTCTTATCGAGTGTGTTAGGATGCATTAGTGAGTCTGAACTTCGACCGTGTTTTCTTTAAAAATGATTGCTTAACATTTTTGTTGGAAACTATATATTATTAACATGTAAATATTATGTGATATATTAATCTCTTAACATGTTTGATATTGTGTGATAGATGTCTACCTCTAGCACAAATCCCATTGACTCACCTAATAATAATGAAGAGTCGAATATATATTGGCAAGATTAACAAGTTCCCGAAGAACCGGAAGAAGAGGAAACGGAACCGGAAGAAGAGGAACCAGAAGAAGAGGAACCGGAAGAAGAAGAGGTTCCAGAGGGGGGAATAGTAGGAACCACAGAAAACCGATCAAATAAAAGAAAATCCTCAACCAATGGACCAAAGTTAATAATGGTCAATGGTGTTTCTGCTAAGGAAGCAAAATATTGGGAAAATTACTAATTTTCCGATGAATCGGATCCTGATGAGGATTCCGATGATGTTATAGAAATTACCCCGACCCAATTTAATGAGGCAAAAGAAAATAATAAGGGAAAAGGCATCAAAATAGAGAAATCTGATTACGACCCGATGAACTTTATATGTACCGTCAACACCCGTATTTTCAATGTCGTGACAATAACCCGGGAACCTCTAAACCACCAGGTTTTTCTAAACCAATGTGGAAAACGACGGCTCGTATTAGAGGAACATCATATATCCCTAGAAAATTAGGAAAAAGAACCAAGTCCGAAGAAGAAGAAACCAGTGATTCAGATTAGAGGGGTGTGAGCATGTTGTGTAATAAATGTATTATAGTGTGCTTGTACTTTTATGTTCTATGTAAAAATTGCTTGTATTGTTTGTTATTACGAATCTAATCCTTGTCTATTTTAAAATATAAAAACAAAATGGATGTTAAGGGTAGGCAACCGAATATTTTAGAAGACCTACCAGAGGATATGATTGAGGAAATCTTGTCTAGAGTCGGTCAGAATTCATCAGCACATTTAGTTATGGCGAAATTAACTTGTCAAACTTTTGAAAGACTTTCCAGAAATGCCTTAGTTTATAAAAGGCTTTCCTTTGATAGGTGGGGTATATCACATTGGGGAGACTTTAAGTTACGCTGTGTTTTCTTTAAAGCATTAAATGCGGGGAACCCAAATGCAATTTTATGCTACGGGTTAAGAACCTATTTTGACTCGACATATCCCAACATAGGATTTCGTGAATTAGAAAGAACTTCTAACATGCAACATAAAGAAGCATGTTATGCTTACGGGTTAGTGATGTTCACTTCTTACCAAAGTGAGAAAAAGAACATCGGATTGCAGCTTTTAAATAAAACTTTCCCACAAGTGACGGATTCAGTAGTTGGGGTGAGAAACAAGGTTTTTAGATTATTACAGGGCTCTTGGACATTACGAAACCCTCATCCTTTTGACGACATTACAACATGCTGCCTAGCCAATGGTCATAACGGTTATTTTCCACAAGACCAAGGATGGGAAGTCGTCTTAGTAAAACCAGAATGCATGGCTTGTTTCTGGACTTATGAATTACGTGTGTTTATTTCCTTTGCTGAACAACTTGCGTATTAACTAGATTTATCTTCAAAACTGTCATGTATCATAGTGTACTATATTTCATGTTATAAATAATATAGCGAAGTTGTAAGTTTGATGAATATTTGTATGTGATATATTATTATAATCAGTTTTTCATATGGAATTGTAGTAGTTGAATTGTATATTAGCTACTAAGTATGAACTTAACGGGTAGGTAGTACCCGAATTTAAACTTATAAAACGCTAATATGAAGAAAAAGCTTTTATAAATAAGTTCATATTATGCTACGAGATACTATTGACTACTCTTAATATTCTGTATGATTAACTTGTTTCATTTGCCTATTTTGAAGGAAATGGCACCGACTACTCGACACACCTTGAATATGAGCGAAGAGGAATTTCGTGCCTTTCTTGCTTCAAACATATCCGCAGTACAGGCCGCGCTACATACCAACAATAACTCTGAATCTAGCAATACAGCTAACAGCGCAAGAAATCGTGTAGGATGCTCCTACAAGGAATTCACTGCCTGCAAACCTTCAGAATTTGATAGGACCGAAGGACCAATCGGATTGAAACGGTTGACCGAGAAAGTTGAATCGGTATTTGCCATAAGTAAGTGTGCTGAAGGAGACAAAGTGAAGTACGCTACGCATAACTTCACAGGTATTGCGTTAACAAAGTGGAATACCTATCTTGAGCAAGTGGGACAAGATGCTACTTACGCGCTACCGTGGTCAGCATTCAAGCACTTGATGAACGAGAAGTACCGTCCCAGAACTGAGGTCAATAAGCTCAAGTCAGAACTTAGAGGGTTACGAACACAGGGATTCGATATTACTTCGTACGAAAGACGATTCACAGAATTGTGCCTATTGTGTCCGAGAGCATTTGAAGATGATGAAGAGAAGATCGACGCGTTTGTGAAAGGGTTACCGGAGAGAATCCAAGAAGATATAAGTTCACACGAGCCTGCCTCCATACAAAAGGCATGTAGAATGGCTCACAAACTAGTGAACCAGATTGAGGGAAGAATTAAAGAACAGGCGGCCGAAGAGGCCAACGTGAAGCTAGTCAAAAGACAGTGGGAGGAAAATGGTGATAAGAGTCGCCAATACAACAACAACTATCCTAATAATCGCAACATCAATCGCAACTACAACAAACGGCACAACAACAACAACAACAACAACAACAACAACAACAACAACAACAACAACAACAACAACAACAACAACAACAACAACAACAACTACAACAATCATCCCAACAACAATAACAACCGCAACAACAACAACAATCAGAAGCAGCTATGCCAAAGGTGTGAAAAGTATCACTTGAGGTTCTGCACCAAATTTTGCAACAAGTGTAAAAGAAATGGTCATAGCGCGGCGAAGTATGAGGTCTATGGACCAGGGGTTAACAGAACATAAGGAACAAATGGTGTCGGAATGAGTAATGGCGGAGCAAGTAGTGTCGGAGCAAGTTATGCCAATGTAGTTTGTTATAAATGTGGAAAACCAGGCCACATTATTAGAAATTTCCCGAACCAGGAGAACACGAATGGACAAGGCCGCGGAAGAGTATTCAATATTAATGCGGCAGAGGCACAGGAAGACCCGGAACTTGTTACGGGTACGTTTCTTATTGACAAAAAATCTGCTTACGTTTTATTTGATTCGGGTGCGGACAGAAGCTATATGAGTAGAGATTTTTGTGCTAAATTAAGTTGTCTATTGATGCCATTGGATAGTAAATTTTTACTCGAATTAGCAAACGATAAATTAATTTCAGCAGATTATATATGCCGGAATCGATAAATTAAACTGGGTAGTGAAATATTTAAGATTGATTTGATACCAGTAGAGTTAGGGAGTTTTGATGTAATAGTTGGCATGGACTGGCTGAAGGAGATGAAAGCAGAGATCGTATGTTACAAAAATGCAATTCGCATTGTACGAGAAGAAGGAGAACCCTTAATGGTGTACGGAGAAAAGGGCAACACGAAGCTACATCTTATTAGTAATTTGAAGGCACAAAAACTAATAAGAAAAGGTTGCTATGTTGTTCTATCACACGTCGAGAAAGTAAAAACTGAAGAAAAGAGCATCAATGATGTTCCCGTCGCAAAAGAATTTCCCGATGTATTTCCGAAAGAATTACCAGGACTACCTCCACATCGATCTGTTGAATTTCAAATAGATCTTGTACCAGGAGCTGCACCAATAGCTCATGCTCCTTACAGACTCGCACCCAGCGAGATGAAAGAACTGCAAAGCCAACTGCAAGAACTATTAGAACGTGGTTTCATTCGACCAAGCACATCACCATAGGGAGCTCCTATTTTGTTTGTCAAGAAGAAGGATGGTATATTTAGGTTGTGTATTGACTACAGAGAGTTGAATAAACTTACCATCAAAAACCGTTATCCATGGCCGAGAATTGACGACTTATTTGATCAACTACAAGGCTCGTCAGTTTATTCGAAAATCGATTTACGTTCTGGATATCATCAAATGCGAGTAAAGGAGGATGATGTTCCAAAAACTGCTTTTAGGACGCGTTATGGTCATTACGAGTTTATGGTTATGCCGTTTGGATTGACTAACGCACCAGCTGTGTTCATGGACCTTATGAACCGAGTGTGTGGGCCATATCTTGACAAGTTTGTCATTGTTTTCATCGATGACATACTTATTTACTCAAAGAATGATCAAGAGCACGAAGAACATTTGAGAAAAGTGCTAGAAGTATTGAGGAAAGAAAAACTGTACGCTAAGTTTTCAAAGTGTGCATTTTGGTTGGAAGAAGTTCAATTCCTCGGTCACATAGTGAACAAAGAAGGTATCCAGGTGGACCCGGCAAAGATCAAAACCGTTGAAAAGTGGGAAACCCTAAAAACTCTGAAGCATATACGTCAATTTTTAGGATTGGCTGGTTACTACAGAAGATTCATCCAAGATTTCTCCAAAATAGCAAAACCCTTGACTGCATTAACGCATAAAGGGAAGAAATTTGAATGGAAGGATGAACAAGAGAAGGCGTTTCAGTTATTGAAGAAAAAGCTAACTACGGCACCTATATTGTCATTGCCTGAAGGGAATGATGATTTTGTGATTTATTGTGACGCATCAAAGCAAGGTCTCGGTTGTGTATTAATGCAACGAACAAAGGTGATTGCTTATGCGTCTAGATAATTGAAGATTCACGAGCAAAATTATACGACTCACGATTTGGAATTGGGTGCTGTTGTTTTTGCATTAAAGACTTGGAGGCATTATTTATATGGGGTCAAAAGTATTATATATACCGACCACAAAAGTCTCCAACATATATTTAATCAGAAGCAACTGAATATGAGACAACACAGGTGGATTGAACTGTTGAATGATTATGATTTTGAGATTCGATACCACCCGGGGTAGGCGAATGTGGTAGCTGACGCTTTAAGTAGAAAGGACATAGAACCTATACGAGTAAAAGCTATGAATATAATTATTCATACTAGCCTTACTACTCAAATAAAGGAGGCGCAACAGGGGGTTGTAAAAGAAGGAAAGTTGAAGAATGAGATACCCAAAGGATCAGAGAAACATCTTAATATTCGGGAAGACGGAACCCGATATAGGGCTGATAGAATTTGGGTACCAAGGTTTGGAGATGTGAGAGAAATGGTACTTAAGGAAGCACATAAAACCAGATATTCAATACATCTCGGAGCGGGGAAGATGTATAAAGATCTCAAGAAACACTTTTGGTGGCCGGGTATGAAAGCCGATATTGCAAAATATGTAGGAGAATGTTTGACGTATTCTAAGGTCAAAGCTAAACATCAGAAACCATCAGGTCTACTACAAAAATGCTTACAATTACATCCTCATTCAGTTTCATCAACAATTCTACTCGTATGCACCCGTATTCGTACTCGTACAATACACAGCTTTTATATGTATGTACTATTGGTATATACACTCCAATGATCAGCTCTTAGCAACCCAGGTGAGTCACCTAACACATTTAGGAACCATCATTTGGAAACTAGCATGAAATATCTCATAAAATAACAAAAATATTAGTAATCATTCATGACTTATTTACATGAAAAAAAAATTACATATTCTTTATATCTAATCCATATACCAACGACCAAAAACACTTACAAAAACTTTCATTCTACAATTTTCTTCATCTAATTGATCTCTATCAAGTTCCATCTTCAAGTTCTAAGTGTTCTTCATAAATTCCATAAGTATAGTTTCATAAAAATCAAGAATACTTCCAAGTTTGCAAGTCTACTTCCAAGATTTCTAATCCATTCCAAGTAATCATCTAAGATCAAGGAACCTTTGTTATTTACAGTAGGTTATCTTTCTAATTCAAGGTAATATTCATATTCAAACTTTTATTCAATTTCTACAACTATAACAATCTTATTTCGAGTGAAAATCTTACTTGAACTGTTTTCGTGTCATGATTCTGCTTCAAGAACTTTCAAGCCATCCAAGGATCCTTTGAAGCTAGATCCATTTTTCTCATTTCTAGTAGTTTTATCCAGAAAACTTGAGGTAGTAATGATGTTCATAACATCATTCGATTCATACATATAAAGCTATCTTATTCGAAGGTTTAAACTTGTAATCACTAGAACATAGTTTAGTTAATTCTAAACTTGTTCGCAAACAAAAGTTAATCCTTCTAATTTGACTTTTAAAATCAAATAAACACATGTTCTATATCTATATGATATGCTAACTTAATGATTTAAAACCTGGAAACACGATGAACACCATAAAATCGGATATACACCGTCGTAGTGAAACCGGGGGGCTGTTTTGGTTTGGATAATTAAAAACTATGATAAACTTTGATTTAAAAGTTGTTCTTCTGGGAAAATGATTTTTCATATGAATATGAAACTATATCCAAAAATCTTGGTTAAACTCAAAGTGAAAGTATGTTTTTCAAAATGGTCATCAAGATGTCGTTCTTTCGACGGAAATGACTACCTCTTTAGTAATTGACATGTAACTTAAATTTCTGACTATAAACCTATACATTTTCTATTTTGATTCTTAAATTAGAGTTGAATATGAAACCATAGCAATTTGATTCACTCAAAACGGATTTAAAATGAAGAAGTTATGGGTAAAACAAGATTGGATATTTTTGCTCTTTTTAGCTACGGCAAATGTTTAACAATTCTATACAAATCATATCCTAGCTAACTTATATTGTATTATACATGTATTCTAATATATTATGTAATCTTGAGATACCATAAACACGTATAAAAATGTTTTGACATATCATATCGACCCATGTATATATATTATTTGGAACAACCATAGACACGCTATATGCAGTAATGTTGGAGTTAGCTATACAGGGTTGAGGTTGATTCCAAAAATATATATACTTTGAGTTATGATCTAGCCTGAGACGTGTATACACTGGGTCGTGGATTGATTCAAGATAATATATATCGATTTATTTCTGTACATCTAACTGTGGACAACTAGTTGTAGGTTATTAACGAGGACAGCTGACTTAATACACTCAAATCTTTATAACATAATAAAAATGGTTGTAATTATATTTTGATCATACTTTGATATATATGTACATATTTGTATAGGTTCGTGAATCGATCCGTGGCCAAGTCTTATTTCCGAGGAAGGAAATATCTGTGAAAGTGAGTTATAGTCCCACTTTTAAAATCTAATATTTTTGGGATGAGAATACATGCAGGTTTTATAAATGATTTACAAAATAGACACAAGTACGTGAAACTACATTCTATGGTTGAATTATCGAAATCGAATATGCCCCTTTTTATTAAGTCTGGTAATCTAAGAATTAGGAAACAGACACCCTAATTGACGCGAATCCTAAAGATAGATCTATTGGGCCTAACAAACCCCATCCAAAGTACCGGATGCTTTAGTACTTCGAAATTTATATCATATCCGAAGGGTATCCCAGAATGATGGGGATATTCTTATATATGCATCTTGTTAATGTCGGTGAATCCTAAAGATAGATCTATTGGGCCTAACAAACCCCATCCAAAGTACCGGATGCTTTAGTACTTCGAAATTTATATCATATCCGAAGGGTGTCCTGGAATGATGGGGATATTCTTATATATGCATCTTGTTAATGTCGGTTACCAGGTGTTCACCATATGAATGATTTTTATCTCTATGTATGGGATGTGTATTGAAATATGAAATCTTGTGGTCTATTGTTACGATTTGATATATATAGGTTAAACCTATAACTCACCAACATTTTTGTTGACGTTTAAAGCAAGTTTATTCTCAGGTGAATACTAAGAGCTTCCGCTGTTGCATACTAAAATAAGGACAAGATTTAGAGTCCATGTTTGTATGATATTGTGTAAAAACTGCATTCAAGAAACATATGTCGATGTAATATATTTCTATTGTAAACCATTATGTAATGGTCATGTGTAAACAGTATATTTTAGATTATCATTATTTGATAATCTATGTAATGCTTTTAAAACCTTTATTGATAAAATAAAGGTTATGGTTGTTTTAAAAATAAATGCAGTCTTTGAAAAACGTCTAATATAGAGGTCAAAACCTCGCAACGAAATCAATTAATATGGAATGTTTATAATCAATATGAACGGGACATTTCAACATGCATCCAATTTCCAACGTAATATATAAATATATCTCGTATACATCAATTTAACACTTTAAATTGTTTAATCACATAAACAAGCGAATTATAAATGTTCTAACGATTAAATAAGTACCTTAAGACACGTATGAAGAAAATGAGATGTTTCAAATGAAGTTATGAATCAATACCTTCATTGTTACACTTGATTTATTATGAAATGGAGTTTATTGTGTTGAAGCAGTGATTAACGATTGTTAAGTCATTAACGAAGGATGTACATCATAGCATATTAGTGATATGAATTAACCAAGTAGTACTAGTTAAGATTCACACGTAATAGCTTAGTACGAAAAGATTTTTTATTGTTCCAAACCATATATATATATATAAGGTATACATATATAATTCTTCAGGAAAAATGAGTCAATACATCTTAACTCATTATTACTAATATTCCTTGGTTTCTATGGGGCATATGATGTTGATGTTTGAGGTACCGAGTGTGATGTTGAGGTGTGGGATACGGATGTTGTTGTTGGTATTTATGTTGCTGTTGCTGATACTGGTGGTGCTGTCGGTGCTGGTTATGCTGCTGATGCTCTTAGATTTTGCACCATATTCTCTAGAGCCACCACTCGAGCATCATTGACTTCTGCTATTATTTTGGGATGATTGGCGGTTCGGACAAGGGGATGAATAAGATCTAGAATTCTAGATATTATATATTCGTGGCGGGATATCCTGGAAATGAGGGTGAAAATGGTGTTCCGAACTGGTTCGCCGGTAAGTGCTTCAGGTTCTTCGCCAATAGGGCAATGTGGTGGGTGAAAAGGATCACCTTCTTCACTTCTCCATTGATTGAGTCGGCTACGAACCCATCCCCAATTCATCCAAAAAAGATGATGACTGATTGGTTCGTTCATTCTGATTACGCTGTCTGTGGAGCTCGAGGAATCAAGTGAGAAATCCATATTATGTAGCTAGAATAAGGTTTGATATGAAATGGGTGTTGGATACTGAATGATATATTCGTTTCCTTGAATACATATATATAGCAAAGGGATTCCGTAATTTACGGAGGAAATTTAGGAAAAGTGTTAGACAAAGTCTATTGGGATAGATATGATAAGATATGATTTGTTTATACTTCATTTATGGAATAATTGCAGTATGACATGTCGAGATAAAAAAAATGATAAGTATGTAATCAGATAAACTTTTGATTAAAGACTTTCAATTCGTAATGGCCTATTCAGGTCTAGGGGCTTGAGCTATAGGATCTCTTAAGTCGGTAATCCAAACCCTTCCATTCTAGAGTTTCGTAGACGTCGCTCGTCAAGAAAATTCAATGATAAAAAATAACGAGAAAGCAAAGATTTTGAAAGTAATGAATATGAATAGTAGAGATTTCAAGAATCATGGTTAACATTTCATGTAATACATGTGTAATACACAAAACCATGATAGATGACAAAGTAATGTCAAGAATTTTAGAAATCATGGTGTCGCATTTAAATGTGGTGGCGGAATTGGATAGTACTTAGGAGAGTGAGCAGAGTTCTTAGGTTGGCTCGACATTCTAAGAAAGATTAAAGAATTTAATTAGTAAAGTTTCTAAGGTATAGTGTAGAATTTAACAATTAAAGGCACTATGGTCAAGAAAAGTTGTAGTCCTACATTGCTAGGGTACCTAATTGTATAAGGCACACATAAAATGCAAACCTGGTTCTCTACAACAATACTGCTCTAATACCATTTGTGTCACACCCCCAAATAGGGCCTGGGTATTTGTGACTAATTATATCAAATCACAGTTGTATAAACGAGAACGACTCTATATGAGACGTTTTATTGAGTTTTGCAGCGGAAGATAAATAGATTACATTGTGTTTAGGACATTAAATATTTTTAAATGAATTGGTAAGTAATGCATGTAGACTCCAAGCATGGCAAGAAATCATCATCAAAGTAGTAGATATACAGCGGAAGCAATATTTAAGTACCTGAGAATAAACATGCTTAAAAAGTCAACACGAGGTTGAGTGAGTTCATAGGTTTGTCATAAATAATGATTTCAGTAATAGATCACAAGATTTAATAAAAGACGATATATCATGTATATCAAAAGTATGCCATGAGCGTATAATATCAAAACTAAATGATTTTACCCCGTAACAATACATATGTAATTGTCAAGATCATTATTATACCACCAATTGACCTGAGGTCAACAGTGCGGGACGTTACTCCCAATAGTGCTATCTATAATAATTCCGTTTGCCACTTTAATTCATCTAGCAATTAATGACATTATAAAGCAGGGTTTTGCATGTTTCAAATGAACACAATAAAAATACTCATGTTGGTCGCATAATAAGTTTGTACTTGTGTCTATCAGTTATAAAAATAGTATATGTATTCTCAGCCCAAAAATATAGATAAAAAGGGAGCAAATGAAACTCACGATACGATACGATACGATAGTTTGTAGTAAATATGCATAGGATGGCACTGAACAAGTACAGAGTTGACCTCGGATTCACGAACCTATATCAAATATATATTAACACATATACTTGTAATCGAATAAGTTTATATATATTATTTCACTTGTTATATATTTCTATATATATATATATATATATATATATATATATATATATATATATATATATATATATATATATATATATATATATATATATATATATATATATAAGTATTTGTTTGATAAAATGATTTTAATAATGATAATGAATAAAGAGTTGTATTATTTTGTAATAATAATAATAATAATATTCATAATGATAATGGTAATATTCATAATGATACTAGTAATAAAAATAATAATAATAATAATAATAATAATAATAATAATAATAATAATAATAATAATAATAATAATAATAATAATAATAATAATAATAATATAGTGTTATGATTTCAAAAATAATAATTTTTGTAAAAATGATAATAATGATAATACTTTTTAATAATAATAATACTAATAAAATAAACATATTAGTAATAATAATAATGATAACATTAATAATAATACTTATAAATATAAAATGATACTAATAGTAATAACAATGATAATAATAAATTGTATTCCTTTCAAAATAATAATAATAACTATAATAATAATAATAATAAAAATAATAATAACAATACTTAATGATGATGCTAGTAATAATAATAATGATAATACTACTAATTAGATTAATGATAATAATAATAATAATTATCATAATAATAATAATAATAATAATAATAATAATAATAATAATAATGATAATAATAATAATAACAACAATAATAACAATAATAATAATAATAATAATAATAATAATAATAATAATAATAATAATAATAATAATCATAATAATCATAATAATAATAATCATAATAATAATAATAATAATAATAATAATAATAATAATAATAATAATAATAATAATCATAATAATAATAATAATAATAATAATAATAATAATAATAATAATAATAATAATAATAATAATAATAATAATAATAATAATAATAATAATAATAATAATAATAATAATAATAATAATAGTAAGAACTGCCTTATAAGCCTTTAAAAAAATGTCTCGAACCGGGCTCGAACCCGAGACCTCCCGCTCGCACACTAACACCCTCAACCATCACTCCATACTTGCTTTTCTGGAATTACACCCAAATAATATAAATGTAACCCGTTTTTCTTATTTGTTTCATATTCTTCTTCTTCTTGAAATCTAGTCTACCATGGAACTTCAACAATCAAGATAACGAGTTACGAATTCAATTACAACTTGTAACGGCCATAAACTAACAAGAGTGTTCTTGATAATTTAAAAAAATAAAAAATAAAAAAATTATTAAAACAGCTACTGCTGTCGCAACTTTTAAAAAAAATGTGATTTTTGAATTTGAGCTCGTTTTAGATAAAGGCTACTACATGAAATAAGTTCAAATCATTCTTAGAAACTTTAGGAATCATCAATTTAACTTAAATTATAACAGAATCTCGAATTCGATTGAGAACAAAAGTTGACTTTTAAATTTTGAAACTTTGACTCAAAAATTCGTGATTAATACAACGAATTGGAACTTCAAATTTTAGAGAAAGATCATTTAGAGGATTCCTAACAACTCTACATTTAAGGATTTTGAAATGGATTAAAATTCTAGCTTTTAGAAAAATGAGCAATAACAGAGGGACCGATGGTAAAAAAATAAAAAAATAAGAATTAATATATATATATATATATATATATATATATATATATATATATATATATGTTAAATTTGATAATTGATGAGAGGAAGTCTATTAAATCTGTTGAGAATGATCAATTGATTTATAGACTGAATGGATTCAATAAAAAATTAAAGCTCGCTCATTGTTTTGGAAAAGAAGCAGAAAAATATCACGATTATATATAAAAAATAAAAGCAGATAAATAAAATACATAAAAAAACACAGAAGTCAATTACAGAGGGAAAGAAAAAAATTAAAAAAATAAAACAGATTTATATATACTGATTTAGTACATTGTTCTTGACTTTTTATTTATTTTTAATAATAACTAATTAATAAATATATTAATAATAATAATTTGATAATATAATAATAAAAGTAATAATAATGATAATAATAATATTATTAATGATAAATAAAAATAATGATAACAATATTAATATAACAATATTAATGATAAAAATGATAATTTTATTTATAATTAATAATAATAATCATTATAGAATGTTAATAACACTTTTAATAATAAATGTATTAATAATAAAGATATTTATAATAATCTTAATAATAATCTTATCACTTTTAGTAAAAGTGATAATACTAATAATATTAATGTTATTAATAATTATTAATAATAATAATAATAACATTAGTAATAGTTGTAATACTTGTAAATGATGATAAATAACAATAATGTTAATATAACAAATTAATATTAATACTTAATTACTTATAATTAATGGTTCGTGAATCGTCGGAATTATATAAAAGTTAGGTTTAAATTTAGTCGAAAATTTCCGAGATGTCACATTACTGCAGAGGAAGACTTTACTTCTTTAGATGCCGAAGCATCTTGCTTGGTAGAATTTATTATTAAGTCATGATTAGGTTGGATGGGCTGATTGGTATTTTTACCATCCATGCTTTCAGCTCTCTTGCCTACCGAAGCTTGCGCTTCATTTAGTGTAGGGCTTACTGTTATTGTTGGATGTGATACGGAGATGGGTGAAGGTGACCAAGTTGGCTCTAAGTCTTGATCCATATTACCACTGGTTGGAGTACTGTTTGGCGGACGATAGGAGTCGAAGTCCTAAATCTAGTTACTCGTTGGGTTGGCGGAGTCTGAATCATCTCATCGGGCATATATCGTGTTCTCTTTGGAGAATTTTCTGAAGATGATTCAGTTGCTGATGAATCGGTGTCACTGCTATCCTCAGGTGTGGTTGATAGCGTAGGTTCAATCCTAAGAGGACTAGGTTCCCTGATCCTCACGGGTTGAGCTTGTTGAGTTACCCTAGGGCGTTTGAGGTTTATCCCAAGTGGAGGATTAGCTGGCTCGGGTGGTTGTACTATAGGTTCTTCTACGACCTCTGGGACTGGAACCGCGGCTGGTTCAACTTGTTCTTGTTGTACCGGGTTCGAAAGAGGTATACCTACCGCCTCAAAATAAGAATGCATTCGAGCGTCTTGGGGTTCAGCTAGCATCACTAGCCAATTTGGAATTGGCGCAGTGAATTGATTTTCTGAAATCACTTGAGTATTCATCTTTAACTCCTCAAATCTCTTCATATGTAATCCATGTGTACCTGGTACAAAAATATTTTCTTTTCTACAACCATTTATAGCATCATGGATAAAAATACTGAAAAACCTTTCACAAGGAATGTAAGAACTCCTTATTTTATCTACTTGAGCTTGAACCAGATCCCACAAGAGTTCTGCATAATCTGGGTTTTCCACTAGTGTGAATGAGTAGAAAAGCTTAAGCATTGGCACTGTCAAGCTGTCTGATCCACTCCCTATCATTAGTAGACATCTGTTGATGATCGAGAAGATAACATACCATCGGGAGTGTAAGTATTTCTTTTGAAACTTAGCCATAGGAACACCAGTGTCTCCAGCATATCCAAGTTGGAATACTGAGTTCATCATCTGTTGAGTAGATGGAAAAGCAGGAGTATTTTATACTAGAAGAAGCTGAAAGATCCTCCTAAAGTCAGCTTTTGTAATTCTCCTCAATCCTTGTACCCCTCTCAGCTCAAATTCAAATCTAGTAGGGTCTCCCTATGGATTGGCAGCAGTAGGTTGTATAACCTCTACAAACTTGATTGTTCGGTTAAGAAGACTCAAGTCTGTAATAGGTACACTAACAGTTGAGCTTAGAGCAGGCCATAAAGTATACCTCTCTAGAATAGCAGTCCAGTAGTTGCAATGGATGTTGGTTTCAGAATTGATGAAGTGATTGTTCGCCATTTAGCTGTATAAATAAGAAATATAAGACCACAAGATGTTATCACAAAGCACATATTTCTATTCTTATTTCCTTTGAAATCCTTTGTATTTTTCAGATTTTATAAATTTTATGGATTTTCGAAGTTATAAACATCATTTATTCCAATTATGCACTAACATTTGACAAATATGATATCCAAATGAAATTCAACACATTACTAAACCATCATGTATAATCAAATATGTTACATAAAGAATCAGAACAACACTTAGTCATACAACGCAGATTCAGTATTCATGAAAAATTCCAGATTCGATCACCAAATTTGCTTGAGTTTCCATTTCAATGATTTAGAATAAGCATGTTAATTTTTTCAAATTAAAAACAAATTATTTCAATGTACCAAACATCAGACTCGGTAACAAGCCAAGAACAGATTCGGTAACTCCAAAATTCACAGATAATCACTCAAACATGCATATTCAGTCTCATATCACGCAAAATCATAACTATAATCAATTAACAACTCGAATAAATCAGAAAGACATGTTAGTTGTTTGAACAGACTCGGTACTGTATCATGAAGACATTCAGTATATACATAATCCATTAAATAATCAATTAATCATGCAATTCGACTCGTTCAATTGATAGATCAATCAATTTAACACAGATTAGAAAAGATTTCATGTCAATCAACCTAGTCAATTGAGTTTAATCTAAGCTTAAAGATTTCAGACTCAGATTCGGTATAATCAACAATATTTCAAAATTAAGTGTCATAATCCTGTTGTTATTGATCTTTTCTGGTTTATATTTATTATATATCTCAGATATACAACATGTGCATCTTAAACTTGATTAAAATGAAGAAATACCAAAGATTTGAAGATAGAGAATGACGGATTCGGTAGATTAAGCAGATTCGGTAAGTTTAATCAGATTCGGTATGCAATTAACTCAATGTGAGAGAAAGTTTGACTTTGACCCTCCTATTTATAGATACCGAATACACTTAAAAACATGGGCCTTACCGAATGGGCCAATTTACCGAATGCAGTCCATTTTTCAACTTTTAATCAGTTTTACTTCAAATCTTGACAAATCTTTATCAAGGATATAACAAGTTTATCACATTTTCAATGAACAACTTTTCTGAGATACTTTTTGAAAGTTTTGAACTTACCAAATCTGCATTGTTGGTTGTCAGATTCGGTATAATGCTAAAAATAGCATTTATTCAGTCAAAATTCAATTCTTTTTGGATTTTAACTTTTCAAGTTTTTATGAATTTTCTCAAAACAAGATTTGTACTTAAAACACTTTGAATTATCTACAAAGTATAAATCTTCAGTGATATCAATTGTTGAAGCGGGATGCATACTGATATGTATACAAGCCTCTGTGAATTATTTCAGATTTAAAACAAAGAATTTATGAATTCACTTTTGAAAAACAATTTTCTTTTCATTTTCTCCCTTTTTCTCCCCCTCAAAATGTGATGTACAATTAAGTAAATCAGCATTTTGATTTGTCCCAAGAAAATGTATTAACTCTCCCTTGAAAGATGATATCAATTAGTTACTTCCCCCTTTCGTAACTATTGAAACAATAAACTCAGGAAGTTATCAGAAAATAAAAGCTCCCCCTTGAAAGAAAGTTTCTAAAGCATAAGGAATCATTTGCTCCCCCTAGAAAGTATATACTCCCCCTCAATACAGCTAAGGAATGTCAAGCACTATATTCTACCATGCCAATTTCTTTTATCAAGAACTTTAGCCTAAGTTCATCTAATGGTTTAGTGAACATGTTAGCTAATTGCACTTTGATAGGCACAAAGTATAACCCTACATCTCCTTTTTCTACATGGTCCTTAATGAAATGATAACAAATATCTATGTTTTTAGTCTTAGAATGCTGGACCAAGTTGCTAGTTATTGCAATAGCACTTAGTGAATCACAGTAAATTGGGGTCTTAGAAATCTTAAAGCCATAGTCCAAAAGTTGAGTTTGCATTCACAAAACTTGTGAACAACAGTGAGCTGCAGCAATATACTCAGGCTCAGTTGTTGATAAGGACACACAGTTCTGCTTTTTGTATGACCAACCGACTAGTCTATTTCCAAACATCAGAGTTGATCCAGATGTGCTTTTCCTATCAACATGGCAACCGCCATGATCAGCATCTGTGTAAGCAGTGAGATTGAAATCGAATCCATGAGGATACCAGATTCCATGGTTAGGTGTACCTTTAAGGTACTGAAAAATTCTAACCACTGCTTTGGAGTGTGATTTCTTAGGGTTTGACTGAAAGCGAGCACTGACTGTTAAAGCAAGTGTAATGTCCGGTCTGCTCGTAGTTAATTACATTAAAGAACCAACCATGCTTCTATAAAGCGTAATATCAAAGGGTTCCCCATTAGTATCAGCATCCAGTAATGTCCTCATTGGGGTTGTCATTGGTTTTAAAGCAGTCATTTTAAAATGTTTTAGCATATCATTGATATACTTTGTTTGACTGATAAAAATCCCGTTTGATAATTGTTTTACTTGTAACCCCAAGAAGAAATTGAGCTGGTCAAGCATGCTCATTTTGAATTTTTTGGCCATAAGGTCACCAAATTATTTGCATAAAGTCGGGGACGTGGAACCAAAAATAATGTCATCAACGTAAATTTGAACCAAGAGAATGTGATCGTGGTTTTTACAGATGAAGAGCGTTGTATCAATCGTTCCACAAGAAAAGCCAGTATCCAGTAAGTACTTTGTCAAGGTCTCGTACCATGCACGCGGTGCTTGCTTTAGACCATACAAAGATTTCTCCAAGTGGTAAACGTGGTTTGGATGAATGTGATCAACAAAGCCTTCGGGTTGATCAACATAAACTTCCTCTTGAAGATTACCATTCAGAAAAGTGGTTTTGACATCCATTTGAAACAACGTGAACTTCATATGATAAGCAAATGTAATAAATAGATGAATAGCCTCAATCCTTGCAACCGGAGCAAACATTTCATCATAATCAATACCATCTTATTGTCGGTATCCCTTAGCCATAAGACGTGCCTTATTTCGAACCACAATTCCATCAAAATCCTTCTTGTTTTTGAAAATCCACTTAACCCCTATTGGTCGTTGACCCGCTGGACTTAGAACTAATCGCCATACTTTTAATCGTTTAAATTGCTTGATCTCTTCTTGCATTGCTACCACCCAGTTCAGATCTAGTAAAGCTTGAGCAACTGTTGTTGGTTCAATCTTACTAAGAAAGGCAGTGCATAAACACATATTCCGAGTAGCCCTTCGAGTTGAAACTGGAGCAGATGCATCACCAATGATAAGATCTATCGGATGACTTTTAGTCCATCGGTTGTTATGTGGAAGAGGTTGAACATCAGTGGCATCCATTGAAACATCAACTGTTGTTGACGTTGAGCCATGATCCTCTTATGCTGATGTAACATTTTCTAATGGATTCATTTAAGTTTCTGGAGAAACAACTGAAGTTGTATCAACGGAAGTATCTTGAATTGGTTCAAGATTATCATCAGGAGGTGGGAGGGAGGATGAAGAAACAACATGTGAATCAGTTGGTGTTGAATCTTCATCAAAGAGACTTGGTTGAGTCTCCAGGGTAGTTGTGATGACCCGGGAATTTTCGACTAATTTTGAACTAAATCTTTATATAAGCTCGACATGATAAGCGAATTCTGTAATGTTAAAGTCTCAAAATCCTTTGAGCTGCGTTCATGTATACATTTGACCTTCGACCATGCCCGACGATTCACGAACAATTATTTGTAAATAAATATGTATAAATATAAGTATTGATAATAATTTGAAATTATAAGAATATAAATTTAAACATTGAGATAAAATAAGTTATTATATATAAAAATTAAATATTATAAAATATTAATATATTAAAGTTAATTACAAATTAAAAACATAGTTGTTATACTAAGGATATTATTATTACTTTCATAAGTATTATCAATACTAATACTAATATTAAAATTAGTAATATTAATAGTATTATTTTCAATATATAGCATATAGACATGAAATTTGTTGTATAAATTATTATAGTATTATTACTAATATTATGATTATCATTAATAATATTAGCATTATTATAAATATAAATAATATTATTGTTATAAATTCCATAGTTATGGTTATCATTATTATTAAAAATAATATTATTATTATTATCATTAGATTACCATAAATTTTATTATTAATAGTTATGATATTAGGAATATTATTATTATTTTTATATGTATTAATTAAAAAGTTTAGTTATTAAAGATAAATAAAGATATACACAAATATTAGGACTAAATATATAAATATAAATATAGATATAATTAAATAATATTCAAATAAATTGCAAATCAAAACAGATAGTACACGATATATAGATATCACAATCAGTTATATATTTTTTTTTCATATTTCTGTTCTACAAGTGAGTGTGTCAACTTTTTTACACCACAATACAAAAACCCGTGATTTACCAGTGTATTACTCGTTTATTCAGATTCAATATAGATATTAAACTACTGCAATTGTGAAAGAAAAACCACATTCAATAACTCTCTTATATTTTTTTTTCTTTCTTCTTCGTAAACCCATTTTATATATAATCGATTTTCGGATCAAAATACAAAATCTAATAACGCAGTTGTGTTAGGAATCATATATGTAAACTTCCTGTAAAACCTCAAATCCCAATTTTTTATATCGAGTTAGAATTTTGGAGTCAAAGGTTTTTGAAATAAAAGTCAAACAAATTGTTCTTGAGGAAATTCGAACTCGTTTTGATGATTCAAGTCCAATTGAAGATTCCGTTAGTTTCTATAAGCAATTTGCAAACAAATTCATGTTATAACAATTTCCTAAAACTCAATAAAAATCGAAGAACATTTTTTTTTATCTAAAAGCTGCGACAGCAGCATTTTTATTTATTTATATTTTTTTTATTGATTGTTAATCCAATTAATTTCAGTTGAGTATTTCTGTGTTGGATACGAATTGATAAAAATAGCTGGTAAACCAATTGATTGGTTATAGATTGAATTTGGTCGTAGGATTTAGGGAAGAAGGAGATGAGTAAATTAGAAAACAGAATTATAGGTTATATATAATTGTTATGGGTATAAATCAGAAAATACGAAATAGATCGATGGTTACCAGGTTGTGATGAGGAATGAGGGGGCTAGGGTTCAATTCCGGGCTGGGACATTCTTTTTGTTGAAAGCTTATTAAGGTAGTTCTTTTATTTCTATTATGATTATTATTATTATTATAAATATGATTATTATAGTTATTGTTATTAATATTAGTATTGTAATTATTATTGTTAAGAATACTACTAATATATGTAATAAATATCAATTATCAATTATTATTATTATTAGGTATTAGTAATATTATGAATATCATTAATATAGTTATTACTATCATTAGCGTTATTACTAGTATTATATTTTTAGTATTATTATTAATAATCTTATAAATATTATCATCATTGATAATATTATTACTTTGTAATGTCCTTATGTATTTTTGTTATTTTCGTTACTAATATTGTTATTAACTTTATCATATTAATATTGTATGTACTATTAATAACATTACCAAAAATTATCATTTTAAGTATTATTATCACTAGTATGATTATGATTATTATTATTATTATCATTTTATAAATATTAGAACTATTATTATTAACATAAGTATATTATTAGTATTAGTATCATTTTCTATAATTATTAGAATTATTAATATTGGCATAAGTATTATTATTAATAGTATCACCTTTATTAAAATGATTATCATTAACGAGTATTGTTATTATTAAAAATCAATATAATCATTACTAAAAAGTATCATTGCTTTGAATATGTATTTTTTTTATATATATATAAAAACTATTATAAATACTATTAACATTATTATTAAGAAAATTATTATTTTATCAGTATACTTATTCTACTATTATTATAACTATATTATGTAGACAAAAGATTTCTTAAATAAAAAGATATATAATATAAAACTTAACTATATTAAAAATTGTTGTTTATTTAAATATATATAAAATAACATATAATTTATCAATATAAAAATTATATCACTAATAGTAAAATATATTATTTGTTCGATTACAAATACGTGTGCTAATAAATATACAAATAATATAGGTTCGTGAATCCGAGGCCAACCTTACACTTATTCAATGATGTTATATGTATTTTTACTACAAAATACAGTATGGTGAGTTTCATTACTCCCTTTTTATATATATATTTTTGGGACTGAGAATACATGCGTTGCTTTTATAAATGTTTTACGATATAGACACAAGTAATCGAAACTACATTCTATGGTTGAATTATCGAAGTCGAATATGCCCCTTTTTATTAAGTCTGGTAATCTAAGAATTAGGGAACAGACACCCTAATTGACGCGAATCCTAAAGATAGATCTATCGGGCCCAACAAACCCCATCCAAAGTACCGGATGCTTTAGTACTTCGAAATTTATATCATGTCCGAAGGAGGATCCCGGAATGATGGGGATATTCTTATATGTATATTATGAATGTCGATTACCAGGTGTTCAATCCATATGAATGATATTTTTGTCTCTATGCATGGGACGTATGTTTATGAGAAATGGAAATATGAAATCTTGTAGTCTATTAAAATTATGAAATGATTATTTATGTTAAACTAATGAACTCACCAACCTTTTGGTTGACACTTGAAAGCATGTTTATTCTCAGATATGAAAGAAATCTTCCGCTGTGCAATTGATTTTTTTAAAGATATTACTTGGAGTCATTCATGACATATTTCAAAAGATGTTGCATTCGAGTCGTTGAGTTCGTCAAGATTATTATTAAGTCAATTATAGTTAGATATTATAAAATGGTATGTATGCCGTCCACTTTCAATGTAATGAAATATTGTCTTTTCAAAAACTAATGCAATGTTTGTAAAATGTATCATATAGAGGTCAAGTACCTCGCGATGTAATCAACTGTTGTGAATCGTTTATAATCGATATGGACTTTGTCCGGATGGATTAAGATGGGTCTTGACAGTTGGTTTCAGAGCGGTGGTCTTAGCGAACCAGGTCTTGCATTAGTGTGTCTAACTGATAGTCGTTAGGATGCATTAGCGAGTCTGGACTTCGACCGTGTCTGCATGTTAAAAGTTTTTCTTATCATTTCTTGTCGAAAAATCACTTGCTTATCATTCTTAGTTTAGACACATCTTACTGCATTGATTGCATGAATAGTGTATAGACAAAATTCATATCTTAGCGTATCTGCTAAATCATATCTTATCGTATTTATTACTGTAAACTTTACCTGACGTATCCCATAAATTCCTCCATAATCTACGAAACTTTTATTCTATATATATATATATATATATATATATATATATATATATATATAGAATACCATCCGATAGCCGAAAATCTTTTCATATCGAAAATCCTTTATCCAATCGTACGAAATGGAATTCGTCACCAGTTCAAGCCACTCTGATTCCGAAATGGAATCCCACTCAAGCTCCGCAAATAGTGTAACCGGAATGGATCAACCAATCAGTCATCATCTATTCTGGATGAATTGGGGATGGGTTCGTAGCCTCCTCAATCACTGGAGACAAGAAGAAGGCGATCCTTTCCATCCCCCGCATTGCCCTCTTGGCGAAGAACCTGAAGCATTTACCGGCGAACCTGTCCGAAACACAATTTTCTCTCTCATTTCCAGAGTATCTCGTCACGATTATATACTATACCAAATTCTAGATTATATTTATCGGCTCATCCAAACCGATAATCACCCCGGTGTAATAGAACAAGTCAACGAACTTCGCGCTCGGGTAACGGCTTTAGAGAATATGGTGCGAAGGTTACAAACACCAGCAGCAGCACCAGCAGCATAACCAGTACCACCATCATCAATGCCAACAGTACCATTACCACCACCAACAACAACCGTATCGCAAATCTCAACTTCACCATCTGTCACACGAACATCAACGTCATACGCACCATAGAAATCAAGGAGTACCAACAACAATGAACGATGAAGTACTAATTTATAACTTCATTGAAGAAATATTCTGCGAAGAATATGTGGTTTCTAAAAGTTTTAGAGATTATTTATTCTAGCTTAAATCGAAAATCAAATGAGTTTAATATCATATTAACTCATTAAATCCATGATTACATCTGAAGAGAATATATATGTAAGTACATTTTCATAAAGATTGTAATTAAAAAAAAAAATTATTTTGTACAAACAATTAATGGTGAAAATATTTTAACGGGTAGGTAATACCCGAGAAATATTTAGATTTCACGTTAATAAGATACACTGTACATTCTTCGAATCTGATTCAACAGTCGTTTACCATCCTATTTACATCCACAGATATATGAATCCGTTCACCGCAGAATAATCATTTTCATTCAAATTCAATTTCATATTTGGATTTTGACTTACCAGAATCCAACAAGTGGCATAATGAAGAAATAATGAACACAATAAAAATTGATTAGAAACAGACTAATTAACAATATGAAATTTTGTTAAGAATCCACGCTAACAAAATCCTAGCTAACTGTTAATTCCGTAACGCAATTTATTTATCGAAATTTAATTATCACAATTTACATTCTCGCAACTTTATTTATCGTCATTTAATTTCTGTTATTTATTTTACGCACTTTAAATATCGGGACACGTTTACAAAGTTTTGACATATCATATCGACGCATATATATATATATATATATATTATTTGGAATAACCATAGACACTCTATATGCAGTAATGATCGAGTTCTCTATACAGGGTTGAGGTTGATTCTATAATAATATATATACTTTGAGTTGTGATCGAGTCTGAGACATGTACACGGGTCACGATATGTATTAATTAATTCGAATATTATATATTAAACTATATATGAATTATTGGACTGTCAATTATGGACTATCGACTGTGGACTAATAAGATTGGACAATTAAAAATGAATTAAAATATTGATTATAACATATGAAACTAAACAATTCTTCAAGTTTGCCACTTGATTTCATCTTAAACCCCATTTGTATCTTGACAATTACAACCTGCGTTCAAACCTTTTATGATTCTTGAAAACACCTCAATCGAGAGGATGAACCAACCGCACTTCATCTACGGAAGGAAAGATTCATGCATATAGTTATGCACTTGAAAAACTCTCGAAAATTGAGTAAATGTTTAACACGTAATTGTGCTAATTCCTTAGTGTTATTATTACCCAAAATAACTTGAAAATTCCTTTCAAAGTAGCAAATTTTGTCACAGCTCCAGCAAGTCAACTTCGACTTTTCATTCGAAACAACCTTATTATAACCTTGATATATATGTGTTCTCTTTTATTGTTATTGGGGAACCTTTTATATTCCACCACATCACCAGTACATGTAGCCACAACCTCGTTGCTCCTTGGCTCAAATCTCTACGACAAATCAATATATTTATCTATTGAAGTCTTATCATGAACTCATCGGCATCTTGTAACAATAATTACCATACCAAGTACCGGAATGCATCAATCGATAATCTCGAAATTCTCAGCGATTCCACAAATTAATACATTGAACTTTGAAAAAGCTGAATGAAGCAGCAGAAACTGTAGGCAACTGTAAACGACCTTAATCGCTGGAAGTTTGATGATAAAGAATAGTATGTTGGAAAAGCTCAGAAAAGTTGGAACTGGAAAACGGATTATGCGAAACTATGAAGGAAACCGTGGACAAATCACAAAGAATAAGTTTAACTTCAAAGAATCCAAATGATTCAATGCCTGCTGAAGTCTTTAGCTAATATCTTACTCCTTACTCTAAACTCTTGCGGACAATAGTCTCCATCATCCTCTGATCTTAGATATTCAAAGATATTATCGTATCTTTCATTATAAATATCCTCCATATTTCTGAAGATATTTTCATAACTATTCTTATCTGAAATCATTAATCTCTTCGTGCTATCAGTGTTACATCATATAGAAACTGTTAGTTTCTATATTCTGTAAACTTTCAAGTTTAAAATATGAACGTTATTGAAGTAATGTTGGGAACTGATGCATGAGTTAGTATAATATAATGACACTTGATCAACGTGATTATATTACAGTAAGTCATGCTGAATTTCTAATTAAACGTGATGATTCACAAATTATAACGTCATCATGTGTCATGTTACATAATCTTTCATTCTGATTGACTTCTGAACATATCAAGAAAATATATTCTTGATAGTTCTATTCTCAGTGATTCTGGTAATTTGACAAATCAAATCATGCTATTACGTTCTTTCTTGTTTAGAACATTAAGCTCATTCGAAACTCCACACCTATGAATTCTGGACCGTTACTTGCAAAAAGAAAACAAAAGCATGAAGCTCATTCGAAACTCCACACCTATGAATTCTGGACCGTTACTTGGAGTATAAATCGCAGCAAATAGGAAGGAGTATTAACTGGGGATGACAATGATTATAGAAAGCAGGATAAAGGACTTCGAAGTATAAGGGAAGATGTAAATCCCGATAACAACACATAAACTACAAACCGTGTATATCAATGTTTAACGCAACATAAAGACACGGGAGAATTAAAAACACTATAACCCCAAGAGCGAAGTAGAAGAAAACAGATTCCGCCGGTGGAAGTTGGAAAAGGAGAATAATTGTTGTGATAGTAAGGATAAGGACAAGGATTAGAACGGGATTAAGCATTTTCACAATCTTTTGGATGTAAGAACTAAGAAAGAGAGTATAGGAATGGTGAGAATAATGGAACGTAAGAACTTAATTTATAATGGAAATATTAGACAGAGTAATCGAGGCAGATTACCGTATTTAATTATAGAGATTTTAATCTCCTTATTCGTCGAAGAATCAAATCTCTCAGATTTCGAAGATTTTCTTTAACTCCCTTGAATTCCGGAATTCAATTACGACTACGACAAAAGTTATAGAAAATCTCCATTTCTTCATCTCGATCTTTTGTGATAGCTTCATTCATACGCTTCGATTAAACGAATCATTTTATCCATATTACTCAATGATGATAAAACTCTATTTATCAACTCATATTAGTCATGAAAAAAATTTTATGGTTAACCATGACGACCTCACTCAAATTTCGGGACGAAATTTCTTTAACGGGTAGGTACTGTGATGACCCGGGAATTTCCGACTAATTTTAAACTAAATCTTTATATAAGCTCGACATGATAAGCGAAGTCTGTAATGTTAAAGTCTCAAAATCCTTTGAGCTGCGTCCATGTATACATTTGACCTTCGACCATGCCCGACGATTCACGAACAATTATTTGTAAATAAATATGTATAAATATAAGTATTGATAATAATTTGAAATTATAAGAATATAAATTTAAACATTGAGATAAAATAAGTTATTATATATAAAAATTAAATATTATAAAATATTAATATATCAAAGTTAATTACAAATTAAAAACATAGTTGTTATACTAAGGATATTATTATTACTTTCATAAGTATTATCAATACTAATACTAATATTAAAATCAGTAATATTAATAGTATTATTTTCAATATATAACATATAGACATGAAATTTGTTGTATAAATTATTATAGTATTATTATTAATATTATTATTATCATTAATAATATTAGTATTATTATAAATATAAATAATATTATTGTTATAAATTCCATAGTTATGGTTATCATTATTATTAAAAATAATATTATTATTATTATCATTAGATTACCATAAATTTTATTATTAATAGTTATGATATTAGGAATATTATTATCATTGTTATATGTATTAATTAAAAAGTTTAGTTATTAAAGATAAATAAAGATATACACAAATATTAGGACTAAATATATAAATATAAATATATATATAATTAAATAATATTCAAATAAATTGCAAATCAAAACAGATAGTACACGATATATAGATATTACAATCAGTTATATATTTTTTTTTCATATTTCTGTTCTACATGTGAGTGTGTCGACTTTGTTACACCACAATACAAAAACCTGTGATTTACCAGTGTATTACTCATTTATTCAGATTCAATATAGATATTAAACTAATGCAATTGTGAAAGAAAAACCACATTCAATAACTCTCTTATATTTTTTTTTCTTTCTTCTTCAAAAACCCATTTTATCTAAAATCGATTTTCGGATCAAACTACAAAATCTAATAACGCAGTTGTGTTAGGAATCATATATGTAAACTTCCTGTAAAACCTCAAATCCCAATTTTTTATATCGAGTTAGAATTTCAGAGTCAAAGGTTTTTGAAATAAAAGTCAAACAAATTGTTCTTGAGGAAATTCGAACTCATTTTGATGATTCAAGTCCAATTGAAGATTCCGTTAGTTTCTATAAGCAATTTGCAAACAAATTCGTGTTATAACAATTTCCTAAAACTCAATAAAAATCGAAGAACATTATTTTTTTTATCTAAAAGCTGCGACAGCAGCATTTTTATTTATTTATTTATTTATTTTTGTTGATTGTTAATCCAATTAATTTCAGTTGAGTATTTCCGTGTTGGATACGAATTGATAAAAATAGCTGGTAAACCAATTGATTGGTTATAGATTGAATTTGGTCGTGGGATTTAGGGAAGAAGGAGATGAGTAAATTAGAAAACAGAATTATAGGTTATATATAATTGTTATAGGTATAAATTAGAAAATACAAAATAGATCAATGGTTACCAGGTTGTGATGAGGAACGAGGGGTCTTGGGTTCAATTCCGGGCTGGGACATTCTTTTTGTTGAAAGCTTATTAAGGTAGTTCTTTTATTTCTATTATGATTATTATTATTATTATTATAAATATGATTATTATAGTTATTGTTATTAATATTAGTATTGTAATTATTATTGTTAAGAATACTACTAATATATGTAATAAATATCAATTATCAATTATTATTATTATTATTAGGTATTAGTAATATTATGAATATCATTAATATAGTTATTTATATCATTAGCGTTATTACTAGTATTATATTTTTAGTATTACTATTAATAATCTTATAAATATTATCATCATTGATAATATTATTATTTTGTAATGTCCTTATGTATTTTTGTTATTATCGTTACTAATATTGTTATTAACTTTATCATATTAATATTGTATGTACTATTAATAACATTACCAAAAATTATCATTTTAAGTATTATTATCACTAGTATGATTATGATTATTATTATTATCATTTTATAAATATTAGAATTATTATTATTAACATAAGTATATTATTAGTATTAGTATCATTTTCTATAATTATTAGAATTATTAATATTGGCATAAGTATTATTAATAGTATCACCTTTATTAAAATGATTATCATTAACGAGTATTGTTATTATTAAAAATTAATATAATCATTACTAAAAAGTATCATTGCTTTGAATATGTATTTATATATATATATATATATATATATATATATATATATATATATATATATATATATATATATATATATATAAACTATTATAAATACTATTAACATTATTATTAAGAAAATTATTATTTTATCAGTATACTTATTCTTCTATTATTATAACTATATTATGTAGACAAAAGATTTCTTAAATAAAAAGATATATAATATAAAACTTAACTATATTAAAAATTGTTGTTTATTTAAATATATATAAAATAACATATAATTTATCAATATAAAAATTATATCACTAATAGTAAAATATATTATTTGTTCGATTACAAATACGTATGCTAATAAATATACAAATGATATAGGTTCGTGAATCCGAGGCCAACCTTACACTTATTCAATGATGTTATATGTATTTTTACTACAAAATACAGTATGGTGAGTTTCATTACTCCCTTTTTATATATATATTTTTGGGACTGAGAATACATGCGTTGCTTTTATAAATGTTTTACGATATAGACACAAGTAATCGAAACTACATTCTATGGTTGAATTATCGAAGTCGAATATGCCCCTTTTTATTAAGTCTGGTAATCTAAGAATTAGGGAACAGACACCCTAATTGACGCGAATCCTAAAGATAGATCTATCGGGCCCAACAAGTCCCATCCAAAGTACCGGATGCTTTAGTACTTCGAAATTTATATCATGTCTGAAGGAGGATCCCGGAATGATGGGGATATTCTTATATGTATATTGTGAATGTCGATTACCAGGTGTTCAATCCATATGAATGATATTTTTGTCTCTATGCATGGGACGTATGTTTATGAGAAATGGAAATATGAAATCTTGTGGTCTATTAAAATTATGAAATGATTATTTATGTTAAACTAATGAACTCACCAACCTTTTGGTTGATACTTGAAAGCATGTTTATTCTCAGGTATGAAAGAAATCTTCCGCTGTGCAATTGCTCATTTTAAAGATATTACTTGGAGTCATTCATGACATATTTCAAAAGATGTTGCATTCGAGTCGTTGAGTTCGTCAAGATTATTATTACGTCAATTATAGTTAGATATTATAAAATGGTATGCATGTTGTCCACTTTTGATGTAATGAAATATTGTCTTTTCAAAAACGAATGCAATGTTTGTAAAATGTATCATATAGAGGTCAAGTACCTCGCGATGTAATCAACTGTTGCGAATCGTTTATAATCGATATGGACTTAGTCCGGATGGATTAGGACAGGTCTTGACAGTAGTCGATTGAGTTGGGAATACAATGACAAGCACATGTTTCCTGCCACCGAGGCTAGAAATTCTCATGGGTCCACATAAGTCCATATGCAATAATTGCAAAGACGATGAAGTACTGGGGTTTTGCTTAAGCGGATGATTGGTCCATTTCAGCTTACCCATCGCACATGATGGACATACATGATGCTTATCATATTGAAAGCTGGGAATACCATCAACTAAGTCTTTAGAGACTAGTCGATTAATACCCTTGTAATTCAGATGTGACATCCGATGATGCCATAACCATGAATTTTCTTTTGTAGAACGAGTAGCCAAACACATGTTTCCATGTGATGGTGCAATATTGAGGTCAATAGTATATAGTGAAGCACAACGTTTACCAACAAGGAGATCATTTCCAACAGTGGATTGCACCGAGCATTGACGATGTTCAAACAGAACTTTGAGATCTCCATCGCAAAATTGGCTGACACTAAACAAACTGCACCCCAAATCCTCAACATATGAGACCTGTTTGATCGTTATGCCATTTTTCACATAATCTCCATAACCCGTTATCGCTGCAATCTCATCATTTCCAAAAGTAACCGTTCCTAGGAATTTGTCAACAAAATTGACAAGCAAGGATTTATCGCCCGTCATGTGTCGAGAACAACCGGATTCGATGTACCACACACTGACGTTGAAAGCCTGTCAAAGTTAATTTTCTTAGAGTTTAGGTACCCAAAGTTTCTTGGGTCCTCTACGATTAGTACCAACAAAAAACTTTGGATCACAGATTAATGTATCACGTAAAGAAGCATGCAATTTAGACATTAAAGCATCATCTAAAGCCACATTACATGAAGCATCATAAGTGATATCAATTTTTACATCATCGACAGAAGTCTTTACACACAATTTATTCCAAGTAGATGTTTTGTTCACACAAGAGAATTGAAAAACATGCGATGACTTCCTAGATCGAATAGCAGATTTCTTTTTTTAGTTTGCTACTTTCTTAGTCGTGGACTTAGGAACCCATACAGACTTGTAATTCAAGTTAGGATTATAACCTGTGACAAGAAAAACACCTTTGTTAGTTAGACGTCCGAACTTTTCAGTTGTCACTTGAGTATTTCAATTTTGCAAAATTTCCATTTTTAGTTTACATTCCTTTGCATCAAACTCACTCAAATCAGGTTTTGGACTCGTGGTTTGTTTTGAAGACTTCTTTGGTTTTGGTAAAAGACTTTCCTTTGTATGCTTTATCATTAACATCAGAGGAAGTTTTTCACTTGAACATTGTAATAACCCTCTTTTTCCGTTTACTTTCCGTTTAATTATTTTAAAGTCTGTTATTTAATTATAACATCTCTCGTTTACTCTAGCATATTTAAAAGAATTCGTATGGTTAATTCACGCACCCACTTTTAAACTCGAGGGACTAATATTGCCAAGGGGCCAAACTAGTGACTAGGTTAACTAGTCATACCCCACATCCCACCACTCATTTCCACCTCCCACTTCTTCTTCCATTTTGCTACTTCCACTTTTTCTCCATTTTCTTCATTAACAAAGAATCATCATCTAAATCATTTCAAGGAAACTAACATTAAAGCAAATTACATATTTGTGATCTACTACTCAAGACCTTTAATTTGGTACCAATTTCATTACTTGGGGTGAGATTTTATAAAAACTCAAATTTCTCTAAATTCGATTTATGAACTTAAAAGTGTGTTATTTAGTGTCTATGGCTCGAGTCTAACATGAATATGTGATTTGTATGCTTGTTCTTGTCATTTTGGTGTAACTTGCATGAATTTGAAAAGTGACTAGTTTAATCTTGAGTTTTGGTTGATTAAATGTTGTTATATGTTAAAGTTCATGTATTAAATGTGTTACTAGCATCATTTGCTTCAATTTGATGTGTAGGTTGACTTGAAAAACTTCACTAACATGATTATTGATTTTGTGATTTTTAGTTAGGGTTTGATAGACTTAAATATGAACTTTTGATGCATTGAATAATATGAAATGTTGTTGGTAAGTGTTTAGTTGCAATGTATGTTTAATTACCTTCGAAACGGCATGTAAATTGGGTTCCCGAATCATGAAATGCATTTAATGAACTTGGAGTAATTATGTAGAACATTAATGATGTATTTTGGTGTAATAAATGTTTGGAATGATTGATGATATGTATCTAGTTGTATTCCTTGTTAAAATACCTTTCCAACGATGTATGGTATGCGTTTTTAGTGTTTTCGGTTCATAAAATGTGTTTGGGTGAAGTTTGGTTCGAGACTTGACAAAAAACAGCATTCAGCACCTGGAAACCAAACCTTCACGATCGCGAAGCCTGGAAGGCCTGCAACCTCACGATCGCGAGATATCCTCTGTCCCAATTTTTTTTTTTTTTGTGTTTTTTAATTTTCATTCCCGCTTACTCGCAACTCCGATTAACATGAAACTTGGCCAACATGCTTATATATAACTACGTTTTTATGTACAATAGTCGGATACCCGACCTCATTGACTTTGACTTTGACTTTGATCAAGTTTGACTTTTAGTCAAACTTAACCAAAAACTTATGTAATCGTTCTAATCTTCTTTTATACTTATATCTTGCATGAAACTTGACAATTTGACTCACATGCTATATTAATCGAGTCGTAACGAACCATAGGACTAATTGAACAACTTTGACCGACCGTATTGTATCGGTATTGATACAATCTACTTGTTTAGGTCAAAACTAGCATTCGTTCTTGCACAAGTTTACTTTGTAAAGTACCTTTATACTCGTGCACTCAAGGTGAGATTATAGTCCCACTTTTACTCCTTTACACTTATACTTGGGATGAGAAAACATAAACTTTCCGTTTTACAAAGTGAACACAAGTACAAAAACAAACATTCTACGTACGAGTTAGAACAAAAAGCCTCAATTCAATTATCATTAGTTACACTTGTAGGGTGTAAGCGAGAACTTATGTTGTGTGGATCCATACGGGTTTGACAAACCCTCATTCGGACGGTTAGCTACTGTTAGCGGATGAAATATATTTTTGAGTATAGTGTAGTTCTAACACTATGATGTCGGGGTTCGTATACAGTTAAGTCTTGATAATTGGGTGCTCGTGATACAACAACTTTTGGAATGGTTTACTATTATTTCAACGTTATAAATCTTGTGGTTCAATATACATACTTACTAAACCTATGATTTCACCAACCTTTTCGTTGACAGATTTTCTATGTTTCTCTCAGGTTCTTGAATGCTAAGTGGTACATGCTTTATCACAATATTTTGATACTTGCTTGGATGTCGAGTATACATGCATACATGGAGCGTCTTTTAACTTTACTTAAATTGTGTCGCATAGGTTTCATTTGTACTTAAACATTGTAACGTAACTAGTTATCGAACTACTTTTGTAAACCTTGAAACATCCTTACATTTGAAATGAATGCGACATGTTTTTTGTCAAACTTTGTTTTAAAGACTTATGACCACGTAACGGGACCTAAGTTAACAGCGCCGTCAATAGCGATTTTGTCGGGTCATCACAAACATGAACCATCTGGATGATGTACCTTCTTCACAATGAATTATGGTGAAGGTGTAACCTTTGAAACTCTTTTCTCAAATTGAGATCGTAAAGGATTTTTAAGAATGGTAATGGGTGTTGAAACTTTAGAAACATTTGATTGTGATTTACCCTTAACCGTCTTATCAATCCCGCCATTTGATATCGGGCAAAACGTCACGTTTTTACACCCTAAATTAAGCCCTAAAACAATAAAGATTAAAACTTTGTCGAAAAATTTATCGCTTTTTTGGTTGATTTTGTAGATTAAGTGATTACAAAGGCGATAAAAAAAGAATCAAGTAAAATGGAGCTAAAACGAAGATTCTAGAGCGAAAACGGTGAAAGACAAGAAATCAAGTTACGATCCAGTGAATCAAGGCTGGTCAGCACCAAATACGGCCTGCCATCCGGCCTGCCATATGGATACGGCCTGCCAAATATGTGTCAACAAATGAGCCACCATACGGCCTACCTTGCATACAGCCTGCCAAATACGGCCCACCATCCGGCTTGCCGGCCGTTTTTGGCTAAATTATGGTCTATTTAAGGGCCTTTCTCGATTCATTCCAACACACTCAACTTACAATTCAATTTATTTTTTTCAATTTTTAGTTAGTTTTTAGTTAGTAGTTAGCTTAGCTTTTATTTTCCGGAGGATATCCAGGTGAGTCCCTGCGATCCCGGGTAGATTAGTTCGGCTCTTTCAGGTTTTTATCCGAAACGCTTGTCTTTTGTATTAAACATGTGTTCTTATCTTTTATGTTTAATAATGCGTTCCGATATTGCCATGATAGCTTAATTTATCTGTATGTTGCCATGATAGAAGTTTGGGTTAGCGTAATTATGTTAATATAGTACGGTTACTGTTATAATGCTGAACTAGGAAGTCTGATAGATTTGTATGCTAGCATCTTAAGGATTAACCAACTTAGGTTGTGATCAGGACTTGTACACCTATATGAAATTAGCTACTTCATAGGATTAAGACCCCTGGTTATACTGTATCTGAAGATTCTCTGAACTCGGTATGGCCGGAGTTCCTGAGAGGCATCTGATGCACTTTTAGGACACGGAACCTAGGAATTGAGATATGAATGACCTATAATGCCTATTAACTATTCCGAAGAGACCTCTTAGGAGCTGTTAAGATCTAGTTAGTGCCTTGACTGTATAACCCAAGCCTATTGCATGTTCTTGTGTGATTGTTGCCCTAGGTCTTAGTCATATCAACTGTTTAGGTACTCAGTAGGTTTCTATCTGCTTTACTATCAGTATATTAACGGTAATGATGTATAATGTTTGATTTGTTGTAATCTCATTAGTATGATGTAATGGTTGTTAGTTTTCACTTAAAGTTTTGCCAACTTAAACCGACGGACTCCTTCCGTTTGTGATCAGTGTTCAATCAACACGGCACGTTGTTATCAGTTATCTGGACTGATAACGAGGGTTAGGATTAGAGCTTAACTCACTAATAAACCTAGTACTTTACTGAGGATAACCTTCGAGGTATTGTTACACTTCAGTTATACGACCGAGTGACATACTTCTCACTGCTCAAAGAGAACTCCGAGAGTTCAGAGATAAGTAGGTCTGTGTAATTGTCTCATCCAACCAGATACACAACAATCCAAGCATAGTCTTAACATAAGCATAATTACCTTTTCCTAACCCAATACTGATATCTTGGTCAACATTTCCTTGATCTGTATACTCCAGATATCCTCCCACTTTGTTTACTTTTTTGCATTCAGGACCTTTAGCTAAAATCAACTACTATCTTCAATCCAGGTAATTTAACTAAAAGACAATTATCCACTTGATCTTCAATTCGTTAATCAGCATAAAATTTGACACTAGGTTAACTTACACCTTCTACACCTTAGAAAGTAAAAGTAAATTTAGGCCCCGCAAAATATAAATAAACGAAGACACTGTGTGCTACCGAATTGGTCATCCTGCGACCTAACGACACCGCAGAAATAAAACCGTCCGTTAGTAACATATCACTGTTTCTCTTGGCGCCGTTTCCGGGGATCGAATATTTTGATCGAGAAAGATTTTAAATAGACAAAGTATTGTTTGGTGGTGTCTAAGAAAGACAATTATACACGGACTTGGTTATTGGATTTTCCGAACAGTCTCCAATTATATTGAAACCAAAAGGATCCTGCCTCTCCATAGTCGGCCTGGCCACCTAGATACAAGTAATCTGTGAGAAGTCCTATCAGTTAAGATATTCGATCTGGTTAGCGACCGAATTTCAAGAATAATTGTTTTTATTAAATTATCGATCCTTTTAGTAAATTAATATTTTCTAAAAGTTACTTTTAAGTCTTTTTAAACAGAAAACTAAAAAAAATGGAACAACAAGACACCCTTGCTTCTACGCATAAGTCATGCTTAGAGGAAAGAGGAGGACCAATCACCTTAGGAACCGAAGGAATTCCTGAAATCAGTTCACACATGATTAAACTAGTTAGTATGATTTGTAAATTTCAAGAATTACCGACTACGATCCTAACTTTCACATAAACAAATTTATCAGTCTGGTTGACTCTTTTAAGGAGGAATCACACATGAAAAACATTTTAAAACTTCATCTCTTTCAATATTCACTTTCTGCACACGCTTCAGCTTGGTTAGACGCACTTAATCCGAATTCAAATCATACATGGGAGGATTTAGCCACTAAATTTCTAAACAAATTTTATCCACCATCCCTACAAACCTGTTTAAGAAATGACATCACTAACGTTTCTCAAAAAGAAAATGAGTCATTGTGTCTAGCATGGAATAGAGTAAAGATTATGCTTAAAAGATGTCCGAATCATTTGTTAAGTCGGGCAGACATAGTCTGTACGCTTTATAATGGTTTGACCAAGGATGATAAGTCTCTCCTAGACATGGCTTCGCAAGGCAATTTCATATCTCGAACGGCGGATGAAGCATGGGATCTCTTGGACACAATAGCTGCACAACAGGAAGATTGGAACAATGAAGCTGCTGAGAAGGATGATGTCTTCGCTCTTACGGTAAAAATACTGGAAACCAGGTTACAAGATCTCACCCTCACTCTTCAAAGTTTACAAATTCCTAAAAACCACGATGCTACTAGAACCAATCTAAGGTATCCTTACCCTAGATGGGCACACAAACAGCAAAATAGCTCGGATTATAATATGATTTTTCCATTGCACAAACCTACTCTCCACTCTAAGGAAATTTTAGCTGAATTTATGAAAAAACAATATATGATAAACCTTCAAGTCATAGAATGCCAGAACAAGTTCGACACTTTGATATAGACTTTTGAAGAATTAATCACGAATTTTCAGCTTACACTTAAACGATTAACCACTAAAATTGATATAGAGTGTAGTGAGTTTGATGCCATAGTAATTACTAGAGGAGGAAAAGAAACAACTGTCAACATACCCATACAAGATTTTTCCGATAAGGAACCTGTGCCAATTGACCCAGTCATCAATCCACTGGAACCTATCTCTCCTAAGGCCCCGGAAATCATTCCGCGTGCCCGCATACCTTTCCCAGGTAGGCTTAGGAAGGAAAAACAAGAAGCATAATTTGCTAAGTATTGGGATATTATTAAGAATTTGCATTTGAATGTACGTCTAGTAGATGCTTTAGTAGAGATGCCAAACTGCGCTAAATTTTTCAAAGAACTGCTTTCAAACAAAGAGAGATTAAGAGAGATAGTTAGCTTGCCCTTAAGTGAAGAATGCTCGTTAGTGTTACAGCATGGAATTCCCCCTAAGTTAGGAGATACAGGAAGATTTACGGTACCTTGCTACTTGCAAGATGTCCAAATTAGCAATGCGTTAGCAGACTTAGGAGCCAGTGTGAACCTAATGCCCTATTCATTATTCAAGAAGCTAGGATTAAATGATTTAAGACCAACCAGAATGACTATCCAACTCGCGGACAGATCAGTTAAGATTCCTGTTGATTTCGTCATTATGGATATTAAGGAAGACACGAAGGTCCCACTCATTCTTGGCAGACCATTCCTAAATACTGCCAAGGTCGTAATTGACGTTCACTAGAAATCTCTAAAGTTAAGGGTTGGAGGAGAAGAAATCACATTTAATGTTGATCGCCTCATGAACCATCCTGCGGAAGAAGATGTGAATCTCTCTGATTCTTTTCAAGAGCTCATCAACGGATACCTGGAAGAGACTATGGCCATATGCAGTCAAGATCAAATTTCTAAGGATCTGTTCTTTACATCTCCTAAAGGAAATCTCGACAACCATTCAGCCATAGACCTTAGTCATCCCATATCTCCCCTCTTTGAAAGTAACATTCTTGGTAATACTATTCAAATAGCACCGCTAGGACAACGCATTCCTTTACCCCTATTAAGGAGAAGACCGAATGAAGAAACAGATTTCATTCCGGTATATCAGGAACCCCAGTCAAGGGAAGACTATGAGGAGTTTCCCGAACCTACCTTCGAAACTAAAGAATATGTTTCTGAAGAGGAAGCATTAAGAAGGACAATTTCCAGAAATGAAGAACAGATAGCATCAGTGACCGCTACTGAAGATTCAGAATTCCAGGAGAGATACGACTCGTTAGACCGAAAGGAGATAGCTAGAATGAAGCCATCTATCGAGGAGCCTCCGGAATTGGAATTGAAGAAGTTACCCGACAATCTGGAGTATGCATTCTTAGAAGGAGAATCGCAACTCCATGTGATCATATCGAAAGACATCGTGCCACAAGAGAAGGCGAAATTGATTCAAGTATTGAAATCACATAAGAAGGCAATTGCTTGGAAGATCTTCGACATCAAAGGGATCAGCCCCAACTATTGCACCCACAAGATCTTCATGGAGGATGATTTCAAACCATCAGTTCAGAGGCAAAGAAGGGTCAACCCTATGATTCAAGAAGTCGTCAAGAAAGAAGTAATCAAACTTCTGGATGCCGGTCTGATCTATCCCATCTCCGATTCACCATGGGTCAGTCCTATTCAAGTGGTACCCAAAAAGGGAGGGACGACCGTAATTCAAAATGAGAATAATGAACTTATTCCAACTCGGGAAGTCACCGGTTGGAGGGTTTGCATAGACTATCGTAAATTAAACGATGCAACCCGAAAGGATCATTTTCCATTACCTTTCATTGATCAAATGTTGGAACGTCTATCAGGAAATGAATACTACTGTTTCCTAGACGGTTTTTCTGGCTACTTTCAAATTCCCCTCGATCCAAAGGACCAAGAGAAAACAACCTTTACGTGTCCTTATGGAACATTTGCTTATCGACGTATGCCCTTTGGGTTATGCAATGCACCAGCTATATTTCAGCGATGCATGGTAGCAATATTCCACGACATGATTGAGCATTGTATGGAAGTCTTCATAGATGACTTCTCAGTCTATGGTAGTACCTTTGATTCGTGCCTATCAAACCTTGACAAGATGCTCACCCGGTGTGAAGAGTCAAATCTAGTTCTCAATTGGGAAAAATGTCACTTCATGGTAAAAGAAGGGATAGTTTTAGGACATAAGATCTCTAAAGTAGGAATAGAAGTTGATAAGGCAAAGATTGAGACTATCACTAAACTTCCAGAACCTACCACAGTAAGAGCAATAAGGATTTTCCTAGGACACGCCGGTTTCTACCGACAATTCATTAAGGATTTTTCAAAGGTCACACGACCTCTCACTCACCTCTTAGGAAAGGAAGTCCCGTTTGTCTTCGATGAAGAATGTCGAAAAGCATTCAACTATCTGAAAGAGCAGCTAACACATGCACCGATCATGATAGCTCCTGATTAGAGTCTACCCTTTGAGATCATGTGTGATGCGAGCAATTTCGCAGTTGGATCAGTTCTTGGACAACGGGTAGATAAACACTTTCATCCAATCTATTACGCAAGCAAAACCTTAACCGGAGCTCAAGAGAATTACACTACCACGAAGAAGGAGCTGCTAGCCGTAGTATTCGCCTTCGACAAATTCCGTTCCTATCTTATCCTGTCCAGGACTACAGTCTATACAGATCATTCAGCCCTCAAATATCTATTCACAAAGCAAGATGCAAAGCCAAGACTCCTCCGATGGATCTTACTCCTTCAAGAATTCGACATTGAGATTAAAGACAAGAAAGGAGCAAAGAACATCACAGCAGATCATCTTAGTCGTTTGGAAAACACAACGATGGAAAAACTTGCCGATCAAGATATCAGAGATAAATTTTTGGAAGAACAGCTTATGAGTTTAGGACAAACTCACATAGGATCACAGTTTAATGACACTCCTTGGTATGCCGACATGGCCAACTACCTAGTTTCCGGAGTAGTACAAAAGGGGATGAGTACCTCCCGGAGAAGGAAGTTCTTCAGGGATGTCAAGTACTACTACTGGGATGATCCCTACTTGTTTAGAATTTGCCCTGATCAGATAATAAGGAGATGCGTATATGAAAAGCAAGCAGCAGGGATTCTTCACCAATGTCACCATGGACCAACTGGAGGTCATCATGGAGAAAACTTAACCGCGAGGAAGGTCTACGAATCAGGATTCTATTGGCCGTCTATATTTCGAGATGCGCAAGAGCTGGTAAAGCGTTGCGACGCATGCCAAAGACAAGGCAATATCTCTATGAAGAACGAGATGCCTAGGACTAATATCCAAGCTTACAAGATCTTCGATATATGGGGATTAGACTTCATGGGCCCATTCTCAAAGTCTAACGGGAAAGAATATGTCCTCGTAGTAGTAGATTACGTCTCCAGATGGGTCGAAGCTTAAGCATTTCCGACTAATGATGCCAAAGTCGTCACAAATTTCCTGAAGAGACTATTCTGCAGATTTGGAGCTCCCCGTGCGATAATAAGTGATAGAGGCACACACTTCTGTAACACTCAGTGTATGAAGGTGATGCAACAATACGGAGTTACCCACAAGATGTCCACTGGCTATCATCCACAGACCAACGGACAAGCAGAGGTCAGGAACAGAGCACTCAAAAGAATCTTAGAACGAACTGTCAGCCATCATGGAAATAAATGTGCCAAAAAAATAGATGATGCTCTGTGGACATTCTGGACTGCTTACAAGAATCCTCTAGGAACTACACCCTACCGAATGATCTATGGAAAAGCTTGTCACCTTCCGCTAGAACTCGAATACAAAGCTCTCTAGGCGTTGAAGACCTGCAACCTCGATCCCTCAGTTACCGGAAGACATAGGAAAATGCAATTAAACGAACTCGCCGAATTGAAAGACCAAGCATATGAAACTTCATACATCTACAAGGAACGAACGAAGCTTACGCATGATGCAAAATTAATCCCTACAAAGTTCGCCCCTGGAGATAAAGTTCTTCTATTCCATTCTCGGTTCAAGAAGTTTGTGAGAAAATTTAGATCAAGATGGAGTGGCCCATACAAAGTTGTACACGCTTTTCCACACAGAACCGTGGAGTTGGAAGGACCTACTGGTAATTTCAAGGTCAATGGTCATCGGTTGAAAGCCTATTTAGAAGACCACGATAAGGAGGAGCACCTCTTCTCCTTTGATCCATTCTGAAGATCTGACAAGGAAAAGTCGAGCTGTAACGACTTGATAAACAAAGCGCTCTTGGGAGGTACCCCTTGCTTATCCTTTTTATTACTTATTTTTTCACTTTTATTTTCAATCTTAAGATATTATTTCAGCTTACATTCCCGTTCGCAGGAGAAGGACTCCTGTAGTTTACTCATCCGGAAGCAGTACTGATCAGAACAGGCCGTCAACAGGGCAATTAGGCCCAAGGTGATTGATATTAGAGAGTGTAGAGGAGGATATTGGCACAGCACCGCCAGCTCCTCCCGTCCTACGATCTAGACATCTAGCCAGGAGACCAGCCGAGCACACACAGTTGCCAGATACGCATGAACCAGAGATAGTGATACATTACAGAGCTACGTTGAGTGACCCTGATGTTGCATGGGCACTACTCAGAGATCAGCAGAGACTTTACAAGGCTCTGAGAGCATACCTCCAGCGTGAGGGGATGCCACGCAGCACTCTGGGCCCATCTTCATTTAGGCTAGCACGCCTTGTTCATCCGACACGACGAGCTACACCCAGGCGTTCCACACCAGCTTCAGTTCACTCTGTTGCCTCAGCTGCTATGCCTGCACATGCTACTCCTATCCCCATCACGCCTCCTGCCCCAGTCACAGAGCCAGTTCCAGTTCCAGTCACTGTGTTACCAGAGGGTTGTCATTTAGTCACTATTCCTATTTCAGTGGAGCCGCCAACGGCCCAGGCATTTGAGATCACTGGGAGCATACCTGACGAGGAGCCTTTCCCAGACTTATCCCACCTGGAGATGCTGAGAGACTTATGTCTAGAGTCTATACTTGGCCCTGAGATGGATATAGGGCAGCATTTCGAGCACTTGCCGAACCTAGAGGATGACGAGATCTTCAGATACTTTGCGGAGCCGACACACATTGACCAGGATAGTATCCCATAGACTACTTTATCTTTATTTTATTTTTAAGTTTTTTTTTCTTTTTGAAGCATTGTACTAAAAAAAATTATATATAGTGGAAATGCTGCCTTTCTCTTTTTTCTTCATGTAGAAATATTATTAAAAGAGACTGGTACGTAGGAGATTGACCGTAGGAAGGTCCAGCACTAGGAAAGTAACACGACCATAGGGAAGTAATCCTTCCTCAAACCTATTTCAACTATAACGCGCTAAAATATCTAAGTGTGGGGTAACCCCCGCAACTAACCTAGAATTTTAGAAGTCATGTCCTTAATTTTTATAGTATCAAAATATTCTTTCTAAGAGAATATTAGGGACAATGTTCTTCTAAGTGTGGGGTAATGGGTAAGGTTTTTAAAGGTCGAAAGTTTTAAAGTCAAGTAACCATAAAATGCCAGGTTTTGAAAAATTCTTTTGTCCAAAAGTAATTAAGCAATGGATATTGGGTAATTTTGAAAAATTCTTACTTTGTTTTTACCCAAAAGATCTAATAAAATTGCTAAAAATCGGTTTTCGGAACATTCATTAGAACAGAACGATTAAGCTAAAACTAATGTTTTGTGTCAAAAGATTTCTTTTAAGAAAATATGTTAAAGGCTACGCATGATCAAGCACGACCCCTACTCTAAAAAATGAGGAATCTTGGACCCAAAGTATCTGTATGACCTATCAAATCTACAGTACTTTGTTATTTCAATTGATGAGTGTGCCGGTGTGCGGTTCAAATTAGAACTTGGTTCAGACATACGTTTCAAGACCAATGGTTAGTAAGCGCCATACGTGGTGCAGGTGCGATACTCCTTCCGAAATCATTCTGAATAGAGAAGACAAAAAGCCATCCATTTCCGTTTCCACTCCACGCAATTTTAAACCGACCAACTCACATAAAGAGTTGATGAATCAGAAATATTCACCCCAAATTCACTCCCAAAATACACCATTCATTCCCCTTTCCATTCATCCAAAGATCCAGAGATAAATGAAGAGATAGATCGATCAAAATTCGCTTCAAAAGCACTAGTCGAAAGATTCCAAACCCCTGATTGTTTTTGATAGGTCAAAGACCTATTTTTAGTGGATTATCAATTCCTCTCTGGACACCAGGAAAGAAAGACAAAAGTTATGAAGAAAGGGTATGCTAAAAAAAAACAAAATTGTTTATGAAAGAGCAAAGTCTCTAAGAGAAAAGTCTCTAATAAGGCAAAAAGAAACCCGAGAAGATGCCCTGAAGAAGAATGCTGGAAGAGCAAAAGAAAATTCTAGACAAAGTCTTAGAAAAATCCGTCTCTTCCGAAGAAAACCTTTACGAAATTCTCAGTCATTATCTATCCAAAATGGATACTCTGAAGAATCAAAGTCTATCAATTCTCTCAAAAGATCTGGATATCTTTCACCAAAGTCATAAATTTCCATCCAAACCCTATAACCCATCTTCCTCTTGAAAGAATGCTTAGGAAGAAGATCAGTGCCGTCCTTAGTTAACCGGTGGAGATATCGATGCTTTACCAAGCCTATGATGAGAACTATCACACGAATGGCTTCTGAGCTATAATACAATTAGAATAGGACACCCTAAACACTTGAGTGATATGAGTGATCTGTCAGTGAGGAGCCTGATCATGTATACTCTACATCCGAGAGTTGGAAAGTACGCCTTTTCTACTATAGACGCAATTGAAATCTAGAGGCCAAATCATCGGAGCTCGAAACTTTTCTAATACTTTTGAAAGATGTGCCGACTTCTGATGAAGGCATAATAAAAGATCTACGGGTAGGGCAGAGAAGAATCTAGTAAAAAGATCCTGATATTCTCGCTTTCTTGCTTGAGGACAAGCAAAGCTAAGTGTGAGGTATTTGATATCGGGCAAAAAGTCACGTTTTTACCCCCTAAATTAAGCCCTAAAACAATAAAGATTAAAACTTTGTCGAAAAAATTATCGCTTTTTCGGTTGATTTTGTAGATTAAGTGATTACAAAGGCAATGCAAAAAGAATCAAGTAAAACGGAGCTAAAATGAAGATTCTAGAGCAAAAACGGTGAAAGACAAGAAATCAAGTTATGATCCAGTGAATCAAGGCTGGTCAGCACCAAATACGGCCTGCCATCCGGCCTGCCATACGGCCTGCCATATGGATACGGCCTACCAAATACGTGCCAACAAACGAGCCACCATATGGCATGCCTTGCATACGGCCTGCAAGGCCATACGGCTTGCCGACTGTATTTGGCCAAATTCTGGTCTATTTAAGGGCCTTTCTCCATTCATTCCAACACACTCAACTTACAATTCAATTTATTTTTTTCAATTTTTAGTTAGTTTTTAGTTAGTAGTTAGCTTAGATTTTATTTTCCGGAGGATATCCCGGCGAGTCCCTGCGATCCCGGGCAGATTAGTTCGGCTCTTTCAGGTTTTTATCCGAAATGCTTGTCTTTTGTATTAAACATGTGTTCTTATCTTTTATGTTTAATAATGCGTTCCGATATTGCCATGATAGCTTAATTTATCTGTATGTTGCCATGATAGAAGTTTGGGTTAGCGTAATTATGTTAATATAGTACGGTTACTGTTATAATGCTGAACTAGGAAGTCTGATAGATTTGTATGCTAGCATCTTAAGGATTGACCAACTTAAGTTGTGATCAGGACTTGTCCACCTATATGAAATTAGCTACTTCATAGGATTAAGACCCCTGGTTATACTGTATCTGAAGATTCTATGAACTCGGTATAGCCGGAGTTCCCGAGAGGCATCTGATGCACTTTTAGGACACGGAACCTAGGAATTGAGACATGAATGACCTAGTATGCCTATTAACTGTTCCGAAGAGACCTCTTAGGAGATGTTAAGATCTAGTTAGTGCCTTAACTGTATGACTCAAACCTATTCCATGTTCTTGTCTGATTGTTGCCCTAGGTCTTAGTCATATCAACTGTTTAGGTACTCAGTAGGTTTCTATCTGCTTTACTATCAGTATATTAACTGTAATGCTGTATAATGTTTGATTTGTTGTAATCTCATTAGTATGATGTAATGGTTGTTAGTTTTCACTTAAGGTTTTGCCAACTTAAACCGACGGACTCCTTCCGTTTGTGATCAGTGTTCAATCAACACAGCACGTTGTTATTCAGTTATCTGGACTGATAACGAGGGTTAGGATTAGAGCTTAACTCACTAATAAACCTAGTACTTTACTGAGGATAACCTCTGAGGTATTGTTACACTTCAGTTATACGACCGAGTGACATACTTCTCACTGCTCAAAGAGAACTACGAGAGTTCAGAGATAAGTAGGTCTCTGTAATTGGCTCATCCAACCAGATCTACAACAATCCAAGCATAGTCTTAACATAAGCATAATTACTTTTTCCTAACCCAATACTGATATCTTGGTCAACATTTCCTTGATCTGCATACTCTAGATATCCTCCCACTTTATTTACTTTTCTGCATTTAGGACCTTTACCTAAAATCAACTACTATCTTCTATCCAGGTAATTTAACTAAAAGATAATTATCCACTTGATATTCAATTCGTTAATCAGCATAAAATTCGACACTAGGTTAACTTACACCTTCTACACCTTAGAAAGTAAAAGTAAATTTAGGCCACGCAAAATATAAATAAACGAAGACACTGTGTGCTACTGAATCGGGCATCCAGCAACCTAACGACATCGCATAAATAAAACCGTCCGTTAGTTACATATCACCATTACACTCAGAAATAGTATTCATACACTTAGTAAGCATTTGTGATGTGTGTGCTTGCATAGCAATCTGTTGTGTTGTTACCTATTTTAGTTGAACTATCTTTCGATTCAAGCTTTTAATCTCAAGACATAAATCTTCAGCAGATACTAAAACTTCACCTTCCTTAAAATCATAAGTATATTCTTTCTTAGGAAGTTTAGGCAATTGTTCACACAATTCACACATTTGTTTCAAGTGTTTGCATCTAAGTTGCAATTCTATGTTCTCTTTTTCAAATTTGTCAACTAGATGAAAAAAAATCTAATTCTGCAGGTTTTTCCTCTTTAGGTTCTACCTTAGGTTCAACTTTTGGTTCTACCTTAGGTTCTACCTTAACATCAGAAGCCGTGTGACCTAGTGATACTGACTCAAACAAGATAGTAAGTTCATGTGCTAGGTCTTCATAGATAAAGTCATCAAAAATAGAACATGTAGGTAAGACCGGTAGCATTGGTTTTACATCAAAAGTTGGTTCATCAAACACCTCATCTATGGCAATAATGCTAAAACTAGGTTTGTTAAACACTTCATTCTCAAGCATTAAAATATATTTCTCTAGCATGAGTGTAGGAATATAAACCAGTCTACGTTTAGGTACATAGTTAGCATGTTGCATATTCTTTTAAGATTCAACAAGTTCTTTTAAGAAATCAGGATTTGATTTTACCCATTTTAGCATTAATTTTCTCATACATTAAGCTAATTTGATGGTATGTTTTAGATTTGCGATTAACAATAATATCATCAAAATCAGCATCAGATACATGCACAAAATGAGACGGTAAACCAGCTTGAAAATAATCAGAATGATATAATCCTGGAATCTTTTTGGAAGCATCATCTAAAATCTTAGGATCTTCATAACCCAACCCCCACTTATCACCATGAATCATTTTTTGTCTATTCATGAAAATTTTTTGTTTTGAAAGTTCCATATCAATGATAGCTTTAGGTTGCTCTGTTCGATAGAGTTTTTCCTCATATCGAGCAAGTTGAGCTTTCATTTGAAGAGACTCTTTTGACAATGAAGAAATTTCAGTGTTCTTCTCAATTATGGTGTCTTCAATTGAATAATTTTCTTGTTTAGCTTTGAAAGTGTGGGTTCATGTTGGTTTTTCAAATCAGAAAAATCTTTTTCTAAGAATTGAACTTTTTCCGCAAGACGTTCTGATTTTAGACGATAATCAGCCCTTTCGATTTTAATCGGATGAATTGTCTTTTTAAATCTTCCAACTCAATTTTCGTAAAGCTGAGTTGGACTTTCAATCTTTGCATCTCCGATTGTAATTTAGATGATGAAGGTTTGGTCTCATTAAGTTTGATTTTATCTTTTAAAACCTCGTTTTCAAATTTTAAGCCTTTAACTTCTTTTGACATTGAGACCAGATTCTTCATCAAGTCATTTTGTATTTATTAAAATCAGGTGGGATTTCAGTTGATTGTACCTCATCGTCATCAGATGTTGAGTCAGAATTCTCCATTGCTTCCTTTACTTTGATGAGCTTAGTCACCTTGCAAACATTTGCATGTTCCATCTCTGAATCTGAATCATCGGTCCAGTTAAACCAAGTACCATCAACCGGTTTCAGCTCTCCTCCAGTTTCTACAATCTTTGCAATCAACATTTTCTTCTTGTAGTAAGCTGCATCCTTTTTCTTAGGCATCTTGCACTCACGAGAGTAAAGACCAGCTTTGCCACAATTAAAACAGATTGAATCTTCCTTCTTGGAATTATCAGTACGTTGATGTTTTGATTGATCAGGTTTCTTGTAGTAGGAGGAAGAAGATGAGTTCTTGCGTTGATTGCTTGATTTACCTTTGAACTTGTGTTTGTTTAAGGCTTTGGTGAACATGGCGGCCATCTTGACTAATTCAAGGTGAGAATCATCAACATCAGAAAGATTCAACTCTTCAGAATCAGTTGATTCCTCAACAAGCACTTTCTTGGATAAGCTTTTGGAAGTAGTAAATGATTTGCTCTTCTTTTTGGCAATTAGAGCAATTGGATCACCCGGAGAAGACTCTTTCCTTCCCTCTTGAAGTTTAGACACCTCTGATTGATAATGCATAAGAACTCTAACAAGCTCATGAATAGTTATCTTGTCAATGTCTTTGGTAGATCGAATGATGGTTCCATAAGGAAGCCAATCAACATTGAGCTTTTTGAGGAACTTCATGTTGATTTCAGCATTTACTTTTGTAATCTTGCACTTTTTCAACTCATTGAGAACACCATTGAAACGACGGTAGGTTTCCTTGAGTTATTCTTCGAGTTCCTACTTGAAATCTAAACCATCTGGACGAATGCATTACATTTGGTTACATCACGAGGTACTTGACCTCTATATGATACATTTTACAAACATTGCATTCGTTTTTAAAAGACAAACTTTCATTACATCGAAAGTTGACAGCATGCATACCATTTCATAATATATCCAACTATAATTGACTTAATAATAATCTTGATGAACTCAACGACTCGAATGCAACGTCTTTTGAAATATGTCATGAATGACTCCAAGTAATATCTCTAAAATGAGCAAATGCACAGCGGAAGATTTCTTTCATACCTGAGAATAAACATGCTTTAAAGTGTCAACCAAAAGGTTGGTGAGTTTATTAGTTTATCATAAATAATTATTTCCATTATTTTAATAGACCACAAGATTTTCATTTCCATTTCCCATAAATATACATCTCATATCAGGCATTTTGCAAACTGCATAGAGATAAAAATCATTCATATGGTGAACGCTTAATAACCAAACTAACAGGATGCATATAGAATATCCCCATCATTCCGGGACTCTCATCGGACATGATAATCGAAGTACTAAAGCATTCGTAACCCGAATGGGACGTGTCAAGGTCCATAGATCTATCTTTAGGATTCGCGTCAATTAGGGGCCATTTCCCTAATTCTTAGGCTACCAAGCTAAAAAGGGGCATATTCGATTCGATAATCCAACCATAGAATGTAGTTTCGATTACTTGTGTCTATTTCGAAAAACAATTATAAAAGCAGCGCATGTATTCTCAGTCCCAAAAATATATATTGCAAAAGCATTTAAAAGGGAGCAAATGAAACTCACGATACTGTATTTTGTAGTAAAAATACATATGACGTCATTGAACAATGCATGGTTGGACTCGGATTCAAGAACCTATATCATTTATATTTATATTAACACATATAATTGTAATCGAACAAATTTATATTTTATATCTTAAATTATATGTCCTATATACTTACTTTGTATATATATTTAAAATAATTAATACTATATAGCTTTAAAAATTCATAATTTGTTATATTAAATACTAAGTTAGATATATTTATATTATTCACTTTAAATAATTAATTAGTATGTACTATTACTACAGTGAGTTTACTTCTATAAATATTTATTTAAAATATTTTGATATTATATAGTAATGTTAATAAAAATGATAATACTTATAATAATAAAAATAATGATATATGCTAATAATGATAATAATACTAATAATAATGTTAAAATATAAGAATGTTATTAATACTACTAATCATAATAATAATACTGATAATAATAATAATAATTCTAAAAATGATAATTTTATTAATAATGATACTTATATTGATAATATTAATAATAATCATAATAATAATAATAATATTAATAGTATTAATAATAATAATAATAATAATAATAATAATAATAATAATAATAATAATAATAATAATAATGATAATAATAATAATAATAATAATAATAATAATAATAATAATAATAATAATAATAATAATAATAATAATAATAATAATAATAATAATAATAATAATAACAATAATAATAATGATATTATTAATAATAATAATAATAATAATGATAATAATATTAATTGTATTAATGATAGTAATAATAATAGTTATCTTAACCATTATAACACTAACCAATAATAATAATAATGATAACAATAATAACAATAATAATTAATAATAACAAATATATCTTAACTACCTCAAAAGTTTTTCCCAAAAACAAAGTGCCCCAGACAGGGCTCGAACCCATAACCTCTCGTTCAAACCCAAAACTCCCTAAACCATTCATCTGCCACTGATTTTCTATTATTATTATCACGTTATATTCTTTTGACTTATGCTAACATTGTTTATTGTTAATCATAGCAGCCCAATCAGAAAAGTATGGAGCTCGGCCCAATTCAATAACTGTCCAACATAATAGCAGTCCAATTGCAAGTTAACAAGCCCAGTCCACAAGCCCAACATCTCAAGAAAGCTTTTATAAATAAAAAAAATTCTTGCAGTTGCCTGGTTTCGAACCCCAGACCTCCAGTTCAAACCTCCAACACCCAACCATTCGTCCAGTTAAACTTATCTAAAGTTATTTCCCCCTAATTATTTAAATCCCGTATATCTCCTCCCTATTTCTTCTTCTTCTATCTTAAAACTAACTGTGACCAAAACAATTAAAATTGAAAATTACAACTTCGAATTAAAACGTGGTATTAGAATAGAATCAACCATAATTGTGTTCGTTTTGGATTAACAACCAAAAAAATAATAATAATAATAATAATAAAAAGAAAGAACATAACTGTTCGTGAAAAAAAAAGTATGAACTCAACATTTGATTTTTAATTCGCGATCGTTTTAGAAAATACCTATAACATGTATTGTGTTTCAAATGACTCATAGAAACTTTCTCAATCATTAATTTCAACAGAATCGATCTATAAAATTTTAATTTGATGGAAGAACACAGGTTTGACTTTTAATTTTTGAAGGTTTGACTTCAAAATTCATGAGTAATTTGAGAAATTATTGAATGAAAACTTACAGATAGTTCGAGCATATGATTCCTACCAAGACTGCGTTTATAGATTTTCAAGTTGTAATTGAATTCGTGGTTTAGCAAAATGTGACACAAGAGAGGAACCGACGGTTTCTTCTTCTTTTTTTGATTTCCTACGAATTGCAGTAGGTATATTTAGAATACAAGTGGTTGATATAATCGATGTTCAAATAATTGATTCCACAATAATAATCTATCAAAGTCTTATGGTAGGGTTGCTGGAAATCGACATCTCTCACGGGTATAACAGAAATATAGATAAGGAACAAAGTTGAATCAGATGTGGATAAATAAATAAAAAAAATACGTGTATACTATCCTCAGTAGCATATGTAAGCAATATGTGTATCTATGTATATATCGGCATCTGTATCAATATATTTTGATATATATGTATATTTGTAAATTGATTATATAAAGAAACAAAATAATATTAATTACAAACCTTAGTATTTAATATTAATATTAATTTTGTTAATCATAATGAAACTAATAATAATTATAATAATAATTATAATAATAATAATAATAATAATAATAATAATAATAATAATAATAATAATAATAATAATAATAATAATAATAATAATAGTAATAATAATAATAATAATAATAATAATAATAATTATAATAATAATAATAATAATAATAATAATAATAATAATAATAATAATAATAATAATAATAATAATAATAATAATAATAATAATAATAATAATAATAATAATAATAATAGAAATAATAATGATAATAATATTAATAATACTTGTATATATCAAATTTTACATCTTCATACATATATATTTTATATTAATATTAATAGTACAAATATTAATATTATCCTTTATAATGAAAGTAGTGTTAATGACATTAATATAACAACTATATTCAATCTTGTAATTGAATTTAATTAGTAATACTATATGATAACATATATTAATTATACATTTTATATATATTGTATTATATATCATATTACTTATTAATGATAATAATAAAAATAATTTTATTATTTTCTAATAATAATAATAATAACATTAATATAACATTTTACATGTATTAAACTTTATTTCCATATATATAATATTCTTAATAAGTTTTTATAGTAATAATAACATTATTAATATAATATTTATGTTTTAACTTGTAATTACATTTAATATAATAGAATTTATAAATTTTATCAATTTTACTAATTATAATATATTGGATCTTTAATATTTATTATTTACAATATATATAACATTCCTTATGTATGGAATTTATATATATGTATATATATATATATATATATATATATATATATATATACATATATATTTACACATAATTGTTCGTGAATCGTCGGAAATAGTCAAAGGTTATTTGAAATATATGAACATCGTTTCAAAATTTTCTAGACTCAACATTACAGACTTTGCTTATCGTATCGAAATCATATAAAGATTAAGTTTAAATTTAGTCAGAAATTCCCGGATCGTCACAAAATCTTTATAAAATCCAAGAGCCTTATTCAGTTTAGTAACATCGGACATGTCATAACCTTCTTGCTGTCGTTTGATCTCATCCCATATGTCTTTTGCTGTGGTGTTTCTATCAACATTTTCAAACAATTCATATGGGATAGCTTGCATAATAATGTTCTTAGCCTCTATGTCACCCTGAGCTCTCTCGCATCTATCACCAGAAAGTTCATAGACTGGAATTGGCATCCCAGTATCCGGATGATACTATATAACTGGACCATCTCTCAGAGAAGCTCATATGTACTTCGCTTTCTCACCCTTGTAGTCTATGTACTGAGTGATACGGTGGAGCCACTGAGTGTACTTGCCATCAAACAACACTGGAGCTCGAGAATCTGATTCAACGATCAATGTATCTTGGGTAGACATCTTAAAATTGAGGTAGATTCGATAAAGATTCGGTATTAAATACAATCTAAGATGAGGGTGCACAAAAATCGAACAAAAGTGTCAGATTCGGTACTGTAACAGATTCGGTTAATTGTTTGGTAGCAGATTCGGTAATTGGTTCGGTACTGTAGCAGATTTGGTAATTGGTTCGGTACTGTAGCAGATTCTGTATCAGAAACTGATCAGTAACACAAGTATCACACCCAGATTCAGTATAAATTCGGTAACCACAAGACTTGAAGCCTCAGAACACTTAAAACCAAAGGATTAAAAGTAACCGAGATTCTGGTTCAGTATTTGACTCGGTAGTCAAATTCTGTAATATTTTGAATGCAAACACAATCCAATTCCTTTGAATTAGATTCGGTAACCTTGCTACACAAGGAAACAAGTTAGTAACACATAGAATATCAATGATACCGAATGTAAAGGATACTGAATGTCAACTGTAGCAGTTGACAAATCGAGTCTAATATAGAAATTAGAAAATCAATCGAATCTTATCTCAAACCACACCAATTAGCTGCGTATTATCAAATCGAATGTGATAGAATCACTAACACACAACAATATGTAACACTTAAGATGAATTCCCAACTATGAAGCAGATTCGGTATGGCAGTTAAGATATCGAATGTTGATCGAATCTTCAAAACTTGAATAATTGAAGAAATTGAACCGTCAACAATGTGATTAAATACCTCACGATCACAACTGAATCCACAAACCTTCTCTAAAATACAGAATCAAGCTGGAATTGATCAATACCGAGAGTTTTAGACACGAACTCTAAAAATCAAATTGATTCTCCATAATTGTTGTTAAAAAGCTGTAATGATGATCAAAACTCTTTCTAATCAATCTAATAAACCTTCACTAAACTTATCACAAGAATCTGAGCGTCAGATTATCAAATTCAATGTTACCAAATCTAATTCAATCTAACCGAATGTGATAATATTCTGTAATCTTCCATCTCTGAATCGATATAGTGATGTAATATCACTCCCTGGGAGCTCTGATACCAATTGTAGGATCTTAGATCTCATGAATACCATGAATGTGAACAATTAACCACATGAATGTAGAGAGCATTAGTCAAACTAGTCAACTATATTCCACAGCTCTCTTGAATACATTACAAATCGGTGGTTAATGTTAGTGACTAAGGGAGGCTTGGTGTTTTATATATAGCCCTCATCTATAGAACACCTCCCTTACAATCTAAGGGATATAGTTAGCTCTTTCTAGAGACCTAACAAAGTTGTATCATGAGAAGTCATTGAGATTATACTTGGATTAAAATCACTTAAAAGTCTTTAGTAATCAAAATCACTAAAGGAAACTAAACACCACTAGTTTTGACTAAGAACATTTTGAAAACTAATCCAATTAGAGGACACAATCACTTGAAATTCTTTCCTTGATTGTCTAGATCATGCAAAACATGTTGAAGTATAAATTACATCCCATTTAAAATCACTTACAAATGATCAACAACTTATATAATCAAAATTAAGTTCAAAAAATCACTAGCAATGGATCATTAGCTAACTAATAAGTGAAGTAAATGAACAACAAAGGTGGGAATTACAACCCAAATCGAATATATAATGCTAGACTAACACCCATTTGAGCTTGATCCTTCAAATCTTCCTTAATTTCTAACTAATTGATGAAATCAGGGTTCTTAGGGTGAAATTTAGGATAAGACTGCAGCTACAATGATTCCTCTCCCCAAAAATCCTATCATTAAGTATTTATAGTCGGGTAACTAGATTTCTGAACTGCAGGTAGGAACATCGTTCCTACTTAAGGAATGTGTTTCCTCAAAACGTGGAACTGGAACGTCATTGTTGGATCAAGTACGTCGTTCTTGAAAACACGAAGGAGGTACGTCGTTCTTAGATGTAGAACGTCGTTCATGAAATGGCCCAAAACTTTCTGATGTGATTTTCCCAATTTCCTTCGTAATGGAACGACATTCCATAAATTAAAAATGTCGTTCTTAGCATGAAGCACATTGGAACGCCCTTCCAAAAGTCAGAACGATGTTCTTGGTTCCAATTTTTAGTACTTGATCATTTTTCACACAATTTGGCTCAAGACTTGGTCAATTTTGCACCAAGCTAGGCCTTTAGCCTTGAACCATCAATTTAGCCTCAAACCTGTTGTGATTTAACAAGTTCATAAACATACTTGAAACATTTAAAGATCAAATTAAGCGGAAGCATGAAGTATTACCATTTTAGAACTTGTTATACTTTAACCAATTGAAGTTAAATCCCAATTAGGATCAAGTTGTGAAACATACTTACAAACTAGAAGCAAGAAGAGAGTATATACCTTCTCCTAGCTAGTTGATAGATGATGATGAAGATGATGATGAATGGAGCTCCAAAAGTATGAAACCGCAAGTAGATATACCCCAAACTTTGCACCAACACCTTGTACTTTGGTTAGTATCTGATAACACTTGAATATAGCTTGCAAAAATTAAATTTGTGAACCACCTTTGGACCGAAAACCCCACGGCATTCAGCTGCTGTATATGGCAGTTTTTTTGCAGAATTTTTGAAGTGTTAATTGCAAGTGTGTCTTTCTTGGTCAAGGAGTATGCATGTATATGGAAATGGGAAAGCCTTGAAATCTCTAGCATGCCTCTCATACTTCCAATGCCACTTCCTTGTTTATAAAATAGTTTTATAATACATGGCATAATTTATAAACTAGCAACATTTATAAACTTATTTGTTTTATTTATAACAAATTTATAAACTTGCAATTTATAAATTATGTACACATTATATATAAAACCCATTTTATAAAATGTAACATAACATAATTAATTATTTAACCTATAAATAATTAACTCCTTATTATATAAATTATTCCATAATTTATATACACATCAAGTAATATTTGAGAAAACCATTTTTCTTAAAGTTCAAGTGTCACGTATTTAATCAATGATCCAATCGCTAAGATCAAATACGAATAAGGTGTCAGTAAGTTTGTTATTGGGTATGACCCGACTTGGATCAAAACATATTAGCCACGTTAATTTAATATGTCTCTCGGGCATACGAAATACCTTCAATCTCCCACTTGCACGAGAAACATAAGAAATTAATGCAAGTGATGGATACCACCTAACGACCGTCCATCACCCCCAATATGTTATGACTTTGTGCCATTCAATAACATCATCCCTTTCGAGTTACCATCTCAAATATGAATAGGTGAATCTTTTCATTATATCCTTTCGTCCTGGATGTCATGTTAAATCCAAGAGATACAGAGTGATCACTCTCCTTTAGATTTAACTTTATCAGGCCTTAGACATCTGACTCTCAACGAATAAGAGGGACAAATTCCATCTTGACTACATACGTCCTTAATATATACCTTGCATTATACCTGAGCTCCTCCTTATGAACTACCATATTTCAGAATAGCGAAGGAAAGAATCAAGGCACAATACTTGGTAGATATCCGAATCCAATATGTATCTCAGGTCAGAGGATACAATGATATTCGCCTTTACTCAAGATTACATGTGATCAACCACAAATGCTCCATTTAGTAAATCTTGAGGGCGGGTCTTCCAATATTTGTATCCCACAAATATCTATGAACCTTGGTTGCAACCTTGCCCCACATTCATCCCATGAATGTAAACCAATCCAAGTTCATAATAATCTAAACCTCACACTTGTTCCCACAAATGTGATCGACTACGGAATTTAGAATAATTACTTATTCATGGATAAAATATGCAAAATAGGAACATAACTCAAAATAAATTAATGCCATAATTATATTAATGAGTTTGAACAATTTTGTTCCGATACAATACTTAAAACAGATCATGACCAATCACTAGAATATCGAAGGCCTAATGCACAAACAAGTCCAGTATGTTTTGCTCCATGTAAGAGCTTCGTGAGAGGATCCGCTATATTAAGATCTGTATGAACTTTGCGAATACATATCTTTCCCTTTTCAACTTCATCCCTTATGTAGTTGAATCTCCGCTCAATGTGACGGGTCTTTTGGTGAGCACGAGGTTCCTTGATTTGAGCAATCGCACCCTCGTTGTCACAAAAGATCTCAAGAGGGTCCTGAATGGAAGGGACTACTCCTAAGTCGTCGATGAATTTCTTTATCCATGCAGCTTCCTGAGCTGCCAATGATGCGGCGATGTACTCTGACTCTGTAGTGGATAAAGCAACAACATCCTGTTTTGAACTCTTCCAAGAGACCGCACCTCCATTTAATGTGAAGACATAACCGGATTGTGATCGAGAATCATCTCGATCAGTTTGGAAGCTCGCATCCACGTAACCTTTTACAGCGAGTTCCTCCTCACCAGACCCATATATCAGAAACATATCCTTAGTCCTCCTAAGGTATTTCAATATACTTTTGACAGTAATCCAATGACTATTTCCTGGGTTATTCTGGTATCTACTTGTCAGGCTAAAAGCGCATGACACATCCGGTCTAGTGCATATCATTACATACATGATTGACCCAATGGCAGACGCATATGGGACTTTCTTCATTCTCTCCCGTTCATCTTTCGTGGTGGGGCACTGAGATGAACTAAGGAGCGTTCCTCTTTGAATAGGTACCAAACCTTTCTTAGAGTTCTCCATCTTGAACCTTTTCAAGATCTTTTCAATGTATGCACTTTGATTCAAACCTATCAGTTTCTTGGATCTATCCCTGTAGATCCGAATCCCCAAAACGTATTGTGCTTCTCCAAGATTCTTAATGGAGAAGCATTTACTTAGCCAAGTTTTAACACCTTGCATTTTCAGAATATCGTTCCCAAATAATAATATATCATCTACATATAATACAAGGAACATGATAGTGCTCCCACTAGCTTTCTTGTATACACAAGCTTCATCACCATTTTTAATGAAGCCAAATTTCTTGGCTTCCTCATTAAAACGATGATTCCACATTCTAGATGCTTGTTTCAATCCGTAGATTGACTTCTTTAACTTGCATACCTTTTTAGGACACTTCGGATCAACAAAACCTTCAGGCTGAACCATATAGACATCTTCCTCAAGATGTCCATTTAGGAAAGCGGTCTTGACATCCATTTGCCATATTTCATAATCATAATGAGCAGCAATGGCAAGTAATATCCTAATAGACTTTAGCATTGCCACAGGCGAAAAAGTTTCATCATAGTCAACCCCTTGAGTTTGAGTGAAACCTTTTGCTACAAGTCTAGCTTTATATGTATCCAAGTTTCCATGTATGTCGGTTTTCATTTTGAAAAGCCATTTACAATCAACTAGCCTTGAGCCAGTAGGTTGTTCAACAAGTTCCCAAACTTAGTTGTCATACATGGATTGCATCTCAGCGTTCATGGCTTCCTGCCATTTATCCTTATCAATCCTTGATAAAGCATCTTGGTAGTTTGTTGGTTCATCCAAATCAACCACATAGCAACCATCCATGAGAAACCCATATCTCTCAGGAGGATTACTAATCCTACTAGATCTGCGAACGTCTTGTGTATTTTGATCATCCATTTGATCACTCTCAACATTTTGATGTTGAGTACTAGTGTCAGCCAATTGTGTATCATCTACTTGATTTTGAACCTCTTCAAGATCTATCTTTCTTTCACTATTTCCTTCCATTAGGAACTTAGTTTCAAGGAATTCCGCCTTCCGAGCAACAAATACATTCTGCTCGGATGGATCATAGAAATAATATCTCATATTATCCTTGGGATATCCTATGAAGATACACTTCATGGATCGAGCATTCAACTTATTAGGGACGTAACGCTTAGGATAAGCTTCACATCCCCACACCTTTAAGTATGATAGAGATGGAGGTTTTCCAAACCACATCTCATGAGGAGTTCGTTCCACTTTCTTGGTTGGGGCTATATTTAGAATACGAGCCGCGGAGCATAGACAATAACCCCAGAATGATAGAGGTAACGAGCTTCTAGCCATCATAGATCGAACCATATCCATTAGGGTTCGGTTCCTCCTTTCGGATACACCATTAAGTTGTGGTGTCCCGGGTGGAGTAAGTTGCGATATAATCCCACAACTTCTAAAATGATATTGGAAAGCATCGATTAGGTATTCACCTCCTCTATCGGTACGAAGTACCTTGATTGTCTTATTGAGTTGATTTTGTACTTCGTTTTGATACTCTTTGAATGCTTCAAAAGTTTCGTCCTTATGTCTTAACAAGTAGACATATCCGAAACGACTGAAGTCATCAATGAAAGTAACGAAGTATCTTTCATCATTCCTAGTCATGGGCTTAAAGGGTCCACATACATCCAAATGTATTAATCCCAATAAGTCCTTAGCCCTTTCATAGGTCCCTTTGAATGGTGCTTTAGTCATTTTGCCTTGTAAACAAGATTCACACACATCAAACGAGTCTAGTTCATTTGATTTCAAAAGTCCATTCTTTTGAAGTGTATGCATTCGATTCTTGTTTATGTGACCAAGGCGACAATGCCATAAGTAGGAATCACTCAAATCCCTTTTGAGTTTCTTGGTGTTTGCATGGAATATTGAGCTATCATGTGGTGTGTCATCATGAACCAATTCATAAATACCATTCAAAGGCGAAGCCTTAAAATAGAACACATTATCTAAAGAAACATGGATATCATCATTAATGAAACTAAGATAAAAACCATATTGTTTTAAACGGGATACAGAAATAATGTTTCGCGATAAATCAGGTGCATACAAAACATTTTTCAATATAAGTTCCAAACCACTTGGAAGCTTTAGAATAAAGTCTCCTTGAGCTACTACGTGCACCTGATGTGGAAGCTAAGGGGTATAAAATACTATTAAACTTTTATAGAAAATACTATTAAATACGATACATTTTTACACAAGATATTTATTTATTTATAGAATGGATATACTTAAACCTTGCTACAACACTTATAGGCAGTGTACCTAATCGTACAGTAGTGTAGTTTTTAGTAAGTCCGGTTCGTTCCACAGGGAATCTTTTTAAACAAAGCTTAACGCTATATTAGTTTACTTTTATAAAAATACAAATATATATATATAAATAATATTATTATTATAAAGGGGGGTTTTTATCGTTTAATGACCGGTTTGTCGATTTTAAAACTTTAGTCGCAGTTAAAACCAAATGTAAAATATTAAAAATAAATACAAGACTTAAATTAAAGCGGCAAGTAAATAATGATAATGAAATTGCAAATAATAAAAATGCGATAAAATAAACTTGCGATAATTAAAAAGTACGATAATTGAAAGTGCAATTGAATACAATAACAATAAAAATGCGATAATTAGAAGTGCAATTAAATATAAAATAAAGGAAATTAAATATGAAATAAAAGAATTATGCTTATTTAAACTTCCGTAATCATGATGTTTGACGTGTTGATTTTAGTTTTATGCCCATGGGTTAATTGTCCTTTGTCCTGGATTATTTAATATGTCCATCTGGTTTTTGTCCATAACAGTCCATCAGTCATAAATATAAAGTGCGAGTGTCCTCGTCAAATTATTCTTATACCCGAAGTTAAATATTCCAACTAATTGGGGACTTAAACTGTAACAAGATTTTAATACTTTGTTTAATAATTACACCAGGTTATCGACTGCGTGTAAACCAAGGTTTTACTACTTTGTTAACAATTACACCAATTACCCTTGAATGTAATTCACCCCTGTTTCAACAGGTCTATTAACTATTAATCCAGTTCCGTATCCGGTAAAATGAATAATTATTGGTATTTATAGATATCCCGCCCACCGTACCCAGTCAAGCGTATGTGGTAAAATATAAATACGTTGAATTATAAGTTTGTATATTAAATTAACAAGGTATTGTTTAGTTAATATAAAACCCATTAATAGCCCATAGTCTAATTTCCACAAGTGTCGTTCTTTTGTCCAAACCCCAATTATGGTACAAAGCCCAATTACCCAATTTTAGTGATTAGCCCAACATCATGATTACTTCGGATTAAATAAGCATAATAATAACTTAGCTACGAGACATTAATATAAAAAGGTTGAACATAACTTACAATGATTAAAAATAGCGTAGCGTTACACGGACAGAATTTCGACTTACACCCTTACAACATTCGCTAACATACCCTTATTATTAGAATTATAATTAAAATTAAAATATAAATTATAAATATATATATATATTTTACGTATGAATGAGGAGAAGAAAAAGATTATGAAAAATGCTCAGAATTCGGTTGGCTTTATAGGCAGTTTCTCATTTTGGGGGTCCGCGACTCGCGGCCAATTTTGCCTTCAAACACCGCGAGTCGCGGAGTTTGAAATTACAGCTCAGAGGAGTTAGGCTCTTTGTTTACCGACGGTTTTAAATAAATATAATATATTAAATAATTATAAGAATTATTTAAATATTATATTATATTTATGTGCATAGTTAACTTGTAATTTTTAGTCCGTTGCGTCGAGCGTTGAGAGTTGACTCTGGTCCCGGTTCCGGATTTTCGAACGTCCTTGCATACAATTTTATATTTTGTACTTTGCGTTTTGAATCTTGTACTCTTGTAATTTCGAGACGTTTCTTATCAATAATTGGAACCTCTTTGATTGTCTTTTGTACTTTTGAGCTTTTTGGTCGTTTGCGTCTTCAATTCGTCGAATCTGTCTTTTGTCTTCACCTTTTATTATTTAAACGAATATCACTTTTAAATAGAACAATTGCAACTAAAAGCTTGTCTTTCTTGAGGAATAATGCTATGAAATATATGTTCGTTTTTAGCATTATCAAATATTCCCACACTTGAGCGTTGCTTGTCCTCAAGCAATATCGTCTTGAAATACTAGAATCACTTCTTTATTCTTCACACTTTGTGCATCAGTGATTTTCTATACGGCGGTATAAACAATGGTAGTAACGATATGGTTTACAGTCCCACATGACTATAAAAATTTAGATCCATTAAGGAAATTGGATCTTTATGAAAACATTTGATCTTTTTAAAAAAAATTAAATCTAGTTTTTACCCTAGATAAGTTTTCCGGAATAACCCTTTACCGGTGTTTGCAAAATATTTTTGTGGGTTTGGTGGGTTTCAGATTTGAAAATTTTAGCTCAAAACTTATGGTTTTGTGTCACCCACTTGCTAACCTTGTATTTGGAAAGCAACACGTCCAGTTTACTTGTCTCGTATATTACTTTTCGATAAACTACAGTCCAGTTGTAAAGGAAAGCGTTGAACAAGCAACTGTTAAGGCAATGTCCCCTGACATGCTTTTAATTATGGTCTATAACGTGTCGGACGCAATTACTATCCTTGGTAGGAGCAATAGTAAAGCTCACCCTTATAATTTTTCGGTATGGCACAAGGTCCTGTCTTTGACCACTATGCAACCACCGTTCTTACGGTTGACACCCGATTTAGTTCAGGTGACCTAATGAATTCCAGGTGAATTCCTAGGATTTTACGTTCAATGGTAATGAACGCATTGAAAATAGGGTTTTCAGAAAACAAATCGGTTTGTAATTTTGATCAAAATATTTTCTCGTTCAAGCTCGAGTTTAGATATCATTGAATTCCATGAGTTTGAATTCTCAATCTTTAAGGTCAATCTCTAGGATTGAGTAATATCAGGCTTAAAAGCTGATTTTTAATCTTTAAGGAGATTATCCTTTCTGGGGATCTGATTCATTAGTCTTATCCAGCTAATTTGCATGGTGCCCCCCCATTTTACGAAATAAATCCTTCTCATGGTTAGGATAAATCTGACCACTTGGCGACCCTGTTTAATGCTGAGGTCCGTGGATTTCCTGCTGATTTTAGTGATGACTTTTCTCGATTTTTCGTCAACCTACAGCTGGTCTGGACGACAACTTCATGACCTAAATCAAGAAGCGCGTGTCTTTTTCGGAAGACTTTACTTCCTTTTAATGATGGAATTGATTCATCGTGTAGATCCATCTCTTCTTTTCTTTCATCGGGTAAAACAGTTTAGTTTAGTCCCAAGCAAAAGTATTTTCAGTTATTTGTTACAGATATATGTGATATATGTTTAAGATAACTTGGTAAATTTTCCCACACTTGGCTTTTATTTTCCTTTTTATCGTCCTCTATTCCATTTTAAATGAATTTTAACATTTTGGTTTGTTTCTCAATTTATGTTCTTTCCGAGGTTACAATAATTTCGGTGTTAAAACCTAGTTTTATCGTTCATAAATATGTATAAACATGATTTTGAGTTCATTTAATTGAAAATTTTTAAAAATTTTACTAGAATTGGGTAGTCAGTATATAAGACTAGGGCTGTTCTTTTTTATCAAAGAGCACTAGATTCTAATACAACTACTGCTTTACTAGTATTTTTAATGGTAACCAAGTGTATAAAGTAAAAAATTTTAAAATCCGAAAGAATTTAACCCCTTCCCACACTTAAGATCTTGCAATGCCCTCATTTGCAAGAAATCAGTAATAATTTAAATTATTGAGGTTGATTTGTGTGAAAATGATTAAATTTTTACCAAAGTTTCCAAATATATTGGCGTTTGTTTGCTGAATGATAAATGGTGCACATCATTTGTTCATTCCGTCTTGTTGTTATTTCACATATATTTTGCATCTTGTCGTCAAAATTAGTTGCTTTTGCTGAACTTAATGCCAGTCTTTGAAAATGCGTTGTTTTACCCTGTTGTGTACATAAGATAAACTGCAAACATATATACATATTTTTGAAGTTTGGTATATTACCCCACATTCAAAAATTATTAAAATCTAAGAATAAAAGTTAGACAATTATAAAAACTATTACAATATTAACAAAAGTATTAAACGTATCAATCATTACAAATTACAAAATAAATAAAACTAAGTATACTAGGGATGATACTGGTACCAATAGGGGTTCCAGGCATAACCATAGGTGCTATAGAATGCTTCGGCAGGGTTATACGTAGGATACGGTGGTTGCATCTCTATAGTCCAGGGAGGGAAGATGGGTTTCGGTGTAGGAATATAGTTTCTACCTATATGTTGGCAATGAGCTCTGATTTGGTTCTGATGAACTTGCCAATCTTCAAATGCTCTCTGTCTAGCATTTTCGTACTCCTGAGAAGCTATAAACCTTTGCATTTCTTGCATCTCATTCCCCCCTCCTACATTACCTTGCTGTTGGTTTCTCTCAACCTGTGGATGTCTACCATGGTATGGTACTGCGGCGTTATTTCGCCTCTTCAAAACTTTCGCACCATGGTATACATTTAAACCTATAGTATCGCGGGGTTCTGGTTCTTCGACTAATAATCCCCCCCGACTTATATCCACACCGAGATATTCACCAATCAAAGTAATAAAAATACCACCTCCTATTATGCTATGCGGTCTCATCCCCCGAACCATAGCTGATAAATAATAACCCACACAATACGGTATACTTACAGCGTTTTGTGGGTCTCGAATACACATATGGTAAAACAAATCCTGTTCATTTACCTTTTCCTTGTTCTTACCCCTTTGTGTAATCGAATTAGCTAAAAACCTATGAATTACTCTTAATTCGGCTCTATCTATATCCAAATAAGAGTAATTTCCCCCTTTGAAACGGTGATGGCTTGTCATTTGACTCCACACACCGTGTGTATCAAAATTTTCATCTATCTTTCTACCGTTTAGTATCAACCCTCTACAATCGGCAGATGCTAACTCCTCAGGCGTATATATACGTAAAGCCTGAGCCATGTCCAGTAAAGACATGTGGCGCATCGAACCGCCTAACAAAAATCTAATAAAAGATCGATCGGTTAAACTAGTTACCCGATCATTCAACTCTATACTACACAACAATTCTTCACACCATACTTTATATACAGGTCTACGCATGGTGAATAAATGTACCCAGTCATTAAAAGTAGAATTACCATACCTCTGTACAAGTAATTTCCTAATTGGCCCGGCCAATTCTACAGCTTCTAAGGGTCCCCATTCTATGACCCTCGGTACCTCAACAACCTTAGAATGAAGAGTATGCAAACCCCTTTGATATTTTGGATAATCTATCCAAAGTCTGTCAAATCTCAGGTTCGGGTGCAACTCTTCCAAGTGCATATCAGAAAAGGTCATGACTGGATGAGGTATATCCTGCTTGTAGTAGTTATCCACCTCCTGTTGTTCCGCATTCTCAGCAGGAGCATTGCGAGCTTGGGATGAAGATTCACCCCTTTCAGTCTGCAAAACACATCAAACACAATTTTTGTGCATCCAAATATGCATTAGTGTCAGCAAAATCATCAATCAAAATAATTACAATGACATGATCAATTTATATCAAACTTAAGCTCATTTTCATATTTTCATCAAATCTACACTTTTTCAAATAAGCATATACGAAAATGTTCGCCAAGTTCATAAGCATTCAACTCAAATAACATGTCAAAATAATCATTACTAGAAATTAAACAAGTCTCAAATGGCATTATCTTTCAAAAATCAAGTTCATGAATTTTTAGACTTGAAAAAGTCCACTTTAATTCTCAAAATCATGTTTAGGCTCAAAGTTTGGATCATTTAACTACCTAAACATGTTACACTACTTAATTTAGCAACAATTCGTGACAAAAATCGGCCATAACCTATTTATATCAAAAAGCCCCAAATTTGCTCAAGAATACCAAATTTCGGATTAAATGGTGTTTAGGTGTAGAAATTTACCGTTTTTCTTGAGTAATTCCTAGATAGCATCCTTCTCAACATGATTTTAGTAAAAAATTTGGTGATTAACGGTTAAAAATTGTGATTTTGGGGTGTATTTTTCGGGTTTTTGCGGCAGTATGTTCGCAGTTTTTTCTGTGGGTTTTGTGTGGAATGAGCTGTTTCAGCTCTTATTTTTTTTTCTGTAATCCGACCCCTCCGCGACTCGCGGCATTTAAGCCTTCAAACTTCGCGAGTCGCGGAGTTTGGTTTTTTTTTTTTTTTTTTTTATATAATCATTAACTTATAAAATAATTAAGTAATTAATTTTTAAAATTTTGTTTCCCTTGTTATTTAGGACGAGGTCGTTTCGGATCGATGTCCTAGTCCGTCCCTCGACAAAATTTTTAAAATTTGTCTTTTTGTAGCGATTGTTTTAAAAGCTAAGATTTTTTTGGTTTTTTAATGTTTTTGGCATACTTTAATTCAATAAGATTAAAAATAATGATAATAAAAGTTCTCGTCCCTCCCTCGGGTAAAGCAATTTCGGTTCAAAGACCTAGTCTTCAACTTACGACGAATTTTAAAAATCATATTTTTAACTTAATGAGATAAAGTAAATTTTTGTTTTTAAATTCACACAATTTAATTATAAAATTCAAAATTAATATTAAAAATTCACACCAAACTTAAAAATTTGAAATGCATAAAATTAAAAATTCATATTTTAAAAATTAAAAATTCACACCAAACTTATTTTAATTTTTCAAATATTTACAATTTTAAAAATATTGTTTTTACAAAGTTTACAATATTAATTTAAGATTTATATATTAATTTTAAAAACATGGTAAAAAATAAAATTAAAAATCTTTTTGGCTTTTTATCCCACTTTAATCAATCAAATATTATCAAAAATATGCGCCCCTCTTTTCGGTAAAGTAATTTCGGTTCCAAAACCTAATTTAACTCATGACGAATTTTTGAAATATTTTGAGTTGATTGATTAAAGATATTTATACCTTAAGAATAAACGTTAAATTTCGCAGTGATGTAATAAATTTTTGAATGATATCAATAATTTCGGTCGCCAAACCTAATTTTATTCAATACCAATTTAATACTTTTTAGCGAACAAATTAGCGTTTATTATCAAAAGGTTAAAAATAAAATAAAATAAAAACTATACAAACATACCTGTGAAATAGATTTCTTAGTTATATGATCTATCCCATTCATAAGATAGTCGGTTTAATTGGTTTTCCATAGCTACATAGGCGTAACCTCGAGCATTCAGTGTCTTTTCTTCTAAACATATGAACGGTCCGTCTCTGCATAAAGTAACAAATTCGGTATTTGAATAGGTTTGATTATTTGAACATTTACCTCCATGTGACCATTTTCCGCATTTGTGACATCTTTCTAGGTGTCGTGCTCTTCTTTTCGCTGCGGATTTTGATTTTCCTTTACCAAATTGTAACTTATTATCCTCGCATCTGGATTCTTTTCTAACTCCGTCCATTCTTTCTCTGATTACTGATACTAATTCACTCGGTAGTATGTCATTATTTCGTTTAGTGATCAAAGCGTGTAGCATTAGACCATGGTTTAGTTCACAGGCAGTCTTCATTTCGTAAAAACCTAAAAAAAAATAAAAATTCAGAATGGGGGGAGAAGACTAGTTCTTTAGGGTCTGCTAGGGAAAGACCATTCGGGTTCCATTTTCGAGAACTACACGAAAACAGACAATCTAACTCTAACAGAAATACATATTATCCTTTAAAGACTTGATTCTCCCCACACTTAGTTAGCTGTGGTGTCGAAATTGTGATTAACTTCGTTGTCGACTTCCATCGGACCATGTATGTAATGTTTAACTCTGTGACCATTAACTTTAAATTCAATCCCATTTGAATTTATTAATTCTATCGTTCCGTATGGGAAAACTCTTTTGACTATGAATGGTCCAGACCATCTTGATTTCAATTTTCCAGGAAATAGCTTGAATCGTGAATTGAAAAGAAGAACGCTGTCTCCTTCTTTAAATTCTTTTGAACTTCTGATTCTTTTATCATGCCATTTCTTCGTTCTTTCTTTATAGATTAAAGAATTTTCGTATGCTTCATGTCTTAATTCTTCTAATTCGTTTAGTTGACTTAATTGTAGACGTCCAGCTTCATGTAAATCAAGATTACATGTTTTCAAAGCCCAAAATGCTTTGTGTTCAATTTCTACTGGAAGATGACATGCTTTTCTATAAACAAGTCTAAAAGGTGTGGTTCCAATTGGAGTTTTGTAGGCTGTTCTAAAAGCCCAGAGTGCATCCTCCAATTTAATGGACCATTCCTTCGGATTTGATCCTACGGTTTTATCTAGAATACGTTTTAAAGCTCGGTTGGTATTTTCAACTTGTCCACTTGTTTGTGGATGATATGCGGTGGAGATTTTATGAGTTACTCCATATCTTTTAAGAACTTTCTCAAGTTGATTATTACAGAAATGAGTACCCCGATCACTTATTAAAGCTTTCGGTGTTCCAAACCTTGCAAAAAGACGTTTTAAAAAGTTGACTACAACTCGTGCATCGTTAGTTGGGAGAGCTTGTGCTTCCGCCCATTTAGATACATAATCAATGGCTATGAGTATATATAGATTATTATGAGATTTTGGAAATGGACCCATAAAGTCAATACCCCAAATGTCAAATACTTCACATACTTGGATGACATTTTGTGGCATTTCATCACGTTGACTTATTTTTCCGGCCCTTTGACAAGCATCACAGGATTTGCAAAGAAGGTGTGCGTCTTTGTAAATTGTAGGCCAATAGAATCCAGCATCATAAACTTTTCTTGCTGTTAGTTGAGGCCCATAATGCCCTCCTGTTGGTCCTGTGTGACAATGGTTTAATATTTTACTAGCTTCATCTCCAAATACACATCGGCGTATTATTCCATCGGGACAACTTTTAAACAGATGTGGATCTTCCCAGAAATAGTGTTTTATATCACTGAAGAATTTCTTTCGTCTTTGGTACGATAATCCTTTTTCAAGGAATCCACATACTAAATAGTTTGCATAGTCTGCAAACCATGGTATTTCTTTATAATCTATCTTCAATAGATATTCAATAGATATTCATCAGGAAAGTTGTCTTGTATGGCCGATTCATTTAGAACTTCTAATTCGGGATTTTCAAGACGAGAAAGATGATCAGCGGCGAGATTTTCTGCTCCTCTTTTATCTCGGATTTCAATATCAAACTCTTGTAAGAGTAAGATCCAACGGATTAATCTTGGTTTAGCATCTTGTTTTGAAAATAGGTATCTAAGAGCAGAATGGTCGGTATAGACCACCGTTTTTGCTAGAATGAGATATGATCGAAATTTGTCAAAAGCAAAGACAATAGCAAGGAGTTCTTTTTCAGTAGTTGTATAGTTTGTTTGTGCTCCTTGTAACGTCTTACTAGCATAATATATAGGTTGAAATCGTTTTTCAATCCTTTGTCCTAAAACGGCTCCCATTGCAAAATCACTTGCATCGCACATTAATTCAAATGGTAGATTCCAATTTGGTGTTATCATGATCGGTGCATTAGTAAGTTTTTCTTTAAGAATATTAAAAGATTTGATACACTCATCTGAAAAGATGAATGGAGCATCCTTTTCTAGGAGTTTATTCATAGGAGTGGCAATTTTAGAAAAATCTTTTATGAAACGTCGGTAAAAACCGGCATGCTCTAGAAAACTCCTAACTCCTCTAACATTGGTGGGATGTGGAAGTTTAGCAATTACATCTACTTTAGCTCTATCCACTTCAATTCCTTCTTTTGAAATTTTATGACCAAGAACGATGCCTTCTTTAACCATGAAATGGCATTTCTCCCAATTAAGTACTAGATTTGATTGTTCGCATCTAAGAAGCATTTGTTCCAGATTAACTAGACATGATTCAAATGTATCACCGAAGACTGAAAAGTCATCCATGAAAACTTCCATGCATTTTTCTATCATGTCGTGAAAAATCGCCATCATACACCTTTGAAAGGTTGCAGGGGCGTTGCAAAGTCCAAATGGCATGCATTTGTAAGCAAAAGTACCATAAGGGCACGTGAATGTGGTTTTCTCTTGATCTTCTGGTGCTATTGGAATTTGAAAATATCCGAAAAATCCATCTAGAAAACAATAGTAACTATTTCCGGCTAATCTTTCCAACATTTGATCTATGAAATGTAAGGGAAAGTGATCTTTTCTGGTGGCGTCATTTAATTTTCTGTAATCAATACACACACGCCATCCTGTTACAGTCCTAGTAGGAATAAGCTCATTTTTCTCATTTATAATGACAGTCATGCCACCCTTCTTAGGTACGCATTGAACTGGGCTTACCCATGGACTATCAGAGATTGGATAAATTAAACCTGCATCTAGCAGTTTAATAATCTCTTTCTTAACTACATCTTGCATATTAGGATTTAGTCTTCGTTGGCGTTGCACATACGTTTTATGACCTTCTTCCATAAGGATTTTATGTGTGCAATACGAAGGACTTATTCCTTTAATATCATGAATCTTCCATGCAATGGCTGGTTTATGAGCTTTCAACACAGAAATGAGTTGTGATTTCTCATTTTCAATAAGAGAAGATGATATTATTACAGGTAATTCAGATTCACCATGTAAATAAGCGTATTCCAAATGGTTTGGAAGTGGCTTTAACTCTAATTTCGAAGGTTCTTTTATCGATGATTTGTATCGATATCTGTCTTCTTCTTTTAGCATTTGAATTTCTTCTGTTGTTGGTTCATATCTGTAGTGACCCGAACTTTTCCATGTTTATATATATTAATTGAGATTGATATTTACATCATTAAATGTTTCCAACATGTTAAGCAATCAAACTTGTTAAGACTTGATTAATTGAAATATGTTTCATATAGACAATTGACCACCCAAGTTGACCGGTGATTCACGAACGTTAAAACTTGTAAAAACTATATGATGACATATATATGGATATATATATAGTTAACATGATACTATGATAAGTAAACATATCATTAAGTATATTAACAATGAACTACATATGTAAAAACAAGACTACTAACTTAATGATTTTTAAACGAGACATATATGTAACGATTATCGTTGTAAAGATATTTAACGTATATATATCATATTAAGAGATATTCATACATGATAATATCATGATAATATAATAATTTAAAATCTCATTTGATATTATAAACATTGGGTTAACAACATTTAACAAGATCGTTAACCTAAAGGTTTCAAAACAACACTTACATGTAACGACTAACGATGACTTAACGACTCAGTTAAAATGTATATACATGTAGTGTTTTAATATGTATTTATACAGTTTTGAAAGACTTCAATACACTTATCAAAATACTTCTACTTAACAAAAATGCTTACAATTACATCCTCGTTCAGTTTCATCAACAATTCTACTCGTATGCACCCGTATTCGTACTCGTACAATACACAGCTTTTAGATGTATGTACTATTGGTATATACACTCCAATGATCAGCTCTTAGCAGCCCATGTGAGTTACCTAACACATGTGGGAACCATCATTTGGCAACTAGCATGAAATATCTCATAAAATTACAAAAATATGAGTAATCATTCATGACTTATTTACATGAAAACAAAATTACATATCCTTTATATCTAATCCATACACCAACGACCAAAAACACCTACAAACACTTTCATTCTTCAATTTTCTTCATCTAATTGATCTCTCTCAAGTTCTATCTTCAAGTTCTAAGTGTTCTTCATAAATTCCAAAAGTTCTAGTTTCATAAAATCAAGAATACTTTCAAGTTTGCTAGCTCACTTCCAATCTTGTAAGGTGATCATCCAACCTCAAGAAATCTTTGTTTCTTACAGTAGGTTATCATTCTAATACAAGGTAATAATCATATTCAAACTCTGGTTCAATTTCTATAACTATAACAATCTTATTTCAAGTGATGATCTTACTTGAACTTGTTTTCGTGTCATGATTCTGCTTCAAGAACTTCGAGCCATCCAAGGATCCATTGAAGCTAGATCCATTTTTCTCTTTTCCAGTAGGTTTATCCAAGGAACTTAAGGTAGTAATGATGTTCATAACATCATTCGATTCATACATATAAAGCTATCTTATTCGAAGGTTTAAACTTGTAATCACTAGAACATAGTTTAGTTAATTCTAAACTTGTTCGCAAACAAAAGTTAATCCTTCTAACTTGACTTTTAAAATTAACTACACACATGTTCTATATCTATATGATATGCTAACTTAATGATTTAAAACCTGGAAACACGAAAAACACCGTAAAACCGGATTTACGCCGTCGTAGTAACACCGCTGGCTGTTTTGGGTTAGTTAATTAAAAACTATGATAAACTTTGATTTTAAAGTTGTTATTCTGAGAAAATGATTTTTATTATGAACATGAAACTATATCCAAAAATTATGATTAAACTCAAAGTGGAAGTATGTTTTCTAAAATGGTCATCTAGACGTCGTTCTTTCGACTGAAATGACTACCTTTACAAAAACGACTTGTAACTTATTTTTCCGACTATAAACCTATACATTTCTGTTTAGATTCAAAAAAATAGAGTTCAATATGAAACCATAGCAATTTGATTCACTCAAAACGGATTTAAAATGAAGAAGTTATGGGTAAAACAAGATTGGATAATTTTTCTCATTTTAGCTACGTGAAAATTGGTAACAAATCTATTCCAACCATAACTTAATCAACTTGTATTATATATTATGTAATCTTGAGATACCATAGACACGTATACAATGTTTCGACCTATCATGTCGACACATCTATATATATTTCGGAACAACCATAGACACTCTATATGTGAATGTTGGAGTTAGCTATACAGGGTTGAGGTTGATTCCAAAATATATATAGTTTGAGTTGTGATCAATACTGAGATACGTATACACTGGGTCGTGGATTGATTCAAGATAATATTTATCGATTTATTTCTGTACATCTAACTGTGGACAACTAGTTGTAGGTTACTAACGAGGACAGCTGACTTAATAAACTTAAAACATCAAAATATATTAAAAGTGTTGTAAATATATTTTGAACATACTTTGATATATATGTATATATTGTTATAGGTTCGTGAATCAACCAGTGGCCAAGTCTTACTTCCCGACGAAGTAAAAATCTGTGAAAGTGAGTTATAGTCCCACTTTTAAAATCTAATATTTTTGGGATGAGAATACATGCAGGTTTTATAAATGATTTACAAAATAGACACAAGTACGTGAAACTACATTCTATGGTTGAATTATCGAAATTGAATATGCCCCTTTTTATTAAGTCTGGTAATCTAAGAATTAGGGAACAGACACCCTAATTGACGCGAATCCTAAAGATAGATCTATTGGGCTTAACAAACCCCATCCAAAGTACCGGATGCTTTAGTACTTCGAAATTTATATCATATCCGAAGGGTGTCCCGGAATGATGGGGATATTCTTATATATGCATCTTGTTAATGTCGGTTACCAGGTGTTCACCATATGAATGATTTTTATCTCTATGTATGGGATGTGTATTGAAATATGAAATCTTGTGGTCTATTATTATGATTTGATATATATAGGTTAAACCTATAACTCACCAACATTTTTGTTGACGTTTTAAGCATGTTTATTCTCAGGTGATTATTAAGAGCTTCCGCTGTCGCATACTTAAATAAGGACGAGATTTGGAGTCCATACTTGTATGATATTGTGTAAAAATTGCATTCAAGAAACTTATTTTGTTGTAACATATTTGTATTGTAAACCATTATGTAATGGTCGTGTGTAAACAGGATATTTTAGATTATCATTATTTGATAATCTACGTAAAGCTTTTTAAAACCTTTATCTATGAAATAAAGGTTATGGTTTGTTTTAAAAATGAATGCAGTCTTTGAAAAACGTCTCATATAGAGGTCAAAACCTCGCAACGAAATCAATTAATATGGAACGTTTTTAATCAATAAGAACGGGACATTTCAGTTGGTATCCGAGCGTTGGTCTTAGAGAACCAGAATTTTGCATTAGTGTGTCTTATCGAGTTTGTTAGGATGCATTAGTGAGTCTGGACTTCGACCGTGTTTACTTGAAAAATGATTGCTTAACAAATTTTGTTGGAAACTATATATTTTTAACATGTGAATATTATGTGATATATTAATCTCTTAACGCGTTTGATATTATGTGATAGATGTCTACCTCTAGAACAAGTCCCATTGACTCACCTAATAATAATAATGAAGAGTCAAATGTAAATTGGAATGATTCGTGGACTGATTCACAAGTTCCCGAAGAGGAACCGGAAGAAGAGTCGGAACCGGAAGAAGAATCGGAACCGGAAGAAGAATCGGAACCGGATGAAGAAATAGAACCGGTGGGGGAAATAATAAAACGGTTAAGTAAAAGAAAATCCTCAACCAACCGACCAAGGTTAATTATGGTCAATGGTGTTTCCGCCAAGGAAGCAAAATATTGGGAGGATTACCAATTCTCCGATGAATCGGATTCCGACGAGAATTCCGATGATGTTATAGAAATTACCCCAACTGAATTTAAAAAGGCAAAAGAAAATAATAAGGGAAAGGGCATAAAAATAGAGAAATCTAATTCCAACCCCGATGAACTTTATATGTATCGTCAACCCCCGAAGTCCTTAAGTTGTAACAATGACCCGGGAACCTCTAAACCACCAGGTTTTTCTAAACCAATGTGGATAACGACGGCTCGTATTAGGGGAAAATCATATATCCCTAGAAACTTGGCAAAACGAACCAAAACCGAAGAAGAAGAAACAAGCGAGTCGGAATAAGATAGTTGTATTCATGTGGTGTAATATATGTAATGTAGTGTGCTTATGCTTTATGATATATGTAAAAATTGCTTGTATTAATAAGTAAATTTTTTTTTATGAATCTAACTCTTGTCTATTTTACAGTATAAAAACGCAAAATGGATAGACAACCCAATATTTTAAGAGACCTACCCGGAGACATGATTGATGAAATCTTGTCTAGAGTCGGTCAGAATTCCTCGGCACAACTATTTAAGGCGAGATCAGTTTGTAAGACATTCGAAGAACGTTCCAAGAATGTCTTGGTTTATAAGAGACTTTCGTTTGAAAGATGGGGGATATCACATTGGGAAACCCATAAGTTACGATGTGTTTACTTTGACGCATATATTGCGGGGAACCCAAATGCTATTTTACGCAATGGGTTAAGAAATTATTTTGACTCAATATATCCGAATATTGGACTTCGTGATTTAGAAAAAGCGGCTAACATGCAACATAAAGAAGCATGTTATGCTTACGGATTAGTAATGTTCGCTTCTCACCAAAGTGAGAACAAGAACATCGGGCTACAACTATTAAACAAAACGTTCCCACAAGTGACGGAGTCGGTAATTGGGGTAAGAAATGAGGTTTTTAGATTGTTACGGGACTGTTGGACATTACGTAACCCTCGTCCATTTGACGACATTACAACACGCTGTCTTATAAACGGCCATAACGGTTATGTTGCACAAGACCAAGGATGGGAAGTAGTCCTAGTAAAACCAGAATGCATGACTTGTTTCTGGACGTATGAATTACGTGTCTTTATTGCCTTTGCTGAACGACTTGTGTACTAGCTAGAATTATCTTCACAACTATCTTGTATCAAAGTTATTGTGTGCTATATTTCAAGCTTTATGTAAAATAAGCGGTATTGTAAGTTTGTAAAATATTGTATAAAAGTTTGAACGCGAAATATTATTATAATCAGTTTTTCATATAGAATTGTAGTAGTTGAATTGTATATTAGCTACTAAGTATGAACTTAACGGGTAGGTACTACCCGAATTTAAACTTATAAAACGCTAATATGAAGAAAAAGCTTTTATAAATGAGTTCATATTATGCTACGAAATACTATTAACTACTCTTAATATTCTGTATGATTAACTTGTTCCATTTAACTATTTTGAAGGAAATGGCACCGACTACTCGACACACCGTGAATATGAATGAAGAGGAATTCCGTACTTTTCTAGCTTCAAACATAGCCGCAGTACAGGCTGCGCTACATACCAACAATAACCTTGGATCTAACAGTACAGGAAATCGTGTAGGATGCACCTACAAAGAATTCACTGCCTGCAAACCTTTGGAATTTGATGGAACCGAAGGACCGATCGGATTGAAACGGTGGACCGAGAAGGTCGAATCGGTGTTTGCCATAAGTAAGTGTACTGAAGAGGACAAAGTAAAGTACGCTACGCATACCTTCACAGGTTCTGCGTTAACATGGTGGAATACCTATCTAGAGCAAGTGGGACAAGACGATGCGTACGCACTACCGTGGTCAGCATTCAAGCACTTGATGAACGAGAAGTACCGTCCCAGAACCGAGGTCAATAAGCTCAAGACAGAACTTAGAGGGTTACGAACCCAAGGATTTGATATTACCACGTACGAAAGACGATTCACAGAATTGTGCCTATTGTGTCCGGGAGCATTCGAAGATGAGGAAGAGAAGATCGACGCGTTTGTGAAAGGATTACCGGAAAGAATCCAAGAAGATATAAGTTCACACGAGCCCGCCTCCATACAACAGGCATGTAGAATGGCTCACAAACTCGTGAACCAAATTGAAGAAAGAATTAAAGAACAGACTGCTGAAGAGGCCAATGTGAAGCAAGTCAAAAGAAAGTGGGAGGAAAACGGTGATAAGAATCACCAATACAACAACAACAGCAATTACAACAATAATCGCAACAATTATCCCAACAATCGCAACATCAATCGCAACTACAACAAACGGCCCAACAACAACAACAACAACAACAGCAACTACAACAATCATCCCAACAACAATAATAACCGCAACAACAACAACAATCAGAAGCAGCTATGCCAAAGGTGTGAAAAGAATCACTCGGGGTTCTGCACCAAATTTTGCAACAAGTGTAAAAGAAATGGTCATAGCGCGGCGAAGTGTGAGGTCTACGGACCAGGGGTTAATAGAACGAAAGGAACAAATGGTGTCGGAACGAGTAATGGCGGAGCAAGTAGTGTCAGAGCAAGTTATGCCAATGTAGTTTGTTATAAATGTGGAAAACCGGGCCACATTATTAGAAATTGCCCGAACCAGGAGAACACGAATGGACAAGGCCGTGGAAGAGTTTTCAATATTAATGCGGCAGAGGCACAGGAAGACCCGGAGCTTGTTACGGGTACGTTTCTTATTGACAATAAATCTGCTTACGTTTTATTTGATTCGGGTGCGGATAGAAGCTATATGAGTAGAGATTTTTGTGCTAAATTAAGTTGTCCATTGACGCCTTTGGATAGTAAATTTTTACTCGAATTAGCAAATGGTAAATTAATTTCAGCAGATAATATATGTCGGAATCGAGAAATTAAACTGGTTAGCGAAACATTTAAGATTGATTTGATACCAGTAGAGTTAGGGAGTTTTGATGTGATAATCGGTATGGACTGGTTGAAAGAAGTGAAAGCGGAGATCGTTTGTTACAAAAATGCAATTCGCATTATACGAGAAAAAGGAAAACCCTTAATGGTGTACGGAGAAAAGGGCAACACGAAGCTACATCTTATTAGTAATTTGAAGGCACAAAAACTAATAAGAAAAGGTTGCTATGCTGTTCTAGCACACGTCGAGAAAGTACAAACTGAAGAAAAGAGCATCAATGATGTTCCCGTCGCAAAAGAATTTCCCGATGTATTTCCGAAAGAATTACCGGGATTACCCCCACATCGATCCGTTGAATTTCAAATAGATCTTGTACCAGGAGCTGCACCAATAGCTCGTGCTCCTTACAGACTCGCACCCAGCGAGATGAAAGAACTGCAAAGCCAATTACAAGAACTTTTAGAGCGTGGTTTCATTCGACCAAGCACATCACCGTGGGGAGCTCCTGTTTTGTTTGTCAAGAAGAAAGATGGTACATTCAGGTTGTGTATCGACTACCGAGAGTTGAACAAACTTACCATCAAGAACCGCTACCCACTACCGAGAATCGACGACTTATTTGATCAACTACAAGGCTCGTCTGTTTATTCAAAGATTGACTTACGTTCCGGGTATCATCAAATGCGGGTGAAAGAAGATGATATTCCAAAGACTGCTTTCAGAACACGTTACGGTCATTACGAGTTTATGGTCATGCCGTTTGGTTTAACTAATGCACCAGCTGTGTTCATGGACCTTATGAACCGAGTGTGTGGACCATACCTTGACAAGTTTGTCATTGTTTTCATTGATGACATACTTATTTACTCAAAGAATGACCAAGAACACGGTGAACATTTGAGAAAGGTGTTAGAAGTATTGAGGAAGGAAGAATTGTATGCTAAGTTTTCAAAGTGTGCATTTTGGTTGGAAGAAGTTCAATTCCTCGGTCACATAGTGAACAAAGAAGGTATTAAGGTGGATCCGGCAAAGATAGAAACTGTTGAAAAGTGGGAAACCCCGAAAACTCCGAAACACATACGCCAGTTTTTAGGACTAGCTGGTTACTACAGAAGGTTCATCCAAAACTTTTCCAGAATAGCAAAACCCTTGACTGTATTAACGCATAAAGGGAAGAAATTTGAATGGAATGATGAACAAGAGAAAGCGTTTCAGTTATTGAAGAAAAAGCTAACTACGGCACCTATATTGTCATTGCCTGAAGGGAATGATGATTTTGTGATTTATTGTGACGCATCAAAGCAAGGTCTCGGTTGTGTATTAATGCAACGAACGAAGGTGATTGCTTATGCGTCTAGACAATTGAAGATTCACGAACAAAATTATACGACGCATGATTTGGAATTAGGCGCGGTTGTTTTTGCATTAAAGACTTGGAGGCACTACTTATATGGGGTCAAAAGTATTATATATACCGACCACAAAAGTCTTCAACACATATTTAATCAGAAACAACTGAATATGAGGCAGCGTAGGTGGATTGAATTATTGAATGATTACGACTTTGAGATTCGTTACCACCCGGGGAAGGCAAATGTGGTAGCCGATGCCTTGAGCAGGAAGGACAGAGAACCCATTCGAGTAAAATCTATGAATATAATGATTCATAATAACCTTACTACTCAAATAAAGGAGGCGCAACAAGGAGTTTTAAAAGAGGAAAATTTAAAGGATGAAATACCCAAAGGATCGGAGAAGCATCTTAATATTCGGGAAGACGGAACCCGGTATAGGGCTGAAAGGATTTGGGTACCAAAATTTGGAGATATGAGAGAAATGGTACTTAGAGAAGCTCATAAAACCAGATACTCAATACATCCTGGAACGGGGAAGATGTACAAGGATCTCAAGAAACATTTTTGGTGGCCGGGTATGAAAGCCGATGTTGCTAAATACGTAGGAGAATGTTTGACGTGTTCTAAGGTCAAAGCTGAGCATCAGAAACCATCAGGTCTACTTCAACAACCCGAAATCCCGGAATGGAAATGGGAAAACATTACCATGGATTTCATCACTAAATTGCCAAGGACTGCAAGTGGTTTTGATACTATTTGGGTAATAGTTGATCGTCTCACCAAATCAGCACACTTCCTACCAATAAGAGAAGATGACAAGATGGAGAAGTTAGCACAACTGTATTTGAAGGAAGTCGTCTCCAGACATGGAATACCAATCTCTATTATCTCTGATAGGGATGGCAGATTTATTTCAAGATTCTGGCAGACATTACAGCAAGCATTAGGAACTCGTCTAGACATGAGTACTGCCTATCATCCACAAACTGATGGGCAGAGCGAAAGGACGATACAAACGCTTGAAGACATGCTACGAGCATGTGTTATTGATTTCGGAAACAGTTGGGATCGACATCTACCGTTAGCAGAATTTTCCTACAACAACAGCTACCATTCAAGCATTGAGATGGCGCCGTTTGAAGCACTTTATGGTAGAAAGTGCAGGTCTCCGATTTGTTGGAGTGAAGTGGGGGATAGACAGATTACGGGTCCGGAGATTATACAAGAAACTACCGAGAATATCATCCAAATTCAACAACGGTTGAAAACCGCCCAAAGTCGACAAAAGAGCTACGCTGACATTAAAAGAAAAGATATAGAATTTGAAATTGGAGAGATGGTCATGCTTAAAGTTGCACCTTGGAAAGGCGTTGTTCGATTTGGTAAACGAGGGAAATTAAATCCAAGGTATATTGGACCATTCAAGATTATTGATCGTGTCGGACCAGTAGCTTACCGACTTGAGTTACCTCAACAACTCGCGGCTGTACATAACACTTTCCACGTCTCGAATTTGAAGAAATGTTTTGCTAAAGAAGATATCACTATTCCGTTAGATGAAATCCAAATCAACGAAAAACTTCAATTCCTCGAAGAACCCGTCGAAATAATGGATCGTGAGGTTAAAAGACTTAAGCAAAACAAGATACCAATTGTTAAGGTTCGATGGAATGCTCGTAGAGGACCCGAGTTCACCTGGGAGCGTGAAGATCAGATGAAGAAGAAATACCCGCATCTATTTCCAGAAGATTAGTCAACACCTTCAACAGCTTAAAATTTCGGGACGAAATTTATTTAACTGGTAGGTACTGTAGTGACCCGAACTTTTCCATGTTTATATATATTAATTGAGATTGATATTTACATCATTAAATGTTTCCAACATGTTAAGCAATCAAACTTGTTAAGACTTGATTAATTGAAATATGTTTCATATAGACAATTGACCACCCAAGTTGACCGGTGATTCACGAACGTTAAAACTTGTAAAAACTATATGATGACATATATATGGATATATATATAGTTAACATGATACTATGATAAGTAAACATATCATTAAGTATATTAACAATGAACTACATATGTAAAAACAAGACTACTAACTTAATGATTTTTAAACGAGACATATATGTAACGATTATCGTTGTAAAGATATTTAACGTATATATATCATATTAAGAGATATTCATACATGATAATATCATGATAATATAATAATTTAAAATCTCATTTGATATTATAAACATTGGGTTAACAACATTTAACAAGATCGTTAACCTAAAGGTTTCAAAACAACACTTACATGTAACGACTAACGATGACTTAACGACTCAGTTAAAATGTATATACATGTAGTGTTTTAATATGTATTTATACACTTTTGAAAGACTTCAATACACTTATCAAAATACTTCTACTTAACAAAAATGCTTACAATTACATCCTCGTTCAGTTTCATCAACAATTCTACTCGTATGCACCCGTATTCGTACTCGTACAATACACAGCTTTTAGATGTATGTACTATTGGTATATACACTCCAATGATCAGCTCTTAGCAGCCCATGTGAGTTACCTAACACATGTGGGAACCATCATTTGGCAACTAGCATGAAATATCTCATAAAATTACAAAAATATGAGTAATCATTCATGACTTATTTACATGAAAACAAAATTACATATCCTTTATATCTAATCCATACACCAACGACCAAAAACACCTACAAACACTTTCATTCTTCAATTTTCTTCATCTAATTGATCTCTCTCAAGTTCTATCTTCAAGTTCTAAGTGTTCTTCATAAATTCCAAAAGTTCTAGTTTCATAAAATCAAGAATACTTTCAAGTTTGCTAGCTCACTTCCAATCTTGTAAGGTGATCATCCAACCTCAAGAAATCTTTGTTTCTTACAGTAGGTTATCATTCTAATACAAGGTAATAATCATATTCAAACTCTGGTTCAATTTCTATAACTATAACAATCTTATTTCAAGTGATGATCTTACTTGAACTTGTTTTCGTGTCATGATTCTGCTTCAAGAACTTCGAGCCATCCAAGGATCCATTGAAGCTAGATCCATTTTTCTCTTTTCCAGTAGGTTTATCCAAGGAACTTAAGGTAGTAATGATGTTCATAACATCATTCGATTCATACATATAAAGCTATCTTATTCGAAGGTTTAAACTTGTAATCACTAGAACATAGTTTAGTTAATTCTAAACTTGTTCGCAAACAAAAGTTAATCCTTCTAACTTGACTTTTAAAATTAACTACACACATGTTCTATATCTATATGATATGCTAACTTAATGATTTAAAACCTGGAAACACGAAAAACACCGTAAAACCGGATTTACGCCGTCGTAGTAACACCGCGGGCTGTTTTGGGTTAGTTAATTAAAAACTATGATAAACTTTGATTTTAAAGTTGTTATTCTGAGAAAATGATTTTTATTATGAACATGAAACTATATCCAAAAATTATGATTAAACTCAAAGTGGAAGTATGTTTTCTAAAATGGTCATCTAGACGTCGTTCTTTCGACTGAAATGACTACCTTTACAAAAACGACTTGTAACTTATTTTTCCGACTATAAACCTATACATTTCTGTTTAGATTCAAAAAAATAGAGTTCAATATGAAACCATAGCAATTTGATTCACTCAAAACGGATTTAAAATGAAGAAGTTATGGGTAAAACAAGATTGGATAATTTTTCTCATTTTAGCTACGTGAAAATTGGTAACAAATCTATTCCAACCATAACTTAATCAACTTGTATTATATATTATGTAATCTTGAGATACCATAGACACGTATACAATGTTTCGACCTATCATGTCGACACATCTATATATATTTCGGAACAACCATAGACACTCTATATGTGAATGTTGGAGTTAGCTATACAGGGTTGAGGTTGATTCCAAAATATATATAGTTTGAGTTGTGATCAATACTGAGATACGTATACACTGGGTCGTGGATTGATTCAAGATAATATTTATCGATTTATTTCTGTACATCTAACTGTGGACAACTAGTTGTAGGTTACTAACGAGGACAGCTGACTTAATAAACTTAAAACATCAAAATATATTAAAAGTGTTGTAAATATATTTTGAACATACTTTGATATATATGTATATATTGTTATAGGTTCGTGAATCAACCAGTGGCCAAGTCTTACTTCCCGACGAAGTAAAAATCTGTGAAAGTGAGTTATAGTCCCACTTTTAAAATCTAATATTTTTGGGATGAGAATACATGCAGGTTTTATAAATGATTTACAAAATAGACACAAGTACGTGAAACTACATTCTATGGTTGAATTATCGAAATTGAATATGCCCCTTTTTATTAAGTCTGGTAATCTAAGAATTAGGGAACAGACACCCTAATTGACGCGAATCCTAAAGATAGATCTATTGGGCTTAACAAACCCCATCCAAAGTACCGGATGCTTTAGTACTTCGAAATTTATATCATATCCGAAGGGTGTCCCGGAATGATGGGGATATTCTTATATATGCATCTTGTTAATGTCGGTTACCAGGTGTTCACCATATGAATGATTTTTATCTCTATGTATGGGATGTGTATTGAAATATGAAATCTTGTGGTCTATTATTATGATTTGATATATATAGGTTAAACCTATAACTCACCAACATTTTTGTTGACGTTTTAAGCATGTTTATTCTCAGGTGATTATTAAGAGCTTCCGCTGTCGCATACTTAAATAAGGACGAGATTTGGAGTCCATACTTGTATGATATTGTGTAAAAATTGCATTCAAGAAACTTATTTTGTTGTAACATATTTGTATTGTAAACCATTATGTAATGGTCGTGTGTAAACAGGATATTTTAGATTATCATTATTTGATAATCTACGTAAAGCTTTTTAAAACCTTTATCTATGAAATAAAGGTTATGGTTTGTTTTAAAAATGAATGCAGTCTTTGAAAAACGTCTCATATAGAGGTCAAAACCTCGCAACGAAATCAATTAATATGGAACGTTTTTAATCAATAAGAACGGGACATTTCAATATCCATTAGCTATAAGTGTAGCTAACATTTCAGCTTCATCAATTGATTCATTACCTTCTCCTAAAGAACATTCTCCTGTTCCTTGTAATTCTGGAAATTCTTCTAATAATTCTGCATGTGCATCTATAGTTTGAATATAATAACATGTATCATCTGCAGATTGTGGTTGTTGCATTGCTCTATCAACTGAAAAGGTAACACTCTCATCCTCTATACTTAGGGTCAATTTCTTACCGAACACGTCTATCATTGCTTTAGCCGTGTTTAAGAATGGTCTTCCTAATATGAGAGGAACTTGAGAATCTTCTTCCATGTCCAGAACAACAAAATCTACTGGAAATACTAAAGTACCAACTTTAACTAGCATGTTCTCCATTATCCCTCTAGGATATTTTATTGATCTATCGGCTAGTTGTATGCTTATTCTGGTTGGTTTCAATTCTCCAAGGTCTAGTTTAGCGTATAGTGAATACGGCATTAGATTTATACTAGCACCTAAGTCTGCCAATGCTTCTATTGAACTAAGACTACCCAGAAAACATGGAATTGTGAAACTTCCTGGATCAGATAGTTTTTCTGGTATCTTATTCAACAGCACTGCTGAACAATTAGCATTCATAGTAACAGCCGAGAGTTCTTCCATTTTCTTTCTATTTGAAATTAGATCTTTCAAGAATTTAGCATATCTAGGCATTCCTGAAATCACATCAATGAAAGGAAGATTTACATTTATTTGTTTAAACATATCCAAGAATTTGGATTGCTCGGCTTCAAGTTTCTCTTTCTTCATTTTACTCGGGTAAGGAAGTGGTGGTTGGTATGGTTTAACATAAGGTTTAGCCTTAACTGTGTTATCTTCATTAACCTTTTCAACTACCGGTTCTTTTTCCTTATCTTGATCAGGTTGTGGTTCTTGTGGAGTAGGAATAGCTTCATCAGAAGTTATAGGTATTTCAGGTGGTTTAAGTGTTGTACCACTTCTTGTGGTAATAGCTTTAGCTGTTTCATTCCGGGGGTTAGCATTTGTATCACTAGGTAGACTTCCCGGTTTTCTTTCACCTATTAACCTTGCTAGGTTACTTACTTCTTGTTCTAGATTTTGAATAGAAGCTTGTTGATTTCTAAATGCTTGAGCATTTTGTTCATTGGTTTGTTTCTGAGGTGTGAAAAACTGCGTTTGAGTTTCAACTAGCTTCGTCATCATATCTTCTAAATTCAGCTTTTTATCATCAGTTTGTTGTGGTGGTTTGTTTTGAAAATTAGGTCTTTGCTGATTGTAAGTATTATTGGATACTTGTTGATTGCTAGGACCTTGTTGGTTGTTGTATGGAATATTTCTGTTATAATTCTGGTTTTGATTGTAAATCGGTCTTGGCGGTTGATAATTATTCTGATAATTATTTCCAGGCCTTTGGTTTATGTATGAAATATTCTCTCTTTGTTCCATTGTTAATTCAATACTGAGACAATCTTTTGTCAAATGTGGTCCTCCACACTGCTCACAACTAATTCGTATTGAGTGAATATCTTTAGTCATCTTTTCCATTCGTCTCTCCACAGCATCTATCTTTGCGGAAATGGAATCTAAGTCATGGCTAGAATCGGCTCTAGCTGCTTTAGATGATCTAACGATATCTTTTTCTTGGTGCCACTCATGTGAGTGGGAAGCAGTGTTATCAATAATTTTGTAAGCATCAGTTTCGGTTTTCTTCATAATAGAACCACCAGCTGCTATATCTATGTCTTTCCTTGTAGTGATGTCGCATCCTTGGTAGAATATTTGTACTATTTGACAGGTGTCTAAACCATGTTGCGGACATCCTCTTAATAACTTTCCATATCATGTCCATGCCTCATATAGAGTTTCATTTGGTTTCTGTGTGAACGTAACAATTTCTGCTTGAAGTCTTACGGCTTTAGATGCAGGAAAGAATTGTTTAAGAAATTTATCAACTAAAACATCCCATGTATCAATCGCCCCTTCAGGTAACGATTCCAACCAATCTTTGGCTTCTCCCTTTAAAGTCCAGGGAAATAACATGAGATATATCTGTTCATCCTCCACTTCTCGGATTTTAAATAGTGTGCAGATCCTATTAAAGGTATGTAGATGTTCATTTGGATCTTCCTTCGGCGCACCACTAAATTGGCATTGATTAGTCACCATGTGTAGAATTTGTCCTTTGATTTCATAATCTGGCGCATTAATTTCTGGATGAGTAATTGTGTGACCTTGGCCAGTGCGTTTAGCTCTCATTCGGCCTTCCATACTTAAAGGTTCCAGATTCTCCATAATTGAATTTGTTGAATCGGAATCACTAGAGGATTCTGATTTAATGGTTCGTTCCTCAACAATCTCTGTTTGAATGATTGGTGGTTCCGGAGGAAAGTTTAATGGTTCAGGATCTACGAACCGTTCCTGAATATTCTCCGGATTCTCAATTGTAAGGTCGGGTTCAAAAAATGGATTATCGGAAATTTGAACTGAAGTACTTGGTCGACTGGATGACGATTCTAAAAAAAAATCAACGGCGGTTATATTTGCTAAATGTCTTGATCTAGTTAAAGGTGGTGAACGTACAAAAGGTGGTGAACGTCTTGCTCGGTGCATTCACTGAATATCCTATTAGTTTTTAAAAGGAAAGAAAAATTATAATAAGTTATCCAATTAATAGACTTTTCTGATTTTGCCCACGTTTCGAATAGCCAAAAGATGCAGCAGAGGGGCAGGATTCGTTTGGTCTCAATATAATTGAGGACTGTATGGCTCCAATAACCCGGTCCACGTACAAATCCAACTATTACTACGAACCAGAAAATTTTGATGTCTATCAATTTAACCACTTAAAATAAATTTTCGTAATTTTAAGAAATTTAGATAAGAAGTAGAATAAAAATCTATGTCCTAAAAACTAGAATAGCGAGAAATAAGAAAGAAAATGAGTTCGTCGAAAAAGGTCGAAAAAGAAAAATGGTTGAAAAATAAAAAGGTGACGGAAAAATAAAAAAAATTAAAGAAACTTATAAAAACTTAAAAATACTTGACTAACCTAACCTTATTACTACAACTAACTTAAAATTATAATCGCAAATTGAGATTACTAATTGGAATGATAATTGGTACATAGTAAAAGGTGTCTAAAAATATTAAAGCTTACAGGAAAAACTAAATCTCAAATGGAAATAACTTAAAAAGAAACTAAAATTTAAAAAGGCGTCGCAAAATTCTAAAGCACGTAAATCTTAGTCTAAAGAAAAAGTACTTAAGGGATTTTACGGCAAAGCCTAAAAATCTAGAAGTAAAAATAACTATGGCAAAAACTAAGTTTAAAACTAAAAACTAGCTAAAAATACAAATATTACGCTACAACGATTAAAAAGGGACAAAATATAAAAATATACAAAAAGTTGTAAAAATTACAATTTTTATAAAAATATTATTTTTATATTATTTATTTATTAAAACTATTAATTTTACAATTTAATAAAACTAATTAATACTAAATACATAAATTAAATAAAAAGTAAAAGTTAAAATAAAACTAATTATAATAATAATAATAATTAGGGTTAAATAATAATAATAATAATTAATTACCCCGTAATTAATTCAGTTTAGGGTTTCTGTCAGCGTGTCAGGATTACTCCGCGAGTTGCGGTACTTAATGCATCAAACCCCGCGAGTCGCGGGGTTCCAGTTTTCAACTGACAGGTTATTTAAATTCAACGCGTTTTTCTTTATTTATATTTTTTTTTATTTTCTGTTTTTAATTTTTATATTTTCTGTTTATATTAATTAAAATATTTATATAATTTAAATAAAACTTATCTTTAATAACTAAGATAAAAATAAAATACTTTATAACAATAAAAAAAATAGATTTATATATATTTTATTTTATTTTTTTTTCGGTTTTTTTTTTTATTTATAAAATATATTTATAAAATAAATTAAATAAAACTTATATTTTTACAAAATAAAGATACTTTATAAAACTTAAATATTTAACAAAATCTTAAAAATATTTATATTTTTGTTTTTCTTTTTATATTTTCGAATATTTAAAACGTATTTTTACAAAAACGAATTTTAATAAAAGTAAACTAAAAATCTTTTTTTTTTATATATTAGCGTTGCGCTTCCGGCGTTTAAGAATTCTCCCCGGCAGCGGCGCCAAAAATACTTGATGTGGAAGCTAAGGGGTATAAAATACTATTAAACATTTATAGAAAATACTATTAAATACGATGCATTTTTACACAAGATATTTATTTATTTATAGAATGGATATACTTAAACCTTGCTATAACACTTATAGGCAGTGTACCTAATCGTACAGTAGTGTAGTTTTTAGTAAGTCCGGTTCGTTCCACAGGGAATCTTTTTAAACAAAACTAAACGCTATATTAGTTTACTTTTATAAAAATACAAATATATATATATATAAATAATATTATTATTATTATAAAGGGGGGTTTTTACCGTTTAATGACCGGTTTGTCGATTTTAAAACTTTAGTCCAGTTAAAACCAAATGTAAAATATTAAAAATAAATACAAGACTTAAATTAAAGCGGCAAGTAAATAATGATAATGAAATTGCGAATAATAAAAATGCGATAAAATAAACTTGCGATAATTAAAAAGTACGATAATTGAAAGTGCAATTGAATACAATAACAATAAAAATGCGATAATTAGAAGTGCAATTAAATATAAAATAAAGGAAATTAAATATGAAATAAAAGAATTATGCTTATTTAAACTTCCGTAATCATGATGTTTGACGTGTTGATTTTAGTTTTATGCCCATGGGTTAATTGTCCTTTATCCTGGATTATTTAATATGTCCATCTGGTTTTTGTCCATAACAGTCCATCTGTCATAAATATAAAGTGCGAGTGTCCTCGTCAAATTATTCTTATACCCGAAGTTAAATATTCCAACTAATTGGGGACTTAAACTGTAACAAGATTTTAATACTTTGTTTAATAATTACACCAGGTTATCGACTACGTGTAAACCAAGGTTTTACTACTTTGTTAACAATTACACCAATTACCCTTGAATGTAATTCACCCCTGTTTCAACAGGTCTATTAACTATTAATCCAGTTCCGTATCCGGTAAAATGAATAATTATTGGTATTTATAGATATCCCGCCCACCGTACCCAGTCAAGCGTATGTGGTTATATATAAATACGTCGAATTATAAGTTTGTATATTAAATTAACAAGGTATTGTTTAGTTAATATAAAACCCATTATTAGCCCATAGTCTAATTTCCACAAGTGTCGTTCTTTTGTCCAAACCCCAATTATGGTACAAAGCCCAATTACCCAATTTTAGTGATTAGCCCAACATCATGATTACTTTGGATTAAATAAGCATAATAATAACTTAGCTACGAGACATTAATATAAAAAGGTTGAACATAACTTACAATGATTAAAAATAGCGTAGCGTTACACGGACAGAATTTCGACTTACACCCTTACAACATTCGCTAACATACCCTTATTATTAGAATTATAATTAAAATTAAAATATAAATTATAAATATATATATATATATATATATATATATATATATATATATATATATATATATATATATATATATATATATATATATATATTACGTATGAATGAGGAGAAGAAAAAGATTATGAAAAATGCTCAGAATTCGGTTGGCTTTATAGGCAGTTTCTCATTTTGGGGGTCCGCGACTCGCGGCCAATTTTGTCTTCAAACTCCGCGAGTCGCGGATTTTGAAATTACAGCAAAGAGGAGTTTGGCTCTTTGTTTACCGACGGTTTTAAATAAATATAATATATTAAATAATTATAAGAATTATTTAAATATTATATTATATTTATGTTCATAGTTAACTTGTAATTTTTAGTCCGTTGCGTCGAGCGTTGAGAGTTGACTCTGGTCCCGGTTCCGGATTTTCGAACGTCCTTGCGTACAATTTTATATTTTGTACTTTGCATTTTGAATCTTGTACTCTTGTAATTTCGAGACGTTTCTTATCAATAATTGGAACCTCTTTGATTGTCTTTTGTACTTTTGAGCTTTTTGGTCGTTTGCGTCTTCAATTCGTCGAATCTGTCTTTTGTCTTCACCTTTTATTATTTAAACGAATATCACTTTTAAATAGAACAATTGCAACTAAAAGCTTGTCTTTCTTGAGGAATAATGCTATGAAATATATGTTCGTTTTTAGCATTATCAGCACCTTAGCTCCATTTCCCATGTAGAGACTTGATGTTCCCGCTTCTTGTTTACTTCTTTTGAACCCCTGCATAGAATTGCAAATGTGAGTTCCACATCCCGTGTCTAATACCCATGTATTAGAAGAAGTAATACTAAGCTCAATGTATACCATATATACATTACCTGAGGATTGCCCTGCATCCCTCTTTTCCTTCAACTCCTTTAGGTAGACCGGGCAGTTGCGTTTCCAGTGACCCATCTCACCGCAACCAAAGCACGGATCTTCCTTGGGGTTAGCCTTTCCGGCAACCTTTTGCTTCTTGTTGTGGTTGGTTGGGGTAACCATCTTCCCTTTTCCCTTGCCTTTGCCTTGGTAGGCGGGTCCCTTCCTCTTAGCCGCCTTTGGCTTAGAAGTGTTATTGTTTTTGGACCCGCCTTCATTGATCATAAACATGGGTGAAGCCCTTTTACCCATGCTCGCTTCGGCTGTCTTAAGCATGGCGTGTACTTTGCCAATGCTCTTATCCCATCCATTCATATTGTAATTCATTACAAATGTGTCAAACCTCTTTGACAAAGAGTTAAGGATAAGGTCCGTGGCTAATTCATTAGACACATTGCAGTTTAGACGGTTCGCTCGATCAATTAGGCTTTTCATCTTAAGGACATAAGATGAAACGGATTGGGAGTCGTCCATCCGACATGCATGAAGCGTTCGGACCGTTTCAAAGCACTCGACACGAGCTTGTTGAAGGAACATCTCCTTCAACTGTGTGATCATTTCATATGCACTATGATGCTCAAAATCCTTTTGGAGTTCGGGTATCATAGTCCCAAGCATGAGGCAAGAAACTTGCAAGGAATCGGTGCAATATTTCTCCCAATAAGCCATGCATTCCGTATCATCCTCGTCCGGTTGATCGGTAATGGGGTCTTCCAACACATACGCCCTGTCCTCTAGTTTGAGGACAATTCTTAGATTGCGGAACCAATCCATGAAGTTCGTATGGTTGAGTTTTTCCTTTTCGAGGATTGACCTCAACGATAGGTTGTTAAAGTTTATTGGTGCATTTGGAATGTTGTTGTTATTGGCGGCCATCTACAAAATTTTAACAAAGTTGTTTAAGTATCAATTTTAATTTTAACAATCAATACCCTTTAAATCCAATTGATATTTATTGAATTTTAGAATCCAACGGTAAACCAAATTTCGCTTAGGTGACCTTTATCCCGTCATTTGATTTAGCTAGGTAGTTGTGACGCCCCGTACCAAATCATCATGTACGGACCATCAACAACAGGATCATTACAAGGTTAAGTACTATATGCATTTTCAAAAAGAGTTTGCATTCATAATTAAAAGTGATGTCAAACCAACATCGAAAGTTTTACAATCCAAAAGTATGCTTCACTAAGTAGAAGCAATAAATAAGTGTATGTGACCACAAAGGTCGTTACAAGTCATAATTCAAAAGTACAAATGTTTGAATGCAAAGTAAAGTAGTTCATGCGTTGACAACTCTAAGCAGCGGGTGTCTACAGCACAAACTAGTACACGGCGGAAGCAACCTCAAGCACCTGAGAAATACATGCTTAAAAATGTCAACACAAAGGTTGGTGAGCTATAATTTAAGTATAACAGCAACGTAAGTAGGCCACGATATTTCAGTGCTACAAAGAGCGTTTCGAAAGTATGTAAAAGTATATGCTAACCGTGGGTACTTGGTAACTAACTTAACGTTTATACCCCCTGAAAGTACACTTGGCAAGTGCGTATGTCTACGAAGTATTAAACACTCGTTAAATGCTAGCGCTACTAGCCCGAGTGGGGATGTAAAATCCTATGGATCCATATCTAAGATTCGCGTTCACGGTTCAAAAACCAATGATTAAATGTTACCGAGCTAAAGGGAATGTTTATGTCGTTGTATAACCCACACATATATAAGTTTAAGTACTCGTGCCTAGTATGTAAAACATAAAATCCGCATGTATTCTCAGTTCCCAAAATAAGTTTAAAGTAAAAAGGGAATGCTATAACTCACAATGATATGTAGCGGTAAAGTAGTAGTCGGGAAAGGTGTGCAAGTAAACGGTCCGAAGTCCTCAACAAGTATGAAGAGAAAAGAGAGAAAATAAGATGCAAGTAATGTGTGTGTTTGAGAATGAGATTTACAAATGAACAAGGGATGTAAAAGAAAAGATTTGAATCCCATCCCCCCCATGGTACCCCACGGTTCTGCAGCAAAAAAAGGGAGGGGAGAGTTGTTTGATGGTTACATGCATGTAAAGATGTCAAAAGTTGGTTAATAGAATGGTGTACATGGGGATTAAGTGCCAACTAGATTCCAAGTCTTCCAAACTAACTAGTTAAGGTTCAAGTAATACTTACAAGTGGAAGAGTGGGCTAACTAAGTCCACTAATAATGTAGGGTGGGCTTGGAAGCCCAATATCAAGAGTCCACAACATCAAACAAAGCCCAAGTTCAATAAATCACAAGTTAAACCAATTAAAGCCCAAGTAACTAACTAATAGTCTTAGTTAATTAAAATGATTAATAAATTTAATCATGAATGTAAATAATATCTAAAAATATTATTCGTGAAAGTTCCGGGTGTCACAAAGACGTTTCGGGCCATTAAAGTCAAGTTCGGGCAATCATGGCAACATGTAAATGTAATAACGTACATTCGTTTAAACATGCGTATTAATAATAATAATAATTAATAAAATAACATTGGAAATTCCAGGGTCGTTACAGTAGTCATTATATGACAATTGCAATCCTTTTGTAACTTCTAAGTTATGGGATCATGCAATCCTTTTGCATGGCATATTTATCCCATCAACGCCTATTTGTTCATCATGCTTCGGTGACCCTAAGTTCTTGATTCCCAAATCAAGTCGTCCTACTTGTGTAAACGTGTAAATTCAACATACAAGTGGTTAGGTGACCTTTATCCCACAAGTGTGCGAAATTTACCTTAATCGTATTAGTTTGCTCATAACGGTTAGGTGACCTTTATCCCATTATGAATTCCCTAATATTTTTAAGTGTTACACAAAAGGATGGCGATTAACTTGTTTGCCTTGTTAATAAGGGATTTTTAAGTTTTCAATAATTCTAGTTTAAGAAAACTATTGTACCATACACCAACATGCATTTAGTGTATGGTCTATTTGAAAATCCATTTTTCATGTCATGTAATAAAGCCAATTTTATTACTTTGGAATAAACCATTTTATTATGCTTTAATAACCGATTATCATAATCCTTTTGGTGTTGTTAATAACCATTTATTAATGTCCTTTTGCCATTTCAATTTAACCATTTAAATTGTCGTTTTGCATGTGTTTAATAACGTCTAATTTAACCAATTAAATTTTAGTTTTGTTTGTTGTTAACTTGTGTGATTAACTTGTAGCATACAAACATACAATCCACAATCATACAATAAACAACCAAGCATGCAAAACAATATGTTCACAATCAAGCCAATTTGGTAGACATTTGTTTAGCCTAAAACAAATGCCTCCGGTTGAAATGTCCCGTTCTTATTGATTAAAAACGTTCCATATTAATTGATTTCGTTGCGAGGTTTTGACCTCTATATGAGACATTTTTTAAAGACTGCATTCATTTTTAAAACAAACCATAACCTTTATGTCATCAATAAAGGTTTAAAAAGCTTTACGTAGATTATCAAATAATGATAATCTAAAATATCCTGTTTACACACGACCATTACATAATGGTTTACAATACAAATATGTTACAACAAAATAAGTTTCTTGAATGCAGTTTTTACACAATATCATACAAGCATGGACTCCAAATCTTGTCCTTATTTTAGTATGCAACAGCGGAAGCTCTTAATATTCACCTGAGAATAAACATGCTTTAAACGTCAACAAAAATGTTGGTGAGTTATAGGTTTAACCTATATATATCAAATCACAATAATAGACCACAAGATTTCATATTTCAATACACATCCCATACATAGAGATAAAAATCATTCATATGGTGAACACCTGGTAACCGACATTAACAAGATGCATATATAAGAATATCCCCATCATTCCGGGATACCCTTCGGATATGATATAGATTTCGAAGTACTAAAGCATCCGGTACTTTGGATGGGGTTTGTTAAGCCCAATAGATCTATCTTTAGGATTCGCGTCAATTAGGGTGTCTGTTCCCTAATTCTTAGATTACCAGACTTAATAAAAAGGGGCATATTCGATTTTGATAATTCAACCATAGAATGTAGTTTCACGTACTTGTGTCTATTTTGTAAATCATTTATAAAACCTGCATGTATTCTCATCCCAAAAATATTAGATTTTAAAAGTGGGACTATAACTCACTTTCACAGATTTTTACTTCGTCGGGAAGTAAGACTTGGCCACTGGTTGATTCACGAACCTATAACAATATATACATATATATCAAAGTATGTTCAAAATATATTTACAACACTTTTAATATATTTTGATGTTTTAAGTTTATTAAGTCAGCTGTCCTTGTTAGTAACCTACAACTAGTTGTCCACAGTTAGATGTACAGAAATAAATCAATAAATATTATCTTGAATCAATCCACAACCCAGTGTATACGTATCTCAGTATTGATCACAACTCAAACTATATATATTTTGGAATCAACCTCAACCCTGTATAGCTAACTCCAACATTCACATATAGAGTGTCTATGGTTGTTCCGAAATATATATAGATGTGTCAACATGATAGGTCGAAAAATCGTATACGTGTCTATGGTATCTCAAGATTACATAATATACAATACAAGTTGATTAAGTTATGGTTGGAATAGATTTGTTACCAATTTTCACGTAGCTAAAATGAGAAAAATTATCCAATCTTGTTTTACCCATAACTTCTTCATTTTAAATCCGTTTTGAGTGAATCAAATTGCTATGGTTTCATATTGAACTATATTTTATGAATCTAAACAGAAAAAGTATAGGTTTATAGTCGGAAAAATAAGTTACAAGTCGTTTTTGTAAAGGTAGTCATTTCAGTCTAAAGAACGACGTCTAGATGACCATTTTAGAAAACATACTTCCACTTTGAGTTTAACCATAATTTTTGGATATAGTTTCATGTTTATAATAAAAATCATTTTCTCAGAATAACAACTTTTAAATCAAAGTTTATCATAGTTTTTAATTAACTAACCCAAAACAGCCCGCGGTGTTACTACGACGGCGTAAATCCGGTTTTACGGTGTTTTTCGTGTTTCCAGGTTTTAAATCATTAAGTTAGCATATCATATAGATATAGAACATGTGTTTAGTTGATTTTAAAAGTCAAGTTAGAAGGATTAACTTTTGTTTGCGAACAAGTTTAGAATTAACTAAACTATGTTCTAGTGATTACAAGTTTAAACCTTCGAATAAGATAGCTTTATATGTATGAATCGAATGATGTTATGAACATCATTACTACCTTAATTTCCTTGGATAAACCTACTGGAAGAGAGAAAAATGGATCTAGCTTCAATGGATCCTTGGATGGCTCGAAGTTCTTGAAGCAGAATCATGACACGAAAACAAGTTCAAGTAAGATCATCACTTGAAATAAGATTGTTATAGTTATAGAAATTGAACCAAAGTTTGAATATGATTATTACCTTGTATTAGAATGATAACCTACTGTAAGAAACAAAGATTTCTTGAGGTTGGATGATCACCTTACAAGATTGGAAGTGAGCTAGCAAACTTGAAAGTATTCTTGATTTTATGAAACAAGAACTTTTGGAATTTATGAAGAACACTTAGAACTTGAAGATAGAACTTGAGAGAGATCAATTAGATGAAGAAAATTGAAGAATGAAAGTGTTTGTAGGTGTTTTTGGTCGTTGGTGTATGGATTAGATATAAAGGATATGTAATTTTGTTTTCATGTAAATAAGTCATGAATGATTACTCATATTTTTGTAATTTTATGAGATATTTCATGCTAGTTGCCAAATGATGGTTCCCACATGTGTTAGGTGACTCACATGGGCTGCTAAGAGCTGATCATTGGAGTGTATATACCAATAGTACATACATCTAAAAGCTGTGTATTGTACGAGTACGAATACGGGTGCATACGAGTAGAATTGTTGATGAAACTGAACGAGGATGTAATTGTAAGCATTTTTGTTAAGTAGAAGTATTTTGATAAGTGTATTGAAGTCTTTCAAAAGTGTATAAATACATATTAAAACACTACATGTATATACATTTTAACTGAGTCGTTAAGTCATCGTTAGTCGTTACATGTAAGTGTTGTTTTGAAACCTTTAGGTTAACGATCTTGTTAAATGTTGTTAACCCTATATTTATAATATCAAATGAGATTTTAAATTATTATATTATCATTATATTATCATGTATGAATATCTCTTAATATGATATATATACATTAAATGTCTTTACAACGATAATCGTTACATATATGTCTCGTTTAAAAATCATTAAGTTAGTAGTCTTGTTTTTACATATGTAGTTCATTGTAAATATACTTAATGATATGTTTACTTATCATAGTATCATGTTAACTATATATATATCCATATATATGTCATCATATAGTTTTTACAAGTTTTAACGTTCGTGAATCACCGGTCAACTTGGGTGGTCAATTGTCTATATGAAACCTATTTCAATTAATCAAGTCTTAACAAGTTTGATTGCTTAACATGTTGGAAACATTTAATCATGTAAATATCAATCTCAATTAATATATATAAACATGGAAAAGTTCGGGTCACTACAGTACCTACCCGTTAAATAAATTTCGTCCCGAAATTTTAAGCTGTTGAAGGTGTTGACGAATCTTCTGGAAATAGATGCGGGTATTTCTTCTTCATCTGATCTTCACGCTCCCAGGTGAACTCGGGTCCTCTACGAGCATTCCATCGAACCTTAACGATTGGTATCTTGTTTTGCTTAAGTCTTTTAACCTCACGATCCATTATTTCGACGGGTTCTTCGATGAATTGAAGTTTTTCGTTGATTTGGATTTCATCTAACGAAATAGTGAGATCTTCTTTAGCAAAACATTTCTTCAAATTCGAGACGTGGAAAGTGTTATGTACAGCCGCGAGTTGTTGAGGTAACTCAAGTCGGTAAGCTACTGGTCCGACACGATCAATAATCTTGAATGGTCCAATATACCTTGGATTTAATTTCCCTCGTTTACCAAATCGAACAACGCCTTTCCAAGGTGCAACTTTAAGCATGACCATCTCTCCAATTTCAAATTCTATATCTTTTCTTTTAATGTCAGCGTAGCTCTTTTGTCGACTTTGGGCGGTTTTCAACCGTTGTTGAATTTGGATGATCTTCTCGGTAGTTTCTTGTATAATCTCCGGACCCGTAATCTGTCTATCCCCCACTTCACTCCAACAAATCGGAGACCTGCACTTTCTACCATAAAGTGCTTCAAACGGCGCCATCTCAATGCTTGAATGGTAGCTGTTGTTGTAGGAAAATTCTGCTAACGGTAGATGTCAATCCCAACTGTTTCCGAAATCAATAACACATGCTCGTAGCATGTCTTCAAGCATTTGTATCGTCCTTTCACTCTGCCCATCAGTTTGTGGATGATAGGCAGTACTCATGTCTAGACGAGTTCCTAATGCTTGCTGTAATGTCTGCCAGAATCTTGAAATAAATCTGCCATCCCTATCAGAGATAATAGAGATTGGTATTCCATGTCTGGAGATGACTTCCTTCAAATACAGTCGTGCTAACTTCTCCATCTTGTCATCTTCTCTTATTGGCAAGAAGTGTGCTGATTTGGTGAGACGGTCAACTATTACCCAAATAGTATCAAAACCACTTGCAGTCCTTGGCAATTTAGTGATGAAATCCATGGTAATGTTTTCCCATTTCCATTCCGGGATTTCGGGTTGTTGAAGTAGACCTGATGGTTTCTGATGCTCAGCTTTGACCTTAGAACACGTCAAACATTCTCCTACGTATTTAGCAACATCGGCTTTCATACCCGGCCACCAAAAATGTTTCTTGAGATCCTTGTACATCTTCCCCGTTCCAGGATGTATTGAGTATCTGGTTTTATGAGCTTCTCTAAGTACCATTTCTCTCATATCTCCAAATTTTGGTACCCAAATCCTTTCAGCCCTATACCGGGTTCCGTCTTCCCGAATATTAAGATGCTTCTCCGATCCTTTGGGTATTTCATCCTTTAAATTTCCCTCTTTTAAAACTCCTTGTTGCGCCTCCTTTATTTGAGTAGTAATGTTATTATGAATCATTATATTCATAGATTTTACTCGAATGGGTTCTCTGTCCTTCCTGCTCAAGGCATCGGCTACCACATTTGCCTTCCCCGGGTGGTAACGAATCTCAAAGTCGTAATCATTCAATAATTCAATCCACCTACGCTGCCTCATATTCAGTTGTTTCTGATTAAATATGTGTTGAAGACTTTTGTGGTCGGTATATATAATACTTTTGACCCCATATAAGTAGTGCCTCCAAGTCTTTAATGCAAAAACAACTGCGCCTAATTCCAAATCATGCATCGTATAATTTTGTTCGTGAATCTTCAATTGTCTAGACGCATAAGCAATCACCTTCGTTCGTTGCATTAATACACAACCGAGACCTTGCTTTGATGCATCACAATAAATCACAAAATCATCATTCCCTTCAGGCAATGACAATATAGGTGCCGTAGTTAGCTTTTTCTTCAATAACTGAAACGCTTTCTCTTGTTCATCATTCCATTCAAATTTCTTCCCTTTATGCGTTAATGCAGTCAAGGGTTTTGCTATTCTGGAAAAGTCTTGGATGAACCTTCTGTAGTAACCAGCTAGTCCTAAAAACTGGCGTATGTGTTTTGGAGTTTTCGGGGTTTCCCACTTTTCAACAGTTTCTATCTTTGCCGGATCCACCTTAATACCTTCTTTGTTCACTATGTGACCGAGGAATTGAACTTCTTCCAACCAAAATGCACACTTTGAAAACTTAGCGTACAATTCTTCCTTCCTCAATACTTCTAACACCTTTCTCAAATGTTCACCGTGTTCTTGGTCATTCTTTGAGTAAATAAGTATGTCATCAATGAAAACAATGACAAACTTGTCAAGGTATGGTCCACAAAATCGGTTCATAAGGTCCATGAACACAGCTGGTGCATTAGTTAAACCAAACGGCATGACCATAAACTCGTAATGACCGTAACGTGTTCTGAAAGTAGTCTTTGGAATATCATCTTCTTTCACCCGCATTTGATGATACCCGGAACGTAAGTCAATCTTTGAATAAACAGACGAGCCTTTTAGTTGATCAAATAAGTCATCGATTCTCGGTAGTGGGTAGCGGTTCTTGATGGTAAGTTTGTTCAACTCTCGGTAGTCGATACACAACCTGAATGTACCATCTTTCTTCTTGACAAACAAAACAGGAGCTCCCCACGGTGATGTGCTTGGTCGAATGAAACCACGCTCTAAAAGTTCTTGTAATTGGCTTTGTAGTTCTTTCATCTCGCTGGGTGCGAGTCTGTAAGGAGCACGAGCTATTGGTGCAGCTCCTGGAACAAGATCTATTTGAAATTCAACGGATCGATGTGGGGGTAATCCCGGTAATTCTTTCAGAAATACATCAGGAAATTCTTTTGCGACGGGAACATCATTGATGCTCTTTTCTTCAGTTTGTACTTTCTCGACGTGTGCTAGAACAGCATAGCAACCTTTTCTTATTAGTTTTTGTGCCTTCAAATTACTAATAAGATGTAGCTTCGTGTTGCCCTTTTCTCCGTACACCATTAAGGGTTTTCCTTTTTCTCGTATAATGCGAATTGCATTTTTGTAACAAACGATCTCCGCTTTCACTTCTTTCAACCAGTCCATACCGATTATCACATCAAAACTCCCTAACTCTACTGGTATCAAATCAATCTTAAATGTTTCGCTAACCAGTTTAATTTCTCGATTCCGACATATATTATCTGCTGAAATTAATTTACCATTTGCTAATTCGAGTAAAAATTTACTATCCAAAGGCGTCAATGGACAACTTAATTTAGCACAAAAATCTCTACTCATATAGCTTCTATCCGCACCCGAATCAAATAAAACGTAAGCAGATTTATTGTCAATAAGAAACGTACCCGTAACAAGCTCCGGGTCTTCCTGTGCCTCTGCCGCATTAATATTGAAAACTCTTCCACGGCCTTGTCCATTCGTGTTCTCCTGGTTCGGGCAATTTCTAATAATGTGGCCCGGTTTTCCATATTTATAACAAACTACATTGGCATAACTTGCTCCGACACTACTTGCTCCGCCATTACTCGTTCCGACACCATTTGTTCCTTTCGTTCTATTAACCCCTGGTCCGTAGACCTCACACTTCGCCGCGCTATGACCATTTCTTTTACACTTGTTGCAAAATTTGGTGCAGAACCCTGAGTGATTCTTTTCACACCTTTGGCATAGCTGCTTCTGATTGTTGTTGTTGTTACGGTTATTATTGTTGTTGGGATGATTGTTGTAGTTGCTGTTGTTGTTGTTGTTGTTGTTGTTGTTGGGCCGTTTGTTGTAGTTGCGATTGATGTTGCGATTGTTGGGATAATTGTTGCGATTATTGTTGTAATTGCTGTTGTTGTTGTATTGGTGATTCTTATCACCGTTTTCCTCCCACTTTCTTTTGACTTGCTTCACATTGGCCTCTTCAGCAGTCTGTTCTTTAATTCTTTCTTCAATTTGGTTCACGAGTTTGTGAGCCATTCTACATGCCTGTTGTATGGAGGCGGGCTCGTGTGAACTTATATCTTCTTGGATTCTTTCCGGTAATCCTTTCACAAACGCGTTGATCTTCTCTTCCTCATCTTCGAATGCTCCCGGACACAATAGGCACAATTCTGTGAATCGTCTTTCGTACGTGGTAATATCAAATCCTTGGGTTCGTAACCCTCTAAGTTCTGTCTTGAGCTTATTGACCTCGGTTCTGGGACGGTACTTCTCGTTCATCAAGTGCTTGAATGCTGACCAAGGTAGTGCGTACGCATCGTCTTGTCCCACTTGCTCTAGATAGGTATTCCACCATGTTAACGCAGAACCTGTGAAGGTATGCGTAGCGTACTTCACTTTGTCCTCTTCAGTACACTTACTTATGGCAAACACCGATTCGACCTTCTCGGTCCACCGTTTCAATCCGATCGGTCCTTCGGTTCCATCAAATTCCAAAGGTTTGCAGGCAGTGAATTCTTTGTAGGTGCATCCTACACGATTTCCTGTACTGTTAGATCCAAGGTTATTGTTGGTATGTAGCGCAGCCTGTACTGCGGCTATGTTTGAAGCTAGAAAAGTACGGAATTCCTCTTCATTCATATTCACGGTGTGTCGAGTAGTCGGTGCCATTTCCTTCAAAATAGTTAAATGGAACAAGTTAATCATACAGAATATTAAGAGTAGTTAATAGTATTTCGTAGCATAATATGAACTCATTTATAAAAGCTTTTTCTTCATATTAGCGTTTTATAAGTTTAAATTCGGGTAGTACCTACCCGTTAAGTTCATACTTAGTAGCTAATATACAATTCAACTACTACAATTCTATATGAAAAACTGATTATAATAATATTTCGCGTTCAAACTTTTATACAATATTTTACAAACTTACAATACCGCTTATTTTACATAAAGCATGAAATATAACACACAATAACTTTGATACAAGATAGTTGTGAAGATAATTCTAGCTAGTACACAAGTCGTTCAGCAAAGGCAATAAAGACACGTAATTCATACGTCCAGAAACAAGTCATGCATTCTGGTTTTACTAGGACTACTTCCCATCCTTGGTCTTGTGCAACATAACCGTTATGGCCGTTGATAAGACAGCGTGTTGTAACGTCGTCAAAGGGACGAGGGTTACGTAATGTCCAACAGTCCCGTAATAATCTAAAAACCTCATTTCTTACCCAATTACCGACTCCGTCACTTGTGGAAACGTTTTGTTTAATAGCTGTAGCCCGATGTTCTTGTTCTCACTTTGGTGAGAAGCGAACATTATTAATCCGTAAGAATAACATGCTTCTTTATGTTGCATGTTAGCCGCTTTTTCTAAATCACGAAGTCCAATATTCGGATATATTGAGTCAAAATAATTTCTTAACCCGTTGCGTAAAATAGCATTTGGGTTCCCCGCAATATATGCGTCAAAGTAAACACATCGTAACTTATGGGTTTCCCAATGTGATATCCCCCATCTTTCAAACGAAAGTCTCTTATAAACCAAGACATTCTTGGAACGTTCTTCGAATGTCTTACAAACTGATCTCGCCTTAAATAGTTGTGCCGAAGAATTCTGGCCGACTCTAGACAAGATTTCATCAATCATGTCTCCGGGTAGGTCTCTTAAAATATTGGGTTGTCTATCCATTTTGTGTTTTTATACTGTAAAATAGACAAGAGTTAGATTCATAAAAAAAATACTTATTAATACAAGCAATTTTTACATATATCATAAATCATAAGCACACTATATTACATATATTACACCACACGAATACAACTATCTTATTCCGACTCGCTTGTTTCTTCTTCTTCGGTTTTGGTTCGTTTTGTCAAGTTTCTAGGGATATATGATGTTCCCCTAATACGAGCCGTCGTGATCCACATTGGTTTAGAAAAACCTGGTGGTTTAGAGGTTCCCGGGTCATTGTTACAACTTAAGGACTTCGGGGGTTGACGATACATATAAAGTTCATCGGGGTTGGAATTAGATTTCTCTATTTTTATGCCCTTTCCCTTATTATTTTCTTTTGCCTTTTTAAATTCAGTTGGGGTAATTTCTATAACATCATCGGAATTCTCGTCGGAATCCGATTCATCGGAGAATTGGTAATCCTCCCAATATTTTGCTTCCTTGGCGGAAACACCATTGACCATAATTAACCTTGGTCGGTTGGTTGAGGATTTTCTTTTACTTAACCGTTTTATTATTTCCCCCACCGGTTCTATTTCTTCATCCGGTTCCGATTCTTCTTCCGGTTCCGATTCTTCTTCCGGTTCCGACTCTTCTTCCGGTTCCTCTTCGGGAACTTGTGAATCAGTCCACGAATCATTCCAATTTACATTTGACTCTTCATTATTATTAGGTGAGTCAATGGGACTTGTTCTAGAGGTAGACATCTATCACATAATATCAAACGCGTTAAGAGATTAATATATCACATAATATTCACATGTTAAAAATATATAGTTTCCAACAAAATTTGTTAAGCAATCATTTTTCAAGTAAACACGGTCGAAGTTCAGACTCACTAATGCATCCTAACAAACTCGATAAGACACACTAATGCAAAATTCTGGTTCTCTAAGACCAACGCTCTGATACCAACTGAAATGTCCCGTTCTTATTGATTAAAAACGTTCCATATTAATTGATTTCGTTGCGAGGTTTTGACCTCTATATGAGACATTTTTCAAAGACTGCATTCATTTTTAAAACAAACCATAACCTTTATTTCATCAATAAAGGTTTAAAAAGCTTTACGTAGATTATCAAATAATGATAATCTAAAATATCCTGTTTACACACGACCATTACATAATGGTTTACAATACAAATATGTTACAACAAAATAAGTTTCTTGAATGCAGTTTTTACACAATATCATACAAGCATGGACTCCAAATCTTGTCCTTATTTTAGTATGCAACAGCGGAAGCTCTTAATATTCACCTGAGAATAAACATGCTTTAAACGTCAACAAAAATGTTGGTGAGTTATAGGTTTAACCTATATATATCAAATCACAATAATAGACCACAAGATTTCATATTTCAATACACATCCCATACATAGAGATAAAAATCATTCATATGGTGAACACCTGGTAACCGACATTAACAAGATGCATATATAAGAATATCCCCATCATTCCGGGACACCCTTCGGATATGATATAGATTTCGAAGTACTAAAGCATCCGGTACTTTGGATGGGGTTTGTTAAGCCCAATAGATCTATCTTTAGGATTCGCGTCAATTAGGGTGTCTGTTCCCTAATTCTTAGATTACCAGACTTAATAAAAAGGGGCATATTCGATTTTGATAATTCAACCATAGAATGTAGTTTCACGTACTTGTGTCTATTTTGTAAATCATTTATAAAACCTGCATGTATTCTCATCCCAAAAATATTAGATTTTAAAAGTGGGACTATAACTCACTTTCACAGATTTTTACTTCGTCGGGAAGTAAGACTTGGCCACTGGTTGATTCACGAACCTATAACAATATATACATATATATCAAAGTATGTTCAAAATATATTTACAACACTTTTAATATATTTTGATGTTTTAAGTTTATTAAGTCAGCTGTCCTTGTTAGTAACCTACAACTAGTTGTCCACAGTTAGATGTACAGAAATAAATCAATAAATATTATCTTGAATCAATCCACGACCCAGTGTATACGTATCTCAGTATTGATCACAACTCAAACTATATATATTTTGGAATCAACCTCAACCCTGTATAGCTAACTCCAACATTCACATATAGAGTGTCTATGGTTGTTCCGAAATATATATAGATGTGTCGACATGATAGGTCGAAACATCGTATACGTGTCTATGGTATCTCAAGATTACATAATATACAATACAAGTTGATTAAGTTATGGTTGGAATAGATTTGTTACCAATTTTCACGTAGCTAAAATGAGAAAAATTATCCAATCTTGTTTTACCCATAACTTCTTCATTTTAAATCCGTTTTGAGTGAATCAAATTGCTATGGTTTCATATTGAACTATATTTTATGAATCTAAACAGAAAAAGTATAGGTTTATAGTCGGAAAAATAAGTTACAAGTCGTTTTTGTAAAGGTAGTCATTTCAGTCTAAAGAACGACGTCTAGATGACCATTTTAGAAAACATACTTCCACTTTGAGTTTAACCATAATTTTTGGATATAGTTTCATGTTTATAATAAAAATTATTTTCTCAGAATAACAACTTTTAAATCAAAGTTTATCATAGTTTTTAATTAACTAACCCAAAACAACCCGCGGTGTTACTACGACGGCGTAAATCCGGTTTTACGGTGTTTTTCGTGTTTCCAGGTTTTAAATCATTAAGTTAGCATATCATATAGATATAGAACATGTGTTTAGTTTATTTTAAAAGTCAAGTTAGAAGGATTAACTTTTGTTTGCGAACAAGTTTAGAATTAACTAAACTATGTTCTAGTGATTACAAGTTTAAACCTTCGAATAAGATAGCTTTATATGTATGAATCGAATGATGTTATGAACATCATTACTACCTTAATTTCCTTGGATAAACCTACTGGAAGAGAGAAAAATGGATCTAGCTTCAATGGATCCTTGGATGGCTCGAAGTTCTTGAAGCAGAATCATGACACGAAAACAAGTTCAAGTAAGATCATCACTTGAAATAAGATTGTTATAGTTATAGAAATTGAACCAAAGTTTGAATATGATTATTACCTTGTATTAGAATGATAACCTACTGTAAGAAACAAAGATTTCTTGAGGTTGGATGATCACCTTACAAGATTGGAAGTGAGCTAGCAAACTTGAAAGTATTCTTGATTTTATGAAACTAGAACTTTTGGAATTTATGAAGAACACTTAGAACTTGAAGATAGAACTTGAGAGAGATCAATTAGATGAAGAAAATTGAAGAATGAAAGTGTTTGTAGGTGTTTTTGGTCGTTGGTGTATGGATTAGATATAAAGGATATGTAATTTTGTTTTCATGTAAATAAGTCATGAATGATTACTCATATTTTTGTAATTTTATGAGATATTTCATGCTAGTTGCCAAATGATGGTTCCCACATGTGTTAGGTGACTCACATGGGCTGCTAAGAGCTGATCATTGGAGTGTATATACCAATAGTACATACATCTAAAAGCTGTGTATTGTACGAGTACGAATACGGGTGCATACGAGTAGAATTGTTGATGAAACTGAACGAGGATGTAATTGTAAGCATTTTTGTTAAGTAGAAGTATTTTGATAAGTGTATTGAAGTCTTTCAAAAGTGTATAAATACATATTAAAACACTACATGTATATACATTTTAACTGAGTCGTTAAGTCATCGTTAGTCGTTACATGTAAGTGTTGTTTTGAAACCTTTAGGTTAACGATCTTGTTAAATGTTGTTAACCCAATATTTATAATATCAAATGAGATTTTAAATTATTATATTATCATGATATTATCATGTATGAATATCTCTTAATATGATATATATACATTAAATGTCTTTACAACGATAATCGTTACATATATGTCTCGTTTAAAAATCATTAAGTTAGTAGTCTTGTTTTTACATATGTAGTTCATTGTAAATATACTTAATGATATGTTTACTTATCATAGTATCATGTTAACTATATATATATCCATATATATGTCATCATATAGTTTTTACAAGTTTTAACGTTCGTGAATCACCGGTCAACTTGGGTGGTCAATTGTCTATATGAAACCTATTTCAATTAATCAAGTCTTAACAAGTTTGATTGCTTAACATGTTGGAAACATTTAATCATGTAAATATCAATCTCAATTAATATATATAAACATGGAAAAGTTCGGGTCACTACACCGGTAAAGGGTAAAAAACACAAAGTAGGAGATTTCAAATCTCCCACTTAACCTTGCATCTTCCTTGTCTTCATCTTGCATCTTCATTTTTACAAAAATATATCCTAATACATTTTTTTAAAAAATGAAAATACAACCTAATCTATTTTACATACCAAATATAAAATAAATTACATAACCAAAAAAAATAATATGACAAACCAAATTACATGAATATTACAACCACATGAATGAATTAATATTACATACCAAATGAATGAATTAATTCAACCAAACATGCAACCATTCAAACACAAGGTCAAGGCTTGATTGTGAATTTTAACATACAACAAAATTGACCAAATGGCAAGTTCCAAAACCCATTTGGAACCTCCTAAAATTCGGCCAACCAACAAACCCACCCAAACACTTTAATTTTTGCATTTTACAATCATGCATGTACATAAAATGCAAAATATATAGTGAGTTTAATAATCATCTCGAAGCATATTTCAACAACTTTGGCTCTAGATACCATTGTTGTGATTTAACAAGTTCATAAACATACTTGAAACATTTAAAGATCAAATTAAGCGGAAGCATGAAGTATTACCATTTTAGAACTTGTTATACTTTAACCAATTGAAGTTAAATCCCAATTAGGATCAAGTTGTGAAACATACTTACAAACTAGAAGCAAGAAGAGAGTATATACCTTCTCCTAGCTAGTTAATAGATGATGATGAAGATGATGATGAATGGAGCTCCAAAAGTATGAAACCTCAAGTAGATATACCCCAAACTTTGCACCAACACCTTGTACTTTGGTTAGGATTTGATAACACTTGAATATAGCTTGCAAAAATTAAATTTGTGAACTACCTTTGGCCCAAAAACCCCACGGCATTCAGCTGCTGTATATGGCAGTTTTTTTGCAGAATTTTTGAAGTGTTAATTGCAAGTGTGTCTTTCTTGGTCAAGGAGTATGCATGTATATGGAAATGGGAAATCCTTGGAATCTCTAGCATGCCTCTCATACTTCCAATGCCACTTCCTTGTTTATAAAATAGTTTTATAATACATGGCATAATTTATAAACTAGCAACATTTATAAACTTATTTGTTTTATTTATAACAAATTTATAAACTTGCAATTTATAAATTATGTACACATTATATATAAAACCCATTTTATAAAATGTAACATAACATAATTAATTATTTAACCTATAAATAATTAACTCCTTATTATATAAATTATTCCATAATTTATATACACATCAAGTAATATTTGAGAAAACCATTTTTCTTAAAGTTCAAGTGTCACGTATTTAATCAATGATCCAATCGCTAAGATCAAATACGAATAAGGTGTCGGTAAGTTTGTTATTGGGTATGACCCGACTTGGATCAAAACATATTAGCCACGTTAATTTAATATGTCTCTCGGGCATACGAAATACCTTCAAAACCAACAATATCACGCACTATTTCATCAAAACATAGCCAAATAAAGACGGATGTTGCGAGGATTATATGTGTAATTCGAATAATATCAATGGCGGATTGAAAGCAAAGTTTTCGATTGGTTGATCATCAAGAAGAACAAATGACAGATATAGGGTTTTGTTTTGCAACATGTATCGAGACCATGTGAGTTAGTTGATCGTGGTGAACTCAATGGGTACAGTCAATGTATCTAGAGTTGATTACACCATGTTTCGGGTGATGGTTTTGGAAGGTTATGATGTAATTGGGAGGCTGGTTGCATTATGATGGTAATTGTTTGTGAAGGGGTACGGAGTCAATGGTCGGATCGATGGGTTTGTTGCGGAGAGATTTTTCATGAGATTTGGGTGTCGGATCTTAGTTATTGTTCTTCGCGATCCAACGCGAAGGAATGATTGAGCTAAACTTGGATGTGCATTCATAGCTGGAAGAGAAAATTCCTAACGGATTCGTTAACCATTTGATTGCTATGAAAATTGGCCTATATGTAGCAAACACATGGACATACATGTGGTAAACATTTGGCGATGATCGGACCGCTAGATTTTGAGATATGTATTTTCTGAGTTGCTGCAGTTTCAGGTTAAATGTTTCAGAACGATGAGCGAGGCAGTGTAGTCTCATGGTTAAATCCTGTAATTGAAGTCTCACACGCTTCAATGTGTATTCTAGCATAATAAGATGATTTTCGTGTAAGAAGATGGTGGCAAAGAAATCGAGATGGTGCAAGATTGTAATTATGAGATTGAATTATTATTCAGCGGTGTTTTTAGTGTCGAAAGACTTCCTTCGCTCGTTGTGTAGCTGTGTGGAAGAGCGGCGTGACACGGGTAGTTTATCTGGCGTTATCAAAAGGAGTTGTTAGTCAGCAAAATCTATAATTGTTGTGGGTTGCATAAACATGGTTGACGGACTGACCAAGATTGAGTTTGTTTGAAGTCTTCTTTAGGTGGGAGATTGTTGGATGTGTGAAGTTGGTTTAAACAGGTGAGAGAGTATCTCGCGGTCATAAAAAAGGGGCTACGGTCGCGAAGTCGTAACAGTAGGTTTTAGATTTCCTAACCTGAAGGAATTACGGTAGCGAGAAAGTAACTACGGTCGGGAGATTTGTCTGATGCATGAAATGGTTCCGATTTAGGATTCCATATTCATTTCCGTTTCGTTGTTCCGTTTGCACTAATAATAATACTGTATTGTAACATATAGTTGTGTGCATGAAGTAAATACTCTGGCTTGTGCCCGTGGACTAAACTCTTCACCCTGTTTGGAGTTGAGATATAGCCACGTCAAATCCTTGCATCATTTATCTTTATTTTCTCGATTTTATGCTTTAGCTAATTCGTTTGTCGTTAGTGAGTTAGTGATTGGTTTAAATCACTTGTCTTGTTAGGTCCTCAATTCCTAACAACAACGATGCTATCAAAAACGTGACACTTCCGGAAGGTAGAGTCTTTGAACGTACTACTATTGTGAAGATGCCAGATATTCCAAGGAGTAGCAATGACAACCACCCTCACAATGATACGTTGAGTTCACAAAATCGAAACGCTCAACCCAAGACCAATGCCATCCATGGAACCCCAATAAGGAATGGAGACATAATCCAATTACTAACCTTGAACTATATTTGGAGGCTGATGTTACAATGGACAAAGAGGTGGAGCATGTCTTCTGTAGTTGAATTACAAATACCACAAATTATCTAAAACCACACCTCGATCAAGAAAGTTCACGTTTGTAGGAATGTGAAGAAGCCTCAACCGCCAAATAAAAACGTTAATTTAGATGTGAACAAACTTACACCAAATTATGGGGTCCTTTTGTGGTCGTTTTGTTTGTTGTCGTTGCTAGGTTGAGTTTGAGTTGTGTGCCCTTTGATTTGTTCGTGTATTGTTTTGTACTGTTTTGATGAAGTGTTCTTTTGTTATAAAGTTCTACTAGTCAAAGACCCGCGACTTCGCGGGTTTTTTTAAAAAAGAATATTTATATTGGAGTTCGATATGTACAATAGATCAATATTTGTAATTCTGCTGATCAAATCACCTGTATTGCTACGTTGATCAAATATACAAAAGTTAATAAGCATAACTAATGAAAGCTATTGAAATGCAAATTCTTTATATCATTTACTAACAAATATTCTCACATCTAAAAAATAATCAAATGAGATACTCTTTTGAAAATGGACAGTCTATTACATTCTAATAACAATCCATCATTAATACTATATCGTATCACTTCAATTCCTTCGGGTATCCAAACTTAGTTGTTCACAACTGAAACATTAGCTATATCATTGAAGTTTAAATAGTTGTTAGAGTAAAGTAGAAATAACATGAAATAAAACAAATTTGTTATACTAAATCGCATGACAACCAATATGTCAGAATGTACTAATATAAAAATAGCTCACGCGTATAGTTAACACTCATATGGCAGCCATATTTGCATCCTTTGTTGCTTCAGTGTTCAAGCTTCAACGCAAAATATATTATGAATTTCAAAAGATAAATTAAATGAAATTCAGTATGACAACTATTTAAAGGACCAGATAACTATTAGTGTATGTTACAACTCTTTAGGCCTCCAAAACCAGTTCTTTCACGAAGAGTCGGAGTATCAATATGACGGCCAACTTATATTTGCCTAAATCCCACCTTTCCAAGTTTTCTCTCAATCTCAAAAGACGGGGGACCACCAACCTAAACCTGTTGATAAAGGAGAATCAAAAAAGAAAATTATCATTACTAATCACACTATACATGAAAAATATAGGTAGCGAATTATAAAGGAGTAAACTTTGATCAAATATATTATTGAAAAATTTTGACTACACAAAATATTATGCAATCATGAAACCAATCTGCAACACAATGACGAACAAAATAAACATAAGGTTTTTACTCCTTATAACAGTATCAAACAACCTAAAAAGCTTATTATAACAACACAATGACCATTGACTGCTCACACATGATTGTAAAATAAGTGAAGGGTAATAAATAATAATTAAAGAGAAAAAACATAAAAAAGAGAATTATGGCTGCTACCTCATTGACCAGCAGTTCGACACCCGTGTAATAAACATGCATAAAACCTCCTAATGTATCCATTATGTATGTATATTTTCATTGCAATAATATAGATTTTGAATCACATGTAACGCATTCAATAATATACTTGTATTATAACGACAATACTAATGAAACTAAAAGGGATAAATGTTTGGAAATTGGCGCAGCCTCCTGAATCTATTCCAACCATACCTAACTAAGTACATCCATTTTGACCCGTTACCCGACAAAATCATTATTCAAGTATGAAGCTTAAAAATGAAATGTATTTCACAAATTTGACTGAAACAAACTATTAGTTATATACATTTCTTCATAGTATGTAATTGAAGAGGATCTAAAAAAACAATTCCTAAATTTCACCTATAAAGTCATGTTAAAAATTCAATAAGGATTCATAACGGTTTGTGAATGAATAAAATTTAACTATTTATAAACCAACTAAAGATTAAAAATCAATTTGAACGCCTTTCATTTAAAGAAAAAGTTTGATCTGACAGCATTACAAATACAACATTTGATCCCGAATGAATGGGCCAGACTTTACACTTTTAAAGGAAACTCAATAAAAGAGTAAATGGAAATAATGGAAGATAAAGCAATTACCTTCAATATGAATAGCCTTTCTTGTTGAATAGACTTCAATTAAATCAACATTGAGGTATTTTGTTTTAAGCTCTGCACGTATAGCATACTTATTGAGTTCACTAAAACGACTAACCCGACCAATAGCATCTACTATAAAAAGAAGATGTCAATTTAGCTATAAGTATGTTTTGGAGAAGCATAATAATACAAATAAGTATAAGTATTTAAGATGATGCATAGATACTTCTTTGTGTAACTTTTTAAACCATACCCCGAGGCTTTTTCATAGAACCTCTGCAATTCAGTTTGCCTAATAGACCTGTTACAAAGATGAAATTATCAAAATAGAAATATAGATTTCATAATTCATAATAAGCGAAATTGAAGAAGATGACGTCTGAAACATAGGAAAGCCATTTAATTCAATAGTAAATTTTTTTTTTTAATTTTACAATCCCACTATATGAATTTTGAGCATATTATAACTATACCATTCAATTTCTTAAAGTTGTGCTTGATGGTTTCCTAGATTGAAAAAGAGTTGTCACACAAACTGATCGAAGTTGTAGCTCAATAGAAAAGTCAGATAACACAAGTAAAAGGTACTCACCAATACACCAAACATGCAATGGTCTTTGTATCACCAAATAATAGGATCTTTAGAAAAGTAGTTTGTTTATCCAACATAACTTCACCACACCAAAGAGATAGTTAGCACTTAGACATCTACATTCAATTTTGTTTATTTATTAATAAGGAGGGGGATGGGTCTCTTCAACATGTGCGTCTAATTCAAAGTAAAAATAAATACACATTTGGCTTTCGGGTCATTGGGTGTACTCACAAACGGGTTTCGGAAACTATATGTTTCACTTGACCTGATATCAATTCCTTTTTTGAATAGCCAAAGCCCTGCAAAATGTAACATGACATATATTTTAAAAAATTCAGAATCCTTCTTTATAACACCTGCAGATACCACAATATTTACCTCCAAGTCATACCATTTTGAGCTACTTAAAACCCATTTAAAGAAAGTTCTTTAAGTTGATCACGTGTTTCCAATGGTTACCTATTAATATACCATACAATAGTTTCTCGTGTGGGTTGAAATTCCTATTTGCAATTATGTTTTGTTAGATTAAAGTTGTAGTAAAATACTTTAAAAACGATCTACCGTATGTTTACAACCGTTTGGATCTGTTGCACTTCATTCGCCACTTGCACGGGTTCCAAGTTTCTTCAAAAATCTCTAACTCATAATTATTATGATTCCAGTGCAAGTTCAACGTTTAATTACATTCTTTACAATTCCCACATCTTAATGTAACTTCAAAAATATTAAATAATTCAAATCTCAACAGGGTATAAATCATTTTGGATCTCAAAGTTAGCATATAAACTAACATATTCAAATTTTGCAATAGAACGATTTAAAATGTAAAAACCGTAAACCAGAATGTCAGTTAAATGTATATAGATCATACCATGGCGTACAAACCTGTTCATAGGTACATTAATAATGGTTGGAGAAAAAGGTACCGAGTATATCAAAGCACCTCCACTCTCCACATTTTCTTCTTATTCCACATCTATAAAAAATTCTCAGTTTTATATTTATGCAATGGACTTGAAGTACAATTACACAAATCAATTCAAAAACAATGGAAAGAAAGACAAGTATAACCAATCTTGCAAATCCTCAAAGCGTATTAATAAGAGAAATAAACAAATCTAAAAAACTATAAAATTATATTTACATAGAAAACCTCCTAATCAAAACATTTGCCACTACGTAAACGGTAAACCTCCTAATCAAACACATTTTCAAACTATTTATTTATATACAAAATACAAAGACTTATTGTTCATGACCCAATTAAATAAATACATCAGAAAAAATAAAAGATATTTAAATTTAAGTAAAAAAAAAAAAAAACTTAATAAATTAAACACACGCAGCAAAAAATATAATTTCAATAAACCGATGTTATCTGGAGGCCATAATTTTGAAAGATACTAAGATGTAAATAACTAATTAAAAGAACCCAATAAAAACCCTATTTCATTAAAATACTTACCTTGATTTCCCTAAGTAAAGGCTATGAATCTGTGGATACTTATTGTGAAGCTGTTTGATCGTTTATTCAAAAAGGAACTTTCTGTTTGATCGTTTGTTAATAGAGTCATCGTTCTCAAAGAGTGGATGTTGAAGGAGATGGGTTTAAGTTGAAGTGTATTTTTTCCAGGAATGAAAATATGAGTATATGTTAATGTTAATGTTAATTAAGTAATTAAATCAGATGTTATTTAAGGAATTTTTTAATTTTATAAATGGAATACTGAAAATCCTAAATAAATGCAATTATTTTTTAATCTTCCGTAAATGTTGCAAATCGTTCCGATGAAATGGATAATTTAAAATTTTAAAAACACGGCTAATGTGGAATTAAATGGAAATGTTGTAATTGTTAGTTAATTTATGGGTAATTATGTAATTGTATTTTTTTGCGAAATTGGTATTACGTAATAATGTTTTAACGATTTGATCCAAGGGCTCTAATGATGTGATTATGTTGAATGGATGGCTAAGATCTAATATTTGAAAAGAATACTAGTTTATAACCCGCGATTTCACGGGTTTTTAAAATTAGAGATTCTAAAACTAACTGTGAAAGGTAAGCATAAATGTATTGAAATGAATAATCATTGGAAAATGAAAAAAAAAAAAAAAAGATAAATATGGTTGACTATAATTCATAATGTTATAAAATCACATGTAAATTGAATCAAACAATTAAGTAAGACGAAATTTAATACAATAGTTTAATGAAATGTATAAATGTGAGTCGTGACACTCTTTAACTGTAATATACATGTTAACATCTTTTCTGATTCTTTTAAGAAGATTCGCATCTTCACCCACAAACTTTTTTGCAACCGTTAACACCATAGGCAACTGTAAATCGAAAAATTAGCTTTTCGACACATGAATTATATATAAATTATTTGTGAATTATGTAATGTACCCGATTTCCTAAGAAGAAAATCGGCCAACGTACAAGGCCATAAAGTAACTCGGATGATAAGAGGCATCTTCATCAATTCAACATCCCGGAAGATTAAGTGAAGAGAAGATTAAATGATGATGATTAACCTATTACTTAATATATCCTCTTCCTAGAAGCTCTTAATGATTTCATTCCAAACAACGACAAATTTCACAGGACGGTTCTTCATTTGTAGTTCAGACACCTTTGAAGAACAAATGTGACTCAAACATGAACATAAAACATAAACACAAATGACACAAATGTGAACTAAGAGAAAGATTTGGTGTACCTTTTGGAACATTTCCTTCAAAAAAGACATCTGCTTAGATGTTTATCGGTGCTTGGAGGATGTGGGATAAGTGAATTCATGATCGCCAAATCTTGAAAATTACTCATCATACCTAACGTTCAAACCTAGAAACATAGAAGGTTGTTAGATAGTAATACTAAATGGACTTAAAATTTTGAACTTTGGTGATTTTTACCTCTTCAAATTCAAGTCCATTTAGTAGTATTAAATGGATTTAAAATTTTGAACTTTAGTGATTATCTAGGAGTGATGATTATGAAAATTTACCTGGAGAGAAAAAATAAGAAACACCCACATTCGATCAAAGCTTATGAAAGTATACCAAAATGATATGAATTTACAAAATTTGTTTTCCATAACCATTTTTCTCTTTTATTTCTGGCTCCCCGTTGGCTTCTTAATCGTCTTCTTTGAGCTAACAAAAACGCAATCATTTCAAATATTAATGATGTGAAATGAGGCATCTGAAAATCAAACATGAAAGAAGGTCTAACAATTAAATATTTGTGGTTTTCAGTTTTTCTAGAAGTGGCGAGATGGGCGGGTTGACTAACAATTACCTATAATTCTTCATCACTCTTTAAGATCTTCTTTTCGGTTTAGTTTTACCGGAACCTTTAGTACTTTTGCTTTTAGTAACATCATTGGGAACATAAAAGAAGTCATGGTCCATAGTCATCGGTCAGCCTAGTTCAAAACAATCAGGAGGCCTAAAACGATACAATACAAACTATTATTACCTTAAACAAAAGTTTTATTACCACAATTTTACAAACTACAATTACCTCTATCAGATTGAGTTGCATCCTCAATATGATCGAGTAAATGTCAAGAAGACCAAGTACATCATGATGAGAGCAGAATATATATCTTAAAATAAACAAACGAACATGATGAGTAACCATGAGTCCAAGTAGAAATTTTATATTAATTCACATTTTTTTAATACATCAAACCAAGGACAATTCATAAAGAAAATGGTTGAGGTGATCACACAACAATCTGTCATTCATTGATACCGGCAACAACTAAAAATTTCAACGATGAAATTTAAAACGAATTGCGAATCTTTAAGAATCGAAAAATTACATTAATATCGGTAATGGATTGCGAAACGAATTAAGATTACATTAACAACTACAACTACAAGCTCATTCATTGATACAGGTAAAGAATTTCCAAACGAATTATGAATCGAAAGATCCAATATTTATAAAGAAACCCTAAAAATCTTTAATTGAATTCATAAGCATTTGAACTATAGAAACGAATTAAGAATCAGTAGAATTACATACCATGGCTTTAGACTATGGAAGGATCTCGTATACCGCTGGATAATCTTTTGCCCCGTGTCTTCACTTTCTTGATCATTATCAGAATCTTCCCATTGATCCTCCTTATTCTGATTTTGAATCTTCAAACTCCTTTTGCAATTCAGGGATACTATTGCAACCGACTTAGACACCTCAGTAGACTGTAAACAGAAAAACCATAACTATTAAAACATAAAACACATTGTACATATCTTTACGTCTCTCCTATCTTTTAATGATCATGTTCGAGATGCGGAAAGCACATCGAGCAAGTTGTATATTGCGACATAACCAAGTACTACAAAACACATTGTAAACTTCTAAACAACACTATTATAGAACTTATATAACAATTTATCAATACACTTTTAAACTGCAGTACTTTGTATTCATAATAAAACATAAAAAGACAATAATTTGAATTGAAAATCTCGTGTGATTGATGATACTTGATGTAGAAAATGAAAACGAATTAAGAATCGAAACATCTTACCGATTATAAAAAAATTATAAAAAACTTTAATCTTTAAAATTGATAATCATTCGAACTATAGAAACGAATTAAGAATCAGTACAATTACATACCATGGATGTATTGGTTCGAAGGTTGATCTCGTCTACTGCTGGATGTTGGAAGAGTAGAATCGATTTTGACGATTAGTACTTTTTGGAAGAACCCTAGCGTCAGTAAGAAGGTAATAGAGATAGAGAGTGTTTTTGTTGATCTCGTATACCGCTATTGTTTATTCGTTCCGCATGGCATTTTTTGAGGGTATTTTTGTAAGTAAACAATTATAAGAGAGGAGAGAGATAAATGTTGAGTAATCAATATAATCAAAGGTTGTTATTGAAAGATGAGAGTTGATCTAATGGTCTTCTCTTTTCCATTTTAAATTTTTAAAAAATGATTAGCTAAATTTGACTTTATTATTATATATAATATAGATATAGATATAGATTACATATTTAAGCTTTTGCTTTAATAAGAAGAGAGATAGTAAATAGTTAGTCATTTTTCTGAGAAAAAAAAATACTCATATCTACTTTTCAAGTAATAATTTGAATTTGATACCATGGATTACATTCTATATTCCTGTTATTGTTATTATATTGAAAGAGAAGTGAAGTTTACAATAATCATAATCATTGTATATAATACTAACTAACTAGATAGATTTTGGACTGTGCGTTGCGGCCGTTGAATTTGAATATACATTACTTAGTACTTGTGTGCAGTCTATCGTCTACTATTTATTGTTAGGAAGAGGGGATCGCCTGGACGTTGGGAGATATAAATTTGAGAGAAAAACAACTCTATTACTCACAAGAATAGATTTACAGAGTATTACAAAACTCTTACAAAAAAAACTCTCAAACTCACACACACTCTCTAGGTTGTGATTACACTTCTCTGAGTGATTTAGGATGATTTACAATGAAAGTTTGCATCTCTATTTATAGCAAAAATTCTATGGCGGTGAATGGTGTGAACGAAGAAGGTTGGCGGAAGTTGGCGGCCGTCATCGTGTTCAAGTTTGCTACTTCCGTATGAGTTGTTCAAAGCTGGAAACGTTGAACATCTAGATGGCAGCTGGAACAGAGCCATCTAGATGACGGCTGGAAATCACTGGAAACCATCAATTCTCCCCCTCCAGCCGAATCCACGAACATTCCAGTTATGTCTCTGCATAACTTCAACTTTTCTCGAGTCACCACCTTTGTTAACATATCCGCAGGATTCTCCTTTGTATGGATCTTCACTAGTCTCAACAGTTGTCGATCAATTACCTCGCGTATCCAATGATAGCGAATATCAATATGTTTTGTACGAGAGTGGTACATGGAGTTCTTGCTCAAATCTATAGCACTTTGACTGTCACAATATACCTTGTACTCCTTTTGCTTGATTCCAAATTCTTGGAGATAACGCTTTAACCACAACATTTCTTTTCCAGCTTCTGCAGCAGCAATATACTCTACTTCAGTTGTGGATAATGCAACACACTTTTGTAGTCTTGACTGCCATGAAACAGCTCCTCCTGCAAAAGTGTAAATGAATCCTGAAGTAGATTTCCTACTATCAGGATCTCCGGCCATATCCGCATCTGTATAGCCTTCCAAGATTGGATCAGCTCCCCCGTAACAAAGACATAGATTCGTTGTACCCTTAAGATATCTGAGAATCCATTTTACCGCATTCCAATGCTCTTTCCCGGGGTTCGAGAGAAAACGACTCACTGTTCCCACTGCGTGAGCAATATCGGGCCTTGTACACACCATTGCATACATCAAACTTCCAACTGCTGAAGAATATGGTACTGAAGACATCTCCCCGATCTCTTCCTTGGATGAGGGACAAGAACTCTTGCTTAACTTGAAATGGTTGGCTAATGGAATGCTAACAGGTTTGGCATTGTTCATATTGAAACGTGAAAGCACTCGTTCAATATACTTCTCTTGAGATAGCCATAACCTTTTATTCTTCCTGTCTCGGGTTATTTGCATTCCCAAAATCTGTTGAGCCTGTCCTAAGTCTTTCATGTCAAAAGACTTAGAGAGTTCCTTCTTCAGCTGGTTGATCTTCGTTACGTTTTTCCCTACGATCAAAATATCGTCTACATATAGTAGAAGAGCAACGAAATCTCCTTCAGAAAACTTCTGAATGTAGACACACTCATCTGCTGCAGTTTTCTTGTACCCGTGACTCACCATGCACGATTCAAACTTCTTGTACCACTGCCTAGGTGCCTGCTTCAAACCATATAAACTTTTCTTCAGCTTGCATACGAGGTTATCTCCTGAAACCTCAAAACCTTCCGGCTGCCCCATGTAAATTTCTTCATGTAAATCTCCATGAAGAAAAGCTGTCTTTACATCCATCTGTTCAAGCTCCAAGTTCATACTTGCGACCAATCCAAGTATGACTCTAATTGAAGTCATCTTGACTACTGGTGAAAATATCTCGTCAAAATCAATCCCTTTCTTTTGTTGGAATCCTTTGACTACAAGTCGTGCTTTGTATTTCACCACTTTTCCACTACCATCCTTTTTCAGCTTGAACACCCATTTATTTTTCAGTGCCTTCTTCCCGCGTGGAAGTTCTACAATCTCATAAGTTTGATTTTTCTGCAGAGAATCCATCTCATCCTGCATTGCGAGCAACCATTTTTCTTTATCCTTATGAGTTACTGCTTCATGAAAACTCTCCGGTTCTCCATCTTCAGTAAGTAGAAGGTACTCGGATTCTGGATATCTACTCGATGGAATCCGACCTCGTTCAGATCTACGAACTTCTGGAACATTCTGAGGAGATCCACCATCATCTTGACCTTGTGATGGTGCTGGAACGTCTGGCAGATGGGGTTGTGGCTCCCCCTGCTCAGCACCGTCATTTTCCTCATTATCTTCTACTTCTGGAATTTCTTCCTGCACTGAAAATTCATTTCTCATGAATGATTCCGTTGTTGCCTCTGGCACCTGAGCAGCAACATTTGTCTTCTGAGATATTGTGGGCTTTTCAATATCTTCTATTGTCTGGCTTTCATGGAACACTACGTCCCTACTTCTGATCACTTTTTTCTCCTTTGGATCCCATAATCTGTATCCAAATTCTTCATCTCCATAGCCTATGAATATGCATGGAGTGGTCCTTGCATCCAGCTTCTGCCTGAGCTCCATGGATACATGTGCGTACGCCAAACATCCAAATACTCTTAAGTGAGAGTATGATGGATCCTTTTCAGACCAAAGTTTCTCCGGAACTTCAAAATTCAGTGGTACTGATGGAGATCGATTGATCAAATAACAAGCGGCTCTGACTGCTTCTCCCCAGAATGGCTTTGGCAGCTTAGCCATACTGAGCATGCTCCGAACACGTTCCATGATTGTTCGGTTCATTCTTTCTGCTATACCATTATGTTGAGGGGTACGTGGGACCGTCTTCTCATGTCGGATGCCATATGATCTGCAATAGGCATCGAACTGTCTGGAAGAGTATTCACCGCCGTTGTCGGATCGAAGACACTTTAACTTCTTTCCTGTCTCACGTTCTACCATGACATGGAACTTTTTGAAGTAATCGAACACCTGGTCCTTCGTCCGTAAGAAATATACCCACACCTTTCGAGAAGTATCATCGATAAACGTCAGAAAGTATCGGTTGCCGCCAATTGATTCAACCTCCAAGGGACCGCAAACATCAGAGTGTACCAGACTGAGTAACTCTGATTTTTTCGTTGAAGAGGAATTAAACGAGACTCTATGTTGCTTACCAAACAGACAATGATTGCAAGGATCTAGTGCATCGTCCTTGTCTACATTGATAAGCTCCTTCTTTATTAGGGTAGACAACCCTTTCTCACTCATGTGACCGAGTCTCTGGTGCCATAAATTTTGTGAAGCCTCCTTTTCTGCAACATTAATGCTGTCTGTGCAGATCTTCACATGAGTCTTGTACAGTGTGCCACAAATGTGTCCTCGAGCGACTATCATAGCGCCTCTTGACAATTTCCATGTGCCTCTACTGAAATGACTATCATAGCCCTGTTTATCGAGAGCTACTCCGGAAAGTAGATTCAGCCGAAGATCTGGTACATGGCGGAGATCCTTCAGAGTGATTGTGCTCCCGGAACTTGTCTTTATCTTGACATCACCAATTCCGACAATCTCAGCGGAACTGGAATTTCCCATCTTCACAGCTCCAAAGTCACCAGCTTTGTATGTTGTGAAGTATTCTTTGTATGGAGTCACGTGGTAGGAAGCTGCAGTATCTACCACCCATTCTGTGTCTTCTCGTGAGACGTGAAGGCATGTCTCATCATGGGTTGAACAATAAGCTACATCACCTGTGATAGCAACTAATGTTTCCCCACCCTTATTCTTCGGCTGTGAACTGCTTTGACCTTGTTCCTCTTTTAATCTATAGCAGTTCTTCTTCATATGTCCCTCTAATCCACAATGATGACATTTATATGTTGGTTTTCTGCCATCAGCTGACCTGCCCCTGCTCTTGCTTCTGCCTCTCCATTTATTTTTGCTACTCATTCGCTGTCTCCCCCGATTCTCTGTGACAAAGGCATGGGTCTGATCTGTGCCCATGTCTTTTCTCCTTGCCTCTTCACTTAATAGGGCATCCTTGACCATTGACATGGTAAGTTTGCCATTCGGGGCTGAGTTGCTGAGTGTTACTACCAGCGTTTCCCAACTATCGGGAAGGGAACTAAGTAGCAGTAGCGCCTGAACTTCATCGCCAAGCGGCATCTCTACAGACGATAACTGGTTGACCAAGCTCTGGAACTCACTGGTATGCTCGGCAACTGAAGTTCCACTTTTGAGCTTCATGTTGACTAAACGCCTCATTAGCAGGGCTTTATTCCGAGCAGTCTTGGCCTGGTACATGTCCTCCAACTTTTTCCAGAGGACATATGCGTCTGTCTCTTGTGCAACATGGTGGAAGACACTATGATCAATCCATTGACGGATCTGACCAATAGTTTTTCGGTTTGATTTCTTCCACTCTTTCTCTTTGGCAGAATCAGGGTTTATACCCTTCAATTCAATAGGATCGAACAAATCCTTACAGCTGAGGAGATCTTCCATCCGAGGTTTCCACAGCGTGTAGTTTGTGGCTGTGAGCATAATCATAGCTCCGGAAGATGATGTTGACTCTTCTGTGGACATTATCACCTTACAAATAATTTTTCAACACAAACGGGGTTGAATTGTAGAAAACAGAGATCACCGTTGTGTCCGGAACGGTTGAAAATGGTGGAATAGACACTTCGCGGCTTAAATTCCACTTACGGGGCAAAATTATAATTTGTTATAAATTTCAGGGACCAAAAATGAAATTATGAAAATTTCAGGGACCAAATTGTAAAATTTCAGAATTGCTACAGTACCGCTACAGTACCGCTACAGTGACTTGCTACAGTGCCGCCTGCTGCTACAGTGAATTGCTACAGTGATCGTCTTCTCCGGCGAAAATTCCGGCACCGGTCGTCTTCTCCGGCGAGATTCCGGCGAGTTGACCAAAGTTTGACCGAGTTTTCTGGGCTCGTTATAACTCCGTTTAAGTCACCGTTTTTTGCGTTGGACTCGGTTCGAAGAGACAAATCCAATGGTACACTCAAAATTGGATTTTGAGAAAAACTTCAGAAAACCCAAAACTCGACCAACGTCTCTAACCAAGCTCTGATACCACTTGTTAGGAAGAGGGGATCGCCTGGACATTGGGAGATATAAATTTGAGAGAAAAACAACTCTATTACTCACAAGAATAGATTTACAGAGTATTACAAAACTCTTACAAAAAAACTCTCAAACTCACACACACTCTCTAGGTTGTGATTACACTTCTCTGAGTGATTTAGGATGATTTACAATGAAAGTTTGCATCTCTATTTATAGCAAAAATTCTATGGCGGTGAATGGTGTGAACGAAGAAGGTTGGCGGAAGTTGGCGGCCGTCATCGTGTTCAAGTTTGCTACTTCCGTATGAGTTGTTCAAAGCTGGAAACGTTGAACATCTAGATGGCAGCTGGAACAGAGCCATCTAGATGACGGCTGGAAATCACTGGAAACCATCATTTATTACATACATACATAATGTTGTACATTTTCAATTTTCTCAAAGTAATGTTATTTATATGTTGATTATTTCTCTTCTTTATTTCTACTAATACCAACTAATGACACCATGATGCATTATAGTGTTCTCTTTATCTCTCCTCAAAGAAAACAAATATAGATAATGACCCACGTGTTGCGGTGAAATATTTTAACTTCTTTTATGAAATAAATATTGAACGAAAACTGAGAAAACAATTGCGGAAAAAACAAATAAAAAGGGCAAGAGGATTCGAAGTTTCGAACCCAGGTCTTTTTCGTTACCAATGAACTTACCACTTACTCCAGCCATCCACTTGATATAATTAGATGAGTTTGTTTATATATATATATATATATATATATATATATATATATATATATATATATATATATATATATATATATATATATATATATATATATATATATAGTGGTAGGATCAAGGGGGAATTAACCAAGCGGGGGGAAGCAAAAAAAAAATTTCGTTTATTGAAAAAACTTTGTTCACGAACATTATAGATTGGATGAAAATATGAACATTTAATAAAGACACTTTGTGATAAATGTTTTTATTTTGGCGGGAAAACGCTCGAAGAAGTAATATATAACAATTATCGTGTTTTTCGAGCGTATGTTGAGGTTTTAGATATTAGGATTTATAGGGTTTAGATATTAGGGTTTAGAAATTTAGGGTTTAGAGTTTAGATTTAGGATTTAGATTGAGTTTTTAACACGAACGGTTTAAAGTTTAGGGTTTGGGGTTTTGGGTTTAGGGACTAAACCCAAAACCCCAAACCCTAAATTCTAAATTGGGCTAAATTTTACTTCACAAAACATGAAAAAAAACGTTAACATTCTTCACGATCAATATTATCTTGAATGTTATTTTTATAGATCATTTTCCCGCCTAAATAATAACATTCATCACCAAATGTCTTTTTTAAATGTTCATATTTTCGTATGATCTTGATGCCTGAAAAAAAATTCTAAAAAAAAAACGAAAAAAAAAAAATTTTGCTTCCCCACGATGGGTTACTTCCCCATTGATCATGCCCATATATATATATATATATATATATATATATATATATATATATATATATATATATATATATATATATATATATATATATATATATGTGACGATCGCTCCAAACCCATATGGACGAACATGTCATTCATTGATTTCATTGCGAGGTATTTGACCTCTATATGATACGTTTTGTAAACATTGCATTCTTTTGAAAAGGCACACCATAAATAAATATTTAAATCAAAGGTTTTCGACATCTGATGATTTCTACATATAGACAATTACCGTATATAATAGTTTACAATAGTACTTCCGTTGACAATGCAGTCAAAATAAGGTACATGATGATGAATCGGTGAATGCAACGTTTTCTTGAAAAATATGCCATATAAGACTCCATGCACATAGCTTGTCTATCATATAAGCAAACAGCGGAAGACTTCTAGGGAACCTGAGAATAAACATGCTAACAAGTGTCAACACAAAGGTTGGTGAGTTCATAGTTTGTATGTTTCGCATAATCTGTATATAAAGATGGATCACAAGATTTCAGTTGTTTCATCCAGAAACGTTTATCAAAATATTCTACGAAATTGAGCACCCTGGTAACTAAACTTAACGTATATATAATTTGTACCCTTTTTATAATCATCTTAATAATACACGCAAACCAACGTGTACGCTTCTCAAATAGCATACGTCCGTTAAAAGGCTAGTGCTCTAGCTCGGACGGGGATATCAAGCCATATGGATCCATATATAACTACTCGCGCCCACCAGTTCTTATAACCGGTAGTTACTAGTTACCAAAGCTAAGGGATTTTCGGTTCAAACTCGGTGTAGAATTTAGCATGTACTTGTATCCATTGCGTTTAAAATAAAGTGCATATATTCTCAGCCCAAAAATATATATTTCAAAAGAAATTAAAAAGGGAGCAAATGAAACTCACACAAAATCAGTTTTAGTTTTTGTATTCATTTCATAAAACAGCGCATGTATTCTCAGCTCAAAATATATAGAGAAAAAGGGATCATATGAAACTCACGAATATAAATATTGTATATCGGTTAATAAAGCATTTGCATGTATTCTCAGCCCAAAAATGTAGAGAGTAAAAGGGATCATATGAAACTCACGAATATAAATATTGTATATCGGTTAATAAAGCATTTGCATGTATTCTCAGCCCAAAAATGTAGAGAGTAAAAGGGATCTTATGAAACTCACCTTATCAGTATATAAAGTCGTTCATCGTAATGTGATCGAAACTCAGAGTATCGAATAACCATAGATCTCAACGTATCAATATTGAGATTTAATATTGTAGAAAAGTACGTAGACGTAACGGAGATGATAAACACTAGGTTTGATTCACAAATATACCCCCGAACGTTACCCATAACCTCCTTGGCAATAACCCATAATTTCCTTAACTCTAGCTTGCTCGTAAACTTGTTTTGAAATCGTTTGGACATAACCTCGTCGTAGTATTTTATGTATAATACTAATAATATTACTAATAAAAATAATAAGATTAATAATAATAATATTAATCTTAATAATATATATATATATATATATATATATATATATATATATATATATATATATATATATATATATATATATATATATATTTGAGAGACAGAGAGATTTTGAGAAAAAAAAAAGTAAATATATTCGAACAAAACTTGCGAGCTTTATAGACCTGGCCTGATTTCCACTGCCATGCGATCGCATGGCTGGGCAGTGTAATTCCCATGCGATCGCATGGGAAACTTTTCCAGCTCACAATGTTTTGGCAACTAGCTCGTCGACATATTTTTATAATATATATAATATATAATTTAAATTAATTAATTATATATTATATTTTATTCTCGTGCATAGTTGATTTGTAATTTTTGTTTCGATAAGTCGTACGTCGTCACTCGACTTATGTCCCGGTTCCGGTTTTTCGAATGTCCCTTCGTACGCTGAGAAAACTTGTACATTACATTTTGGGACATGTACCTTAGTCAAAATATAGCCTTAAATTATCCCTAAATTATATCACTCAAAATATAACTTATACATTTGAGTGTTTTGGTCATTTACATCTATAAATCATCGTCTCGCTATTTGTTAAAATACATTTTAAAATAGTGTTTACTGTAGGAAAGTTACTGTAGCAAAGTCAATTTTTACTGTAGCAATTCACTGTAGCAAAGTCAATTTCACTGTAGCATTTTGAGTACTGTAGCGATTTGAAAATACTGTAGCAAATTAGTGTTTTGCTGGTTCATCTTAAATGCTTTAGTTAACTTATCTAAATATCAATCGAATCAATAAACGAATGTTACTATCGTTTACTAAATAACTTGAAATTATATATATGTATATATCTTTTTAATATACATAAATCAGTTTTTAAATACACATTGGAAGTTATTTATAAATAAATTTTAATAATAAATATTCCAACTTATCATATATATTCAAATAGATATTTAAACCAATAAGTTTAATGTACGGTCTCAAACAATTAATACATTGTTACCTTTTCAAATTATAGTATATATGTATCTATTTATATATAATTGTTCGCGAATCGTCGAAAACAACCGAAGGGTATTTAAATATATAAAAGTAGTTCAAAAATTTTGAGATTCAGTTTTACAGACTTTGCTTATCGTGTCGGAAATGTTAATCATACAAAGATTAAGTTTAAATTTGGTCAGAAATTTCCGGGTCATCACAATATATATATATATATATATATATATATATATATATATATATATATATATCGATATTGCTCAAAATGAACATATATTTAGTCGCAATATCTCTCCTAAATAATAGGTTTTCATATGTAATTGTATTATATTTCCATTGTAATTGTACAAATAAATAAAAGTGAAGACGGAGTGCGAAAATGAAAATTAATGAAGAAAACAGTCAAAAACGTTCAATGTACAAGTTATACTCCAAAAGGTACAAGTTCTTAATGCATAAATGAAGAGGTACAAGTGAAAAAGTGAAGAGTACAAGGGATTGAAGCTGCAAATTAAATCATACATCAATGTACAAGTCAAGATGCACAAGATTATATTAAATATTATAAAGTGAATCTCTAACTATGCTGGCTACTACTTCTTATGTTTTAAACAATGCAAAAGAATTATGGGAATGGAAGTAATCGATGGATATGGGTCAAGCAATAATTTTAAGTAATATATATTTGAGGCTAGAGAGATAAAGGCTACTGACTCACACTGCACAAAGGATTAAATTAGTATAATTGTTTGGCCATTGTCTGCTTTTGATGCTGAACCATTTGAGTTAAATATTCACACTAGACACACCCATATGGAATATATCCATCAATTGTGCAGAAGAAAAAGAAAGGAGTCACGACACACTATACTTTCAACATCAACACCTTTGATTAAACTATAGTAAAAAGTTAGGCCATTTGATATGTACTAATTTTTAATTGCAAATTAGTGAGGAGAAAAAGGTATTGATGATGATCGATATATGGATATAAAAAGAGGCACGGAGAGAGCTCGGAGGGAGTCAAGTTACGGAGCACTTTAATTTTTAGTTTCTATTTCTATTTTCACTTCAAGTAATATTAGTTTGGGTATTGTAATATATTATTGCATAGGTGATTTCTATCAAGTTTCTACCACATTGAATTAATGGAAGCTATGAACTTTTCTGTAAGTGTTGTGACGACCCGGAATTTCCAACTAAATTTAAACTTAATCTTTATATATTTCTGACACGATAAGCAAAGACTGTAATGTTAAGTCTCGAAAAAGTTTTGAACTGTGTCATATATTCATTTGACCTTTGACTATGCCCGACGATTCACGAACAATTGTTTGTAAATAAATATGTATGTATATATATATATATATATATATATATATATAAATATATATAAATGTAAGTATATATAATAATTTGAAATTATAAAAATAAATAATAAAATTAAATATGTAGAATAGGATACAAAATAATTAAATGTAAATTAAAAATGAATTTATATATATATATATATATATATATATATATATATATATATATATATATATATATATATATATATATATATATATATATATATATATATATATATATGAATTCTATATATATATGTATATTGTAATATATATATATATATATATAATTTATAAATAATAAATATTCGATAAAGGTTATCATATTATATATGATTATTAAATATTAAATATTACATAATACAATTTAAGAATATAGTTGTCATAATAACTTTCATTATTAATTATTAATACAATACTAATATCAACATCAATCTTAGTTTTATATATATATATATATATATATATATTATAATTGTAATTTAAATATTATCATTTATTATAATTGTTATTATTATATAATTATTGTTAGAATAATTATTATTAAGAATTATAAATATTATGATTATTATTATTGTTATCATTGTTAATATCATTATTATTATAACTAATAGTAAAGTTATAATTATAGCATTATGATTCATATTAATATTATTATTAGGTATTATTACTGCCATTATCATTAGAAATTATTATTATTATTATTATTATTATTATTATTATTATTATTATTATTATTATTATTATTATTATTATTATTATTATTATTATTATTATTGTTTATCAAGTTTATATTTACAAGTATCATTATTAATGAAATGATTATTTCTATTAAAATTACTATTATTATGTTATTATTATGAATATTAAAAGTATTATTATTATTATTATATATTTATATTTATTAATTATTAAAATTAATTATATATTATATATAAATATAAAGTATAAAAAAATAAGTAAATCGTATTACTGATTCACTTCACTATCAGATTTAAATTTCTGTTCTTTACCTCTGATTTTGTTACATGTCTTAATCACTTTAATACAAATACTTACAAGAATCCATTTCCAATCCCTTTTTTCTGTCTATTTTCGTTTGATTTTTTTTTAACTGTCGTATCAATCAAGGCTACCAAACAAAAGGATAAACGAATCTGGTAGCTGTGTTAGGCTCATTTACAGTCCATATAATTCATTACTTACAGAAATTTGAGGAACCAAAAACAGAAACTGATGAAAAACACATCGCAACCTCTGTTCTTCATACTTTTTGGCCAAAATTCGAATTCAAGTTTTATTTCAAAATTTGTAAATGCAGTCATGTTAGGATTCATTTACTCAAACTATATGCAAAGTTTCAAAACCCAATTCTTAATATCGAGTACAAATTTTAGAGTCAAAGATTTGGTTTTTAAAAAGTCAAAATCTGTTCTTCCACCAAATTCGAGTTTGCAGATAAGATCTAAGTTCAATTGTTGGTTCCAGTATATTTCAATGATGATTTAGAAACTGATTTGAGTTATAACCTCTATACAAATCGTAACCTATTGAAAAATCAATTTTTTTTTTATCTTCATAGCAGCGACAGTAAGCGTACCTTTTCATTTTTTTTATTTATTTATTTTTATTTCTGATTAAGCAACATCGCGATTAATTTTTTTTTTTTTGTGTTACATCAAATAATAATGATATTAGGAGTTTATATGACTAATCGAATAAAACTGGAAATTGAGGAAGAAGAAGAAGACAAGGATCATGTTATACAGCAATTTAATTTATCGTCATTTAATTTCTGTTATTTATTTTACGCACTTTAAATATCAGGACACGTATACAAGGTTTTGATATATCATATCGACGCATCTATATATATTATTTGGAATCACCATAGACACTCTATATGCTGTAATGCTAGAGTTCGCTATACAGGGTTGAGGTTGATTCTATAATAATATATATACTTTGAGTTGTGATCGAGTCTGAGACATGTACACGGGTCACGATACGTATTAATTAATTTGAATATTATAAACTATATATAAATTATTGAATTAGTAACTGTGGACTGCTAACTGTGGACTACCAACATTGGACAATTAAAATGAATTAAAATATTGTTTATAACATATGAAACTAAAAAATTCTTCAAGTTTGCCACTTGATTTCATCTTAAACCTCATTTGTATCTTGACGATTACAATCTGCGTTCAAACCTTTCATGATTCTTGAAAACACCTCAATCTAGAGGATTAACCAACCGCACTTCATCTACGGAAAGAAAGATTTATGCATATAGTTATGCACCTAAAAACACTCAGAACCTGAGTAAATGTTTAACACGTATCTGTGCTAGCTACTTTGGCTGTGTTACTACCAAAAAATAACTTTGCAATCCCTTTCAAAGTAGAAAATTTTGTCACAGCTCCAGCAAGTCAACTTCGACTTTTCCTCTAGAGTAAATCTATTATAACCCTGATGTATACGATTACCCTTTTCATCATCGTTATTGAAGAACTGTTTATATTCCGCCACATTAGCAGTAAACTTACCAATGTCTTCATTACTCATTGGCTTAAGTCGCTCCGAAACACCATATTATTCGTTCATTAAAACCCTATCATATACTCATCTGCATCTTATATGTAGTGACCCGAACTTTTCCATGTTTATATATATTAATTGAGATTGATATTTACATGATTAAATGTTTCCAACATGTTAAGCAATCAAACTTGTTAAGACTTGATTAACTGAAATATGTTTCATATAGACAATTGACCACCCAAGTTGACCGGTGATTCACGAACGTTAAAACTTGTAAAAACTATATGATGACATATATATGGATATATATATAGTTAACATGATACTATGATAAGTAAACATATCATTAAGTATATTAACAATGAACTACATATGTAAAAACAAGGCTACTAACTTAATGATTTTTAAACGAGACATATATGTAACGATTATCGTTGTAAAGACATTTAATATATATATATATATCATATTAAGAGATATTCATACATGATAATATCATGATAATATAATAATTTAAAATCTCATTTGATATTATAAACATTGGGTTAACAACATTTAACAAGATCGTTAACCTAAAGGTTTCAAAACAACACTTACATGTAACGACTAACGATGACTTAACGACTCAGTTAAAATGTATATACATGTAGTGTTTTAATATGTATTTATACACTTTTGAAAGACTTCAATACACTTATCAAAATACTTCTACTTAACAAAAATGCTTACAATTACATCCTCGTTCAGTTTCATCAACAATTCTACTCGTATGCACCTGTATTCGTACTCGTACAATGCACAGCTTTTAGATGTATGTACTATTGGTATATACACTCCAATGATTAGCTCTTAGCAGCCCATGTGAGTCACCTAACACATGTGGGAACCATCATTTGGCAACTAGCATGAAATATCTCATAAAATTACAAAAAATATGAGTAATCATTCATGACTTATTTACATGAAAACAAAATTACATATCCTTTATATCTAATCCATACACCAACGACCAAAAACACCTACAAACACTTTCATTCTTCAATTTTCTTCATCTAATTGATCTCTCTCAAGTTCTATCTTCAAGTTCTAAGTGTTCTTCATATATTCTACAAGTTCTAGTTACATAAAATCAAGAATACTTTCAAGTTTGCTAGCTCACTTCCAATCTTGTAAGGTGATCATCCAACCTCAAGAAATCTTTGTTTCTTACAGTAGGTTATCATTCTAATACAAGGTAATAATCATATTCAAACTTTGGTTCAATTTCTATAACTATAACAATCTTATTTCAAGTGATGATCTTACTTGAACTTGTTTTCGTGTCATGATTCTGCTTCAAGAACTTCGAGCCATCCAAGGATCCATTGAAGCTAGATCCATTTTTCTATTTTCCAGTAGGTTTATCCAAGGAACTTAAGGTAGTAATGATGTTCATAACATCATTCTATTCATACATATAAAGCTATCTTATTCGAAGGTTTAAACTTGTAATCACTAGAACATAGTTTAGTTAATTCTAAACTTGTTCGCAAACAAAAGTTAATCCTTATAACTTGACTTTTAAAATTAACTAAACACATGTTCTATATCTATATGATATGCTAACTTAATGATTTAAAACCAGGAAACACGAAAAACACCGTAAAATCGGATTTACGCCGTCGTAGTAACACCGCGGGCTGTTTTGGGTTAGTTAATTAAAAACTATGATAAACTTTGATTTAAAAGTTGTTATTCTAAGAAAATGATTTTTATTATGAACATGAAACTATATCCAAAAATTATGGTTAAACTCAAAGTGGAAGTATGTTTTCTAAAATGGTCATCTAGACGTCGTTCTTTCGACTGAAATGACTACCTTTACAAAAACGACTTGTAACTTATTTTTCCGACTATAAACCTATACTTTTTCTGTTTAGATTCATAACATATAGTTCAATATGAAACCATAGCAATTTGATTCACTCAAAATGGATTTAAAATGAAGAAGTTATGGGTAAAACAAGATTGGATAATTTTTCTCATTTTAGCTACGTGAAAATTGGTAACAAATCTATTCCAACCATAACTTAATCAACTTGTATTGTATATTATGTAATCTTGAGATACCATAGACACGCATACAATGTTTCGACCTATCATGTTGACACATCTATATATATTTCGGAACAACCATAGACACTCTATATGTGAATGTTGGAGTTAGCTATACAGGGTTGAGGTTGATTCCAAAATATATATAGTTTGAGTTGTGATCAATACTGAGATACGTATACACTGGGTCGTGGATTGATTCAAGATAATATTTATCGATTTATTTCTGTACATCTAACTGTGGACAACTAGTTGTAGGTTACTAACGAGGACAGCTGACTTAATAAACTTAAAACATCAAAATATATTAAAAGTGTTGTAAATATATTTTGAACATACTTTAATATACATGTATATATTGTTATAGGTTCGTGAATCAACAGTGGCCAAGTCTTACTTCTCGACGAAGTAAAAATCTGTGAAAGTGAGTTATAGTCCCACTTTTAAAATCTAATATTTTTGGGATGAGAATACATGCAGGTTTTATAAATGATTTACAAAATAGACACAAGTACGTGAAACTACATTCTATGGTTGAATTATCGAAATCGAATATGCCCCTTTTTATTAAGTCTGGTAATCTAAGAATTAGGGAACAGACACCCTAATTGACGCGAATCCTAAAGATAGATCTATTGGGCCTAACAAACCCCATCCAAAGTACTGGATGCTTTAGTACTTCGAAATTTATATCATATCCGAAGGGTGTCCCGGAATGATGGGGATATTCTTATATATGCATCTTGTTAATGTTGGTTACCAGGTGTTCACCATATGAATGATTTTTATCTCTATGTATGGGATGTGTATTGAAATATGAAATCTTGTGGTCTATTATTATGATTTGATATATATAGGTTAAACCTATAACTCACCAACATTTTTGTTGACGTTTTAAGCATGTTTATTCTCAGGTGATTATTAAGAGCTTCCGCTGTCGCATACTTAAATAAGGACGAGATTTGGAGTCCATGCTTGTATGATATTTGGTAAAAACTACATTCAAGAAACTTATTTTGTTGTAACATATTTGCATTGTAAATCATTATGTAATGGTCGTGTGTAAACAGGATATTTTAGATTATCATTATTTGATAATCTACGTAAAGCTTTTTAAAACCTTTATCTATGAAATAAAGGTTATGGTTTGTTTTAAAAATGAATGCAGTCTTTGAAAAACATCTCATATAGAGGTCAAAACCTCGCAACGAAATCAATTAATATGGAACATTTTTAATCAATAAGAACGGGACATTTCAGTTGGTATTCGAGCGTTGGTCTTAGAGAACCAGAATTTTGCATTAGTGTGTCTTATCGAGTTTGTTAGGATGCATTAGTGAGTCTGGACTTCGACCGTGTTTACTTGAAAAAATGATTGCTTAACAAATTTTGTTGGAAACTATATATTTTTAACATGTGAATATTATGTGATATATTAATCTCTTAACGCGTTTGATATTATGTGATAGATGTCTACCTCTAGAACAAGTCCCATTGACTCACCTAATAATAATGAAGAGTCAAATGTAAAGTGGAATGATTCGTGGACTGATTCACAAGTTCCCGAAGAGGAACCGGAAGAAGAGTCGGAACCAGAAGAAGAATCGGAACCGGAAGAAGAATCGGAACCAGATGAAGAAATAGAACCGGTGGGGGAAATAATAAAACGGTTAAGTAAAAGAAAATCCTCAACCAACCGACCAAGGTTAATTATGGTCAATGGTGTTTCCGCCAAGGAAGCAAAATATTGGGAGGATTACCAATTCTCCGATGAATCGGATTCCGACGAGAATTCCGATGATGTTATAGAAATTACCCCAACTGAATTTAAAAAGGCAAAAGAAAATAATAAGGGAAAGGGCATAAAAATAGAGAAATCTAATTCCAACCCCGATGAACTTTATATGTATCGTCAACCCCCGAAGTCCTTAAGTTGTAACAATGACCCGGGAACCTCTAAACCACCAGGTTTTTCTAAACCAATGTGGATAACGATGGCTCGTATTAGGGGAACATCATATATCCCTAGAAACTTGGCAAAACGAACCAAAACCGAAGAAGAAGAAACAAGCGAGTCGGAATAAGATAGTTGTATTCATGTGGTGTAATATATGTAATATAGTGTGCTTATGCTTTATGATATATGTAAAAATTGCTTGTATTAATAAGTATTTTTTTATGAATCTAACTCTTGTCTATTTTACAGTATAAAAACACAAAATGGATAGACAACCCAATATTTTAAGAGACCTACCCGGAGACATGATTGATGAAATCTTGTCTAGAGTCGGTCAGAATTCTTCGGCACAACTATTTAAGGCGAGATCAGTTTGTAAGACATTCGAAGAACGTTCCAAGAATGCCTTGGTTTATAAAAGGCTTTCGTTCGAAAGATGGGGGATATCACATTGGGAAATCCATAAGTTACGATGTGTTTACTTTGACGCATATATTGCGGGGAACCCAAATGCTATTTTACGCAATGGGTTAAGAAATTATTTTGACTCAATATATCCGAATATTGGACTTCATGATTTAGAAAAAGCGGCTAACATGCAATATAAAGAAGCATGTTATGCTTACGGATTAGTAATGTTCGCTTCTCACCAAAGTGAGAACAAGAACATCGGCCTACAACTATTAAACAAAACGTTTCCACAAGTGACGGAGTCGGTAATTGGGGTAAGAAATGAGGTTTTTAGATTGTTACGGGACTGTTGGACATTACGTAACCCTCGTCCCTTTGACGACGTTACAACACGCTGTCTTATCAACGGCCATAACGGTTATGTTCCACAAGACCAAGGATGGGAAGTAGTCCTAGTAAAACCAGAATGCATGACTTGTTTCTGGACGTATGAATTACGTGTCTTTATTGCCTTTGCTGAACGACTTGTGTACTAGCTAGAATTATCTTCACAACTATCTTGTATCAAAGTTATTGTGTGCTATATTTCATGCTTTATGTAAAATAAGCGGTATTGTAAGTTTGTAAAATATTGTGTAAAAGTTTGAACGCGAAATATTATTATAATCAGTTTTTCATATAGAATTGTAGTAGTTGAATTGTATATTAGCTACTAAGTATGAACTTAACGGGTAAGTACTACCCGAATTTAAACTTATAAAACGCTAATATGAAGAAAAAGCTTTTATAAATGAGTTCATATTATGCTACGAAATACTATTAACTACTCTTAATATTCTGTATGATTAACTTGTTCCATTTGACTATTTTGAAGGAAATGGCACCGACTACTCGACACACCGTGAATATGAATGAAGAGGAATTCCGTACTTTTCTAGCTTCAAACATAATCGCAGTACAAGCTACGCTACATACCAACAATAACCTTGGATCTAGCAGTACAGGAAATCGTGTAGGATGCACCTACAAAGAATTCACTGCCTGCAAACCTTTGGAATTTGATGGAACCGAAGGACCGATCGGATTGAAACGGTGGACCGAGAAGGTCGAATCGGTGTTTGCCATAAGTAAGTGTACTGAAGAGGACAAAGTGAAGTACGCTACGCATACCTTCACAGGTTCTGCGTTAACATGGTGGAATACCTATCTAGAGCAAGTGGGACAAGACGATGCGTACGCACTACCGTGGTCAGCATTTAAGCACTTGATGAACGAGAAGTACCGTCCCAGAACCGAGGTTAATAAGCTCAAGACAGAACTTAGAGGGTTACGAACCCAAGGATTTGATATTACCACGTACGAAAGATGATTCACAGAATTGTGCCTATTGTGTTCGGGAGCATTCGAAGATGAGGAAGAGAAGATCGATGCGTTTGTGAAAGGATTATCGGAAAGAATCCAAGAAGATATAAGTTCACACGAGCCCACCTCCATACAACAGGCATGTAGAATGGCTCACAAACTAGTGAACCAGATTGAAGAAAGAATTAAAGAACAGACTGCTGAAGAGGCCAATGTGAAGCAAGTCAAAAGAAAGTGGGAGGAAAACGGTGATAAGAATCACCAATACAACAACAACAGCAATTACAACAATAATCGCAACAATTATCCCAACAATCGCAACATCAATCGCAACTACAACAAACGGCCCAACAACAACAACAACAACAACAGCAACTACAACAATCATCCCAACAACAATAATAACCGCAACAACAATAATCAGAAGCAGCTATGTCAAAGGTGTGAAAAGTATCACTCGGGGTTCTGCACCAAATTTTGCAACAAGTGTAAAAGAAATGGTCATAGTGCAGCGAAGTGTGAGGTCTACGGACCAGGGGTTAATAGAACGAAAGGAACAAATGGTGTCGGAACGAGTAATGGCGGAGCAAGTAGTGTCGGAGCAAGTTATGCCAATGTAGTTTGTTATAAATGTGGAAAACCGGGCCACATTATTAGAAATTGCCCGAACCAGGAGAACACGAATGGACAAGGCCGCGGAAGAGTTTTCAATATTAATGCGGCAGAGGCACAGGAAGACCCGGAGCTTGTTACGGGTACGTTTCTTATTGACAATAAATCTGCTTACGTTTTATTTGATTCGGGTGCGGATAGAAGCTATATGAGTAGAGATTTTTGTGCTAAATTAAGTTGTCCATTGACGCCTTTGGATAGTAAATTTTTACTCGAATTAGCAAATGGTAAATTAATTTCAGCAGATAATATATGTCGAAATCGAGAAATTAAACTGGTTAGCGAAACATTTAAGATTGACTTGATACCAGTAGAGTTAGGGAGTTTTGATGTGATAATCGGTATGGACTGGTTGAAAGAAGTGAAAGCAGAGATCGTTTGTTACAAAAATGCAATTCGCATTATACGAGAAAAAGGAAAACCCTTAATGGTGTACGGAGAAAAGGGCAACACGAAGCTACATCTTATTAGTAATTTGAAGGCACAAAAACTAATAAGAAAAGGTTGCTATGCTGTTCTAGCACACGTCGAGAAAGTACAAACTGAAGAAAAGAGCATCAATGATGTTCCCATTGCAAAAGAATTTTCCGATGTATTTCCGAAAGAATTACCGGGATTACCCCCACATCGATCCGTTGAATTTCAAATAGATCTTGTACCAGGAGCTGCACCAATAGCTCGTGCTCCTTACAGACTCGCACCCAGCGAGATGAAAGAACTGCAAAGCCAATTACAAGAACTTTTAGAGCGTGGTTTCATTCGACCAAGCACATCACCGTGGGGAGCTCCTGTTTTGTTTGTCAAGAAGAAAGATGGTACATTCAGGTTGTGTATCGACTACCAAGAGTTGAACAAACTTACCATCAAGAACTGCTACCCACTACCGAGAATCGACGACTTATTTGATCAACTACAAGGCTCGTCTGTTTATTCAAAGATTGACTTACGTTCCGGGTATCATCAAATGCGGGTGAAAGAAGATGATATTCCAAAGACTGCTTTCAGAACACGTTACGGTCATTATGAGTTTATGGTCATGCCATTTGGTTTAACTAATGCACCAGCTGTGTTCATGGACCTTATGAACCGAGTGTGTGGACCATACCTTGACAAGTTTGTCATTGTTTTCATTGATGACATACTTATTTACTCAAAGAATGACCAAGAACACGGTGAACATTTGAGAAAGGTGTTAGAAGTATTGAGAAAGGAAGAATTGTACGCTAAGTTTTCAAAGTGTGCATTTTGGTTGGAAGAAGTTCAATTCCTCGGTCACATAGTGAACAAAGAAGGTATTAAGGTGGATCCGGCAAAGATAGAAACTGTTGAAAAGTGGGAAACCCCGAAAACTCCGAAACACATACGCCAATTTTTAGGACTAGCTGGTTACTACAGAAGGTTCATCCAAGACTTTTCCAGAATAGCAAAACCCTTGACTGCATTAACGCATAAAGGGAAGAAATTTGAATGGAATGATGAACAAGAGAAAGCGTTTCAGTTATTGAAGAAAAAGCTAACTACTGCACCTATATTGTCATTGCCTGAAGGGAATGATGATTTTGTGATTTATTGTGACGCATCAAAGCAAGGTCTCGGTTGTGTATTAATGCAACGAACGAAGGTGATTGCTTATGCGTCTAGAAAATTGAAGATTCACGAACAAAATTATACGACGCATGATTTGGAATTAGGCGCGGTTGTTTTTGCATTAAAGACTTGGAGGCACTACTTATATGGGGTCAAAAGTATTATATATACCGACCACAAAAGTCTTCAACACATATTTAATCAGAAACAACTGAATATGAGGCAGCGTAGGTGGATTGAATTGTTGAATGATTACGACTTTGAGATTTGTTACCACCCGGGGAAGGCAAATGTGGTAGCCGATGCCTTGAGCAGGAAGGATAGAGAACCCATTCGAGTAAAATCTATGAATATAATGATTCATAATAACCTTACTACTCAAATAAAGGAGGCGCAACAAGGAGTTTTAAAAAAGAGAAATTTAAAGGATGAAATACCCAAAGGATCGGAGAAGCATCTTAATATTCGGGAAGACGGAACCCGGTATAGGGCTGAAAGGATTTGGGTACCAAAATTTGGAGATATGAGAGAAATGGTACTTAGAGAAGCTCATAAAACCAGATACTCAATACATCCTGGAACAGGGAAGATGTACAAGGATCTCAAGAAACATTTTTGGTGGCCGGGTATGAAAGCCGATGTTGCTAAATACGTAGGAGAATATTTGACGTGTTCTAAGGTGAAAGCTGAGCATCAGAAACCATCAGGTCTACTTCAACAACCCGAAATCCCGGAATGGAAATGGGAAAACATTACCATGGATTTCATCACTAAATTGCCAAGGACTGCAAGTGGTTTTGATACTATTTGGGTAATAGTTGATCGTCTCACCAAATCAGCACACTTCCTGCCAATAAGAGAAGATGACAAGATGGAGAAGTTAGCACGACTGTATTTGAAGGAAGTCGTCTCCAGACATGGAATACCAATCTCTATTATCTCTGATAGGGATGACAGATTTATTTCAAGATTCTGGCAGACATTACAGCAAGCATTAGGAACTCGTCTAGACATGAGTACTGCCTATCATCCACAAACTGATGGGCAGAGCGAAAGGACGATACAAACGCTTGAAGACATGCTACGAGCATGTGTTATTGATTTCGGAAACAGTTGGGATCGACATCTACCGTTAGCAGAATTTTCCTATAACAACAGCTACCATTCAAGCATTGAGATGGCGCCGTTTGAAGAACTTTATGGTAGAAAGTGCAGGTCTTTGATTTGTTGGAGTGAAGTGGGGGATAGACAGATTACGGGTCCGGAGATTATACAAGAAACTACCGAGAAGATCATCCAAATTCAACAACGGTTGAAAACCGCCCAAAGTCGACAAAAGAGCTACGCTGACATTAAAATAAAAGATATAGAATTTGAAATTGGAGAGATGGTCATGCTTAAAGTTGCACCTTGGAAAGGCGTTGTTCGATTTGGTAAACGAGGGAAATTAAATCCAAGGTATATTGGACCATTCAAGATTATTGATCGTGTCGGACCAGTAGCTTACCGACTTGAGTTACCTCAACAACTCGCGGCTGTACATAACACTTTCCACGTCTCGAATTTGAAGAAATGTTTTGCTAAAGAAGATCTCACTATTCCGTTAGATGAAATCCAAATCAACGAAAAACTTCAATTCATCGAAGAACCCGTCGAAATAATGGATCGTGAGGTTAAAAGACTTAAGCAAAACAAGATACCAATTGTTAAGGTTTGATGGAATGCTCGTAGAAGACCCGAGTTCACCTGGGAGCGTGAAGATCAGATGAAGAAGAAATACCCGCATCTATTTCCAGAAGATTCGTCAACACCTTCAACAGCTTAAAATTTCGGGACGAAATTTATTTAACGGGTAGGTACTGTAGTGACCCGAACTTTTCCATGTTTATATATATTAATTGAGATTGATATTTACATGATTAAATGTTTCCAACATGTTAAGCGATCAAACTTGTTAAGACTTGATTAATTGAAATATGTTTCATATAGACAATTGACCACCCAAGTTGACCGGTGATTCACGAACGTTAAAACTTGTAAAAACTATATGATGACATATATATGGATATATATATAGTTAACATGATACTATGATAAGTAAACATATCATTAATTATATTAACAATGAACTACATATGTAAAAACAAGGCTACTAACTTAATGATTTTTAAACGAGACATATATGTAACGATTATCGTTGTAAAGACATTTAATATATATATATCATATTAAGAGATATTCATACATGATAATATCATGATAATATAATAATTTAAAATCTCATTTGATATTATAAACATTAGGTTAACAACATTTAACAAGATCGTTAACCTAAAGGTTTCAAAACAACACTTACATGTAACGACTAACGATGACTTAACGACTCAGTTAAAATGTATATACATGTAGTGCTTTAATATGTATTTATACACTTTTGAAAGACTTCAATACACTTATCAAAATACTTCTACTTAACAAAAATACTTACAATTACATCCTCGTTCAGTTTCATCAACAATTCTACTCGTATGCACCCGTATTCGTACTCGTACAATACACAGCTTTTAGATGTATGTACTATTGGTATATACACTCCAATGATCAGCTCTTAGCAGCCCATGTGAGTCACCTAACACATGTGGGAACCATCATTTGGCAACTAGCATGAAATATCTCATAAAATTACAAAAATATGAGTAATCATTCATGACTTATTTACATGAAAACAAAATTACATATCCTTTATATCTAATCCATACACCAACGACCAAAAACACCTACAAACACTTTCATTCTTCAATTTTCTTCATCTAATTGATCTCTCTCAAGTTCTATCTTCAAGTTCTAAGTGTTCTTCATATATTCTACAAGTTCTAGTTACATAAAATCAAGAATACTTTCAAGTTTGCTAGCTCACTTCCAATCTTGTAAGTTGATCATCCAACCTCAAGAAATCTTTGTTTCTTACAGTAGGTTATCATTCTAATACAAGGTAATAATCATATTCAAACTTTGGTTCAATTTCTATAACTATAACAATCTTATTTCAAGTGATGATCTTACTTGAACTTGTTTTCGTGTCATGATTCTGCTTCAAGAACTTCGAGCCATCCAAGGATCCATTGAAGCTAGATCCATTTTTCTCTTTTCCAGTAGGTTTATCCAAGGAACTTAAGGTAGTAATGATGTTCATAACATCATTCGATTCATACATATAAAGCTATCTTATTCGAAGGTTTAAACTTGTAATCACTAGAACATAGTTTAGTTAATTCTAAACTTGTTCGCAAACAAAAGTTAATCCTTCTAACTTGAATTTTAAAATTAACTAAACACATGTTCTATATCTATATGATATGCTAACTTAATGATTTAAAACCTGGAAACACGAAAAACACCGTAAAATCGGATTTACGCCGTCGTAGTAACACCGCGGGCTGTTTTGGGTTAGTTAATTAAAAACTATGATAAACTTTAATTTAAAAGTTGTTATTCTGAGAAAATGATTTTTATTATGAACATGAAACTATATCCAAAAATTATGGTTAAACTCAAAGTGGAAGTATGTTTTCTAAAATGGTCATCTAGACGTCGTTCTTTCGACTGAAATGACTACCTTTACAAAAACGACTTGTAACTTATTTTTCCGACTATAAACCTATACTTTTTCTGTTTAGATTCATAAAATATAGTTCAATATGAAACCATAGCAATTTGATTCACTCAAAATGGATTTAAAATGAAGAAGTTATGGGTAAAACAAAATTGGATAATTTTTCTCATTTTAGCTACGTGAAAATTGGTAACAAATCTATTCCAACCATAACTTAATCAACTTGTATTGTATATTATGTAATCTTGAGATACCATAGACACGCATACAATGTTTTGACCTATCATGTCGACACATCTATATATATTTCGGAACAACCATAGACACTCTATATGTGAATGTTGGAGTTAGCTATACAGGGTTGAGGTTGATTCCAAAATATATATAGTTTGAGTTGTGATCAATACTGAGATACGTATACACTGGGTCGTGGATTGATTCAAGATAATATTTATCGATTTATTTCTGTACATCTAACTGTGGACAACTAGTTGTAGGTTACTAACGAGGACAGCTGACTTAATAAACTTAAAACATCAAAATATATTAAAAGTGTTGTAAATATATTTTGAACATACTTTAATATACATGTATATATTGTTATAGGTTCGTGAATCAACAGTGGCCAAGTCTTACTTCTCGACGAATTAAAAATCTGTGAAAGTGAGTTATAGTCCCACTTTTAAAATCTAATATTTTTGGGATGAGAATACATGCAGGTTTTATAAATGATTTACAAAATAGACACAAGTACGTGAAACTACATTCTATGGTTGAATTATCAAAATCGAATATGCCCCTTTTTATTAAGTCTGGTAATCTAAGAATTAGGGAACAGACACCCTAATTGACGCGAATCCTAAAGATAGATCTATTGGGCCTAACAAACCCCATCCAAAGTACTGGATGCTTTAGTACTTCGAAATTTATATCATATCCGAAGGGTGTCCCGGAATGATGGGGATATTCTTATATATGCATCTTGTTAATGTCGGTTACCAGGTGTTCACCATATGAATGATTTTTATCTCTATGTATGGGATGTGTATTGAAATATGAAATCTTGTGGTCTATTATTATGATTTGATATATATAGGTTAAACCTATAACTCACCAACATTTTTGTTGACGTTTTAAGCATGTTTATTCTCAGGTGATTATTAAGAGCTTCCGCTGTCGCATACTTAAATAAGGACGAGATTTGGAGTCCATGCTTGTATGATATTGTGTAAAAACTGCATTCAAGAAACTTATTTTGTTGTAACATATTTGTATTGTAAACTATTATGTAATGGTCGTGTGTAAACCGGATATTTTAGATTATCATTATTTGATAATCTACGTAAAGCTTTTTAAAACCTTTATCTATGAAATAAAGGTTATGGTTTGTTTTAAAAATGAATGCAGTCTTTGAAAAACGTCTCATATAGAGGTCAAAACCTCGCAACGAAATCAATTAATATAGAATGTTTTTAATCAATAAGAACGGGACATTTCATTATATACGAGAATTATCATACCAATTACCAAAAATTAGCAATCAGTATTTTGAATCTCACAGAGTTTTTACATCAACAGTTATATGTATATATATAACATTTACCTCTTGGAATTATGACCTTCAATTCTGAATTTCTGAAAAGCACCCAGTCTACGAATTTATACTCTGAATGTTGAAAATGCTGATGAAGCAGAAAAAACTGTAAACGACCTTAATCGTTGGAAGTTTAATGATAAAGGATAGTATGTTGGTAAAGCTCGGAAAAGTTGAAACTGGAAAACAGATTGAGCAAACTATAAAGGAGACTGTGGACAAATCACAAGGACTAAACCAGTACTTAATGAATTCAGATGATTCTGTATCTGATGGACTCTTCAGGGAATATCTTGCTCCTTATTTATTCTAAATCCTTGCGAAAGGATTTTCTTCATCAACCTTCGATCTTAGAAATTCCAAAATATCGTCATAAATATCTTCGATATTTCTGAAGATATTTTCATAATTATCCTTATCTAAAATCAGTTATCTTTTCACGTTATCTGTATTACACCATAAAGGAAACTTTTTAGTTTCTATATTATGTAAACCTTCCAGTTTAAATTATGAATGATTTTGAAGTAGTGTTGGAAATTGATGCATGAGTTAGTATAATATAATGACACTTGATCAACGTGATTATATTACAGTAAGTCATGCGGAGTTTCTAAATGAAACATGATGATTCACAGATCATAACGTCATCATGTGCCATGTTACATAACTCTTTCATTCTGCTCAACTTCTGAACATATCAAGAAAGTATATTCTTGATAGTTCTATTCTCAGTGATTCTGGTAATTTGACAAATCAAATCATGCTAATACATTCTTTCTTATTTAGAACATGATGTTTATCCGAAATTCCATACTTACGAATTCTGGACCGTTACTCGCTTTACCAGAGGTCGAGAGGATAATAAAAAGGCAAAGAGCTCCAAAATATAAGAGAAATTGTAAAGCCCAATAACAACACGGAGGTTACAAACCGTGGATATTAATACGAATAGCAATATAAAGATACGGTATAATTAAGAATAGTATCACCCCAAGGCAATAGTAGAAGTAAACAGATTTTTCTGATGGAGGATGATAGAAATGATAATTAGGAAAATATCAAGGATTAGAACTGGATTAAGCATTTTCACAATCTTTTGGATGTATGAACTAAGAAAGAAAATATAGGAATGGTGAGAATAATGGAACGAAAGAGTTTAATTTATAAAGGAGAAATCAGACGTAGTAATTGAGGCAGATCACCGTATTTAATTATAGAGATCTTAATTTCCTTATTCGTCGAAGAATTAAATCTTTTAGATTTCGAAGATTTTCTTTAATCCCTTGAATTTCGGAAATCCACCGTGGCTACGTCAAAAGTTAAATCTCTATCTCGATCTGTTGTGACAACTTCACTCGAGTACTCGAATCGTTTTATCTATATTAACCAATAATGATAAAACTCTATTTATCAGCTCATATTCGTCAGAAAAACATTCTTTTTGTTAGCCATGACGACCTCACTCAAATTTCGGGACGAAATTTCTTTAACGGGTAGGTACTGTGACGACCCGGGAATTTCCAAGTAAATTTAAACTTAATCTTTATATGTTTCCGACACGATAAGCAAAGACTGCAATGTTAAGTCTCGAAAAAGTTTTGAACTGTGTCATATATTCATTTGACCTTTGACTATGCCCGACGATTCACGAACAATTGTTTGTAAATAAATATGTATATATATATATATATATATATATATATATATATATATATATATATATATATATATATATATATATAAATGTAAGTATATATAATAATTTGAAATTATAAAAATAAACAATAAAATTAAATATGTAGAATAGGATACAAAATAATTAAATGTAAATTAAAAATGAATTTATATATATATATATATATATATATATATATATATATATATATATATATATATATATATTATATATATATATATATATGAATTCTATGAATAATTATGATTATATGCATATTGTAATATATATAAAATTTATAAATAATAAATATTCGATAAAGGTTATCATATTATATATGATTATTAAATATTAAATATTACATAATACAATTTAAGAATATAGTTATCATAATAACTTTCATTATTAATTATTAATACAATACTAATATCAACATCAATCTTAGTTTTATATATATATATATATATATATATATATATATATATATATATATATATATATATATATATATATATATATATATATATATTATAATTGTAATTTAAATATTATCAGTTATTATAATTGTTATTACTATATAATTATTGTTAGAATAATTATTATTAAGAATTATAAATATTATGATTATTATTATTGTTATCATTGTTAATATCATTATTATTATAACTAATAACTAATAGTAAAGTTATAATTATAGCATTATGATTCATATTAATATTATTATTAGGTATTATTACTGCCATTATCATTAGAAATTATTATTATTATTATTGTTTATCAAGTTTATATTTACAAGTATCATTATTAATGAAATGATTATTTCTATTAAAATTACTATTATTATGTTATTATTATAAATATTAAAAGTATTATTATTATTATATATTTATATTTATTAATTATTAAAATTAATTATATATTATATATAAATATAAACTATAAAAAAAATAAGTAAATCGTACTACTGATTCACTTCACTATCAGATTTAAATTTCTGTTCTTTACTTATGATTTTGTTACATGTCTTAATCACTTTAATACAAATACTTACAAGAATCCATTCCCAATCCCTTTCTTCTGTCTATTTTCGTTTGATTTTTTTTTTACCTGTCGTATCAATCAAGGCTACCAAACAAAAGGATAAACGAATCTGGTAGCTGTGTTAGGCTCATTTACACTCCATATAATTCATTACTTATAGAAATTTGAGGAACCAAAAACAGAAACTGATGAAAAACACATCGCAACCTCTATTCTTCATACTTTTTGGCCAAAATTCAAATTCAAGTTTTATTTCAAAATCTGTAAATGCAGTCGTGTTAGGATTCATTTACTCAAACTATATACAAAGTTTCAAAACCCAATTCGTAATATCGAGTACAAATTTTCGAGTCAAAGATTTGGTTTTTAAAAAGTCAAAATCTATTCTTCCACCAAATTCGAGTTTGCAGATAAGATCTAAGTTCAATTGATGGTTCCAGTGTATTTCAATGATGATTTAGAAACTGATTTGAGTTATAACCTCTATACAAATCGTAACCTATTGAAAAATAAAAATAAAAATTTATCTTCATAGCAGCGACAATAAGCGTACCTTTTCTTTTTTTTTATTTTTTTTATTTCTGATTAAACAACATCGCGATTACATTTTTTTTGTGTTACATCAAATAATAATTATATTAGGAGTTTATATGACTAATCGAATAAAACTGGAAATTGAGGAAGAAGAAGAAGATAAGGATCATGTTATACGATTTATATATTTACGAATTGAGTTATAAAATGGAAAAAGGGCTATAGCCCAATGGTTAAGGGTATTGGTGTAGTAGCGGGAGGTCATGGGTTCGAGTCTCGTATGGAGCAAACTTTTTAGAAAAGGCTTTTAAAGGGGTATACTCTTTTATTTCTTTTTATTTCTATTATTATTATTATTATTATTATTATTATTATTATTATTATTATTATTATTATTATTATTATTATTATTATTATTATTATTATTATTATTATTATTATTATTATTATTGTTGTTGTTGTTGTTATTATTGTTGTTGTTATTATTATTATTGATTATTAATTATTGCTATTACTACTAAGTATTATAATTATCACTAGTATTAGAGTTGTTATTATTATTGTTGTTATCAATGAAAGTATTAGTTACCAATTATTATTATTATCATGATTATAATTACAATTATGATTATTATTATTATTAAGATTGTTATTACTAATATTATTATCACTACTAGTATTATTAATAAGTAGTATTATTATTATTAATATTATCATTAGTATTATTATAAGTATAATAACCATTAATATTATCATTAATATTAATTTTATCATCATTATTATTAATAAATTATTCATTATATTAAAAATTACAGATATTATCATTACTAATATAGTTATTATTATTATTACTATGATTATTTTTACCAAAATTATTATTTTGTTTTCATTAAAACTATTATTATAATATTATCAGCATTATCTATATCAATATTACTAAAAATAATTACGTTTATGAAAATAAAAGTTCTAAAGATATTATTAAGATTGTAAGTATATTTTTAAACAAATTAACAAAATTTATATAAATATTCACATATAATATATTAGATATTTTTATTAAAATACTAATCAAATATATATCAATATAACTATATAAATATTAAACATTTTGAATATATACACAAACTAGATAAGTATAATATATAATTTAAGATATAATATATAAATTTGTTAGATTACGATTATACGTTTTAATATATATACAAACGATATAGGTTCGTGAATCCGAGGCCAACCCTGCATTTTTCAATATCGTCATATGTATTTTTACTACAAAATACAGTATGGTGAGTTTCATTACTCCCTTTTTAAATACTTTTGCAATATATATTTTTGGGACTGAGAATACATGCGCTACTTTTATAACTGTTTTACGAAATAGATACAAGTAATTGAAACTACATTATATGGTTGAATGGATCGAAGCCGAATATGCCCCTTTTTAGCTTGGTAGCCTAAGAATTTGGAAACAGACCCCCAAATTGACGCGAATCCTAAAGATAGATCTATCGGGCCCAACAAGCCCCATTCTGGAATTTGGAATGCTTTAGTACTTCGATTTTATCATGTCCGATGGGTGTCCCGGAATGATGGGGATATTCTATATGCATCTTGTTAATGTCGGTTACCAGGTGTTCAATCCATATGAATGATTATTTTTGTCCCTATGCATGGGACGTATATTTATAAAAAATGAAAATCTTATGGTCTATTAAAATGATGGAATGAATAATTATGATAAACTAATGAACTCACCAACCTTTTAGTTGACACTTTAAAGCATGTTTATTCTCAGGTACGAAAGAAATCTTTCGCTGTGCAATTGCTCATTTTAAAGATATTACTTGGAGTCATTCATGACATATTTCAAAAGACGTTGCATTCGAGTCGTCGAGTCCAACAAGATTATTGTTAAGTCAATTTTAGCTGGATATATTAGGAAATGGTATGCATGCCGTCAACTTTTGAAGTAATGAAAGTTTGTCTTTTAAAAACGAATGCAATGTTTGTAAAATGCATCATATAGAGGTCAAGTACCTCGCGATGTAATCATATGTTATTGTATTCATCCGGATGGATTAGGACGGGTCGTCTCAAGTGTTATTTATTTTTCTACCATGTTTAGTAGCTAATTTGTTATTATGCTTATTTAACCCAAGTAGTTATTATGTTTGACTAAAAATAGGAAATGGGTTGATTTAATTTGTACAACGATTAATATTTAGATAAAGAATGACCTTAAGGGAGATTGGAGTTTTAACTATTAATGGGTATGGTAAAATAATTAAGTGACAACTTGTTAAATTACTACTATTTATAATTCACTATATGTATAAATAATCACATAAGTTGATCTGACACGAAAGACGTGTTATTTATATATATATGGTAAATTATTCATTGAAACGGACATATGAATGGATTAATGGTTAAAAGACTAGTTAAAATTAAGGTGGGTTACATTCAATGACAACTGGTGTAATTATTGACATACGTGACAACCGCGTCAAACCATCTAAATAGTAATTAGTTAGAATATTTAGCTGTGGTTACAAGATAGAATGACGAGGACACTCGCATTTGTTGCTTGTAATTATAGGACTGCGCTGGACAACTCCAGGTGGACACATTAAATATTCTATGGGTGCAAGGAAAATTAACCCAGGGTAAAAAAAAAGTAAAAAAAGTCAAAGTCAAACATCATAACTACGGAAGTTAAATGAGCATAATACTCTTTTTATTGTATTTTCATCTCGTTTAGTTAAAGTAATATTTATTTACCGCAGTAATTTTTATTTACTTCATTGCTATAATCTAGTTTAAATTTATTATCTTGTGGTTTAAATTAAAAAGAAAAGATAAAAAGACAAACCGGTCGTTAAACGGTAAATCCCCCAAAGTTACTAAAATTACTATATATTACTAAATCTAACTTACTTACTTAATTTACCTAGATAACCTAGTAAAGCACCCAATAAAAGTGTCCATGGATCGATCTCCCGGACTTTACCTTAGCTATATTACTATACGATAGGTATACTTGCCTATGGTGTGTTGTAGTAAAAATTTAGGTGATTTCCTATAGTAAATAATATAAAACTGATAACCATTTCATACACCCTAGAAAACACATCAAGTTTTTGGCGCCGCTGCCGGGGACACTTTTTGTTTCTTCACAGAGTACATCAGTAGTTAAGTTAGAATTTGTAATAAAAATAATTTTTAGATAATTTTAGTTAGTACTTAATAATTAAAAAAAATTAAATAATAATACTCGTAGTTAATATAGTACTGTAACCAAACTATACTAAGTATTGAAGTATATAAATAAATCAAGAAGGTGTCAACCTCTTTTGGGGTTTTGTTGACGACAAATAACCAAGAAAGGAGGAGGCAAGTTTTCAAGTTGGTGTACGGTGGGCCTGCTAATAAAAATTACATCAATTAACCACTCACTCCGCCTCTTTGTCCTTAGCAATTGTATTATTATTATTTTATTTATTTATTGTGTAATGGAACCAGCTAACATTCCCATCTAACTTTCAAATTCTAGAATACTATTTTAACTAGTTTAATTAAATAGGGTTAAATAATTAGTACTATAAATTAATTAGGATTAGAATTTTGAATTAGTTTTAATTAATTAGATATTTTAAGTTTTTTATTATTAAAATTTAGAAAATAATAATAGAATTTTTAAATTAATAAATTAGTAATTTTTATAAGTTTTAGATAATTCTTAGTTATAATAGGTTACGTAGTGAATGCACCGAGCAAGACGTTCACCACCTTTTATACGTTCACCACCTGTAACTCGATCAAGACATCTAGCTAATATTGTCGCCGTTGATTTTTCTTTAGAATCATCATCAAGTCGACCAAGTACTCCAATTCAAATTTCCGATAATCCATTTTTTGAACCCGACCTCACAATTGAGAAGCCGGAGGATATTCAAGGACAATTCAGAGATCCTGAACCTCTAATCATTCCTCCTGAACCACCAATCATTCAACCAGAGGTTATTGAGGAAGAAACCATTAAATCAGAATCCTCTAGTGATTCAGATTCAATAATTTCAATCATGGAAAATCATGGAAAATCAGGAACCTCTAAGTATGGAAGATCGAATGAGAGCTACACCCACTAGCCAAAGCCATGTCATTACTCAACCAGATATTAATGCACCAGATTATGAAATCAAAGGACAAATCCTACACATGATAACTAATCAATGCTAATTTAGTGGTACGCCAAAAGAAGATCCAAACGAACATCTTCGAACCTTTAATAGGATTTGTACTCTATTCAAAATCAGAGAAGTTGAGGATGAACAGATCCATCTCATGTTGTTTCCCTGGACTTTAAAGGGAGAAGCCAAAGATTGGTTAGAATCGTTACCCGAAGGAGCGATTGATACATGGGATGTTTTAGTTGAAAATTTTCTTAAAAGATTCTTTCTGGCATCTAAAGCCGTGAGACTTCAAGGAGAAATTGTTACGTTCACGCAAAAGCCAAATGAAACATTATATGAGGCATGGACAAGATCGGAAAGTTGTTGAGAGGATGTCCTCAACACGGTTTAGACACTTATCAAATTGTACAAATATTCTACCAAGGTGTCGACGTTGCTACACGAAAAGACATCGACACAGCAGCTAGTGGTTCCATTATGAAGAAAACCTCAACTGAAGCTCACAAAATTATTGATAACACAGCCTCCCACTCACATGAATGGCATCAAGAAAAAGATATTTTTCGTTCATCTAAAGCAGCTAGAGCCGATTCTAGCCATGACTTTGATTCCATTTTCGCAAAGTTAGATGCTTTCGAGAGATGAATGGAAAAGATGACTAAAGATATTCACTCAATACGAATTAGTTGTGAGCAGTGTGGAGGACCACATTTGACGAAAGATTGTTTCGGTGTTGAGCAAACAATGGAACAACGTGAGAATGTTTCCTACATGAACCAAAGGTCGGGAAATAATTATCAAAATAATTATCAACAGCCAAGGAATAATTTCAACCGACCTTACAACACCCCATACAATCCAAATAGGCCCAACAATAACTCGTATAACCAACAAGGTCCTAGCAATCAGCAAAGACCCATTTTTCTTAATAAGCCACCACAAACCGACGAGAAAAAGCCAAACCTGGAGGAAATGATGACAAAGCTCATGGAATCCCAAGCACAGTTTGTTGCATCTCAAAAACAAACTAATGAACAAAACTCGCAATCATTCAGACACCAACAAGCTTCTATCCAAAACTTGGAACAAGAAGTAAGTAACCTAGCAAGGTTAATTGGTGAAAGAAAGCCAGGGAGTTTACCGAGCGACACGAATACCAACCCTCAAAATGAAGTAGCCAAAGCAATTATCACCCGAAGTGGTTTGACGCTTATGCCACCTGTTATACCAGTCATTTTCGATTATCACGTTCCATCACCACAACCAGAACCAGAGAAGGCGACTGAACCAGTAATTGAGAAAGCCAATGAACAACAAGCTGAAATCTCAGAAGGTTCAGTACGACCTAAACCATACGTTAAAACATATCAACTACTGCTTCCTTACCCGAACAAACAAAGAAAAGAAAGAATCGAGGCCGAACAGTCAAAGTTTCTTGACATGTTCAAACAAATAAACGTCAATCTTCCTTTCATCGATGTAATTTCATATATGTCAAGATATGCAAAGTTTTTGAAAGACCTGATCACAAACAGAAAGAAAATGAAAGAACTTTCAGCTGTCACAATGAATGATGCATGTTCGGCAGTATTATTGAATAAGATACCCGAAAAACTCTCTGACCCCGGAAGTTTCACAATTCCATGTTTAATGGGTAGTCTTGATTCAATAAGAGCATTATCAGACTTAGGTGCTAGTATTAACTTAATGCCTTATTCATTATACGTTAAACTAGGCCTTGAAGAGTTAAAACCAACACGAATGAGCATACAACTAGCTGATCGATCAATCAAATATCCTAGAGGGATAATGGAGAATATGCTAGTTAAAGTTGGTACTTTAGTATTCCCAGCAAATTTTGTGATTCTAGATATGGAAGAAGATTCTCGAGTTCCTCTTATCTTAGGAAGACCATTCTTAAACAAGGCTAGAGCAATAATAGATGTATTTGGTAAGAAATTGACCCTAAGTATAGAGGACGAGAGTGTGACCTTTTCTGTTGATAAGGCCATGCAACAACCTCAATCTGCAGATGACGCGTGCTATTATATGCAAACTATAGATGAACATCAAGAATTGTTACAAGAATTTCCAGAATTACAAGGAACGGGCGAATGTTCTTCAGGAGAAGGAACAGAACCAACTGATGAAGCTGAATTATTAGCTACACTCATGGCTAATGAATACGAACCAACAACAGAAGAACTTCAAGTTCTGAAAGAGGATGACAGATATAGGTACAAATCATCGAATGAAGATCCACCAACATTGAAATTAAAGCCACTTCCAAACCATTTAGAATATGCATATTTGCATGGTGAATCTCAGTTACCTGTAATCATCTCATCCTCCCTTTCTGAAAACGAAAAATCTCGATTGATTTCCGTGTTAAAAGCCCACAAACCAGCTATTGCATGGAAGATCCAAGATATCAAGGGTATAAGTCCTTCATATTGCACACACAAAATTCTCATGGAAGATGATTTCAAACCTTGTGTGCAACGTCAACGAAGACTAAACCCTAACATGCAAGATGTGGTGAAGAAAGAGATAATTAAACTACTTGATGCAGTTTTAATTTATCCCATCTCTGATAGTCCATGGGTAATCCCGGTACAATGCATACCAAAGAAAGGTGGCATTACCGTGATCACAAATGAAAAAGATGAGTTTATTCCTACTCGGACTGTAACTGGATGGCGTGTTTGCATTGATTATAGAAAATTAAATGACGCCATCAGAAAAGATCATTTTCCCTTACCTTTCATCGATCAAATGTTAGAAAGGTTAGCAGGAAACAGTTACTATTGTTTCCTTGATGGTTTTTCAGGGTATTTTCAAATCCCAATCGCACCCGAAGACCAAGAGAAAACCACCTTCACATGCCCATATGGCACTTTTGCGTACAAACGCATGCCATTCGGACTATGCAATGCCCCTGCAACTTTTCAAAGGTGCATGATGGCGATTTTTCATGATATGATAGAAGAATGCATGGAAGTTTTCATGGATGACTTTTCAGTCTTCGGTGACTCTTTTGAGTCGTGTCTTTCAAATCTTAAACGAATGCTTATTAGATACGAGAAATCAAATCTAGTGCTTAACTGGAAGAAATGCCATTTCATGGTTAAAGAAGGCATCGTTCTAGGTCATAAAATCTCAAGTGAAGGAATTGAAGTGGATAAAGCAAAAGTTGATGTAATTGCTAAACTTCCACATCCTACGAATGTCAAAGGATTTAGAAGTTTTCTAGGGCATGCCGGTTTTTACCGACGATTCATTAAAGATTTTTCTAAAATTGCCACTCCAATGAACAAACTCCTCGAAAAACATAATCCATTTGTCTTCTCGGACGAATGTATTAAATCTTTCAACATTCTCAAAGAAAAGGTCACCAATGCGCCAATCATGATAGCTCCAAACTGGGCCCTTCCATTTGAGCTCATGTGCGATGCAAGTGATTTTGCAATAGGATCCGTTTTAGGTCAAAGGATAGAAAAACGATTTAAACCCATTTACTATGCTAGTAAGACTTTACAAGAAGCACAAACGAACTACACAACCACTGAAAAGGAACTCCTTGCTATAGTCTTCGCTTTTGATAAATTCCGATCATATCTTGTTCTAGCAAAAACGGTTATCTATACCGATCATTCTGTCTTGCTCCTGCAAGAGTTTGACATCGAAATCCGAGATAAAAAGGGAGCAGAAAATCTTGCCGCCGATCATCTTTCACGCCTTGAGAACCCTGAGCTAGAAATTCTCGATGAATTCGCGATACAGGATGACTTTCCTGACGAACATCTCATGAAGATCGAGAGTGATGAAATACCATGGTTCACACCAATTGCGAACTACTTGGTATGTGGATTTCTTGAAAAGGGAATATCGTATCAAAAACGAAAGAAATTCTTTAGCGATATTAAATACTACTTTTGGGAGGATCCACATTTGTTTAAAAATTGTCTCGATGGAGTAATACGCAGGTGCGTATTCGAGAATGAAGCTAGACAAATCTTACTCCATTGTCACACAGGACCTACAGGAGGGCATTACGGACCTCAACTCACGGGAAGAAAGGTCTACGAGGCTGGATTCTATTGGCCTTCTATTTTCAAGGATGCCCATCTTCTCTGTAAATCCTGTGATGCATGTCAAAGGGTCGGGAGAATAAGTCAACGTGATGAGATGCCACAAAATGTCATTCAAGTTTGCGAAGTTTTCAACATTTGGGGCATTGACTTCATGGGCCCTTTTCCAAAATCTCATAATAATCTCTACATACTCGTTGATATTGATTATATGTCTAAATGGGCAGAAGCGCAAGCTCTCCCAATAAATGATGCACGAGTTGTAGTTAACTTTTTGAAACGTCTTTTTGCACGGTTCGGAACACCGAAAGCTTTGATAAGTGATCGGGGTACACATTTTTGCAACGCTCAACTTGAGAAAGTTCTTAAAAGATATGGGGTAACTCATAAGATATCGACAGCTTATCATCTACAAATAAGTGGACAAGTTGAGAACACTAGCCGAGCATTAAAACGTATTCTGGAGAAAACTGTAGGTGCAAATCCGAAGGAGTGGTCCATGAAATTGGAGGATGCTCTTTAGGCCTTTCGAACGGCCTATAAAACTCCAATTGGAACCACAACTTTTCGACTCGTTTACGGAAAAGCATGTCATCTCCCGGTTGAGATTGAGCATAAAACATTTTGGGCTCTTAAGACATGCAATCTTGATTTGCATGAAGCAGGACGATTACGTTTAAGCCAGCTGAACGAATTAGATGAGTTAAGGGATGATGCATATGAAAAATCACTCATCTACAAAGAAAAAACAAAGAAATGGCACGATAAACGTTTAAACAAAAAAGTGTTTCATGAAGGAGACCGTGTCCTTCTATTCAATTCTAGATTTAAACTATTTCCTGGAAAGTTAAAATCTAGATGGTCAGGACCGTTCATAGTTACAAGAGTTTTACCTTATGGAACGGTCGAATTAGTGGACTCAAATGATAAACCATTCAAAGTAAATGGACACATGCTGAAACACTATTTTGATGGACCACGAGAGATTGAAAATGATCTTAATCATAAGTTCGAAACCACAGCTAACTAAGTGTGGGGAGAGTCTAATGTTCCAAGAGAGAGAAAGATCTCATGTTTGATATTCTGTTCTTGTTTTTCAAGAATGGAATCCGATTGGTCTTTCCCTAGCAGACCCTAAAGAACTAGTCTTCTTCCCCCATTCTAAATTTTGGTTTTTCTTTTGTGTGTTTATTTTTTTTTTCTATTTGTTTTCAGATGCATAAGTCACGCACTTCGTTCGATCAAAACCATTCTCTTCTCATATATGCACTGATCAACACCTTACCAATTGATATGGTATTGGAGATCAGGGAGAAAATGACTGCTGTTAGAAAAGAGAAAAGGGCAGAACATAACAAAGTTAATTTCGCACAAGGTACATCTAAATCTGCTGCAAAACGAAGGTCAAAACAACTCGAGAAATGTTACAAGTGCGGAAAATGGTCCCACGAAGGGGAATGCCCCAAGAATCAAACTTATTCTAATTTCGAGTTTGTAACTTTATGCCGAGAAGGGCCAGTCAGGTGTTTCTAAAAAAAATTACTAAACCCGAGAGGGTTCGCATATGAAGCTATGGAAAATCAACTTGGTCAGCTCACTTTCGAAGCAATTTGCTCAGGTCATTTTCAAGATGATAATTCTGTGAGATTCTGAAATTCTCACAAGTGTGCGAGTGTGCGAGTGTGCAAGTGTGCGAGTGTAATAGTTTATTGTGTGATTTATTTTAGTGTGCTATTGTGTGATAAACATGTATGATTGTTTGTAAAGAATAATGTATTTATATTTTAAGTTTGTTTGTTTGTTTAAATGCATTCAATCTTCGGCTTTCAAGCGATAAATCTTCTAATTTAAGTGTTTAGATTGGTAATCGATAAAATTAGGTACCCAAAACTGAAATTACTGCTATCAAACAAAATTTTAAATTTTGAATTAGGGAATATCGTTTATTGAGAAGATATAAATATCTTAAGTCAAATACTTAATATAAAAATTTTAAAATTTTCATTAGTGAAGTTCCTGTCGAAATCGCGTAGAACGAAAATTTTGTTGTTATTATTAAAAGATAATTTGATTTAAGTGGGATAAAAACTTACTTTTAATTAATAACTTTAAAATGACGATTACTATAAATTAGTCGCGAGTTAAAGATTAGGTGTTTACACTGAAATTACTTTACCCAAGGGTGGGGCGAGAATTTTGTTATCGTTATTTTATCCTTATTAATTTAAAGTATATAAAATAATAATAATAATAATAATAATAATAATAATAATAATAATAATAATAATAATAATAATAATAATAATAAATGTGTGTCTTTGTGTGCATATTTGTTTATTTTGTTTGTTGTGTGAAAATAGGTAAAACAAGGCATGTTCATAGACTGACCGTAAGTTCAGCAAAAGTAACTAAATTTTTGACGAAACATGTGAACAAGATAAGATATTAGTAATAAAGAACAATTCAACTACAAACAGCGCAAGTTAGGGCTTTCTAGCTCTAAGTGGTTTTAACACCATTTCTATACTATTTGCCCTCGTGAATTCTAATTTTTGTCTGATTTCATTGCAAATGAGGGCATTGCATGATCTCAAGTGTGGGGAGGGGGTTATAATTCTCTCAGTTTATACTTGGCTTATTTTCTAAATTTTGTGAAAAATTTAAAAATTTTAACTAAATGAATTCAAATCTTGTTTAAATATGTTTATGAACAATAAAACTAGGTGTTAAAGTCGAAATTATTGGTACCTCAGAAGGACATAAATTGAGAAACAACCAATTCATGAATTTATTTAATTAAAACAAGGATAAAAAGATTCGAGAAAAAAAAGCCAGGTGTGGGGAGATTAACCAATCTATTTGTTTAAAACTGCATATCACATGTTTGTGCGAAGTTTTGTAGGTGCTTTTGTTGTAATCCATAAAGAATGGTGATTAAACAGCATGATTGAAACCGGGACATGGGCCAATTGGAGAACTAAAATGGCGATCTACACTATAAGGGATAATGTTGCACCCAACTGACCCTTCGTACAAAATGTTTTTAAAAGATCAAAATGTGTTCATAAAATCTTATTTTCCTTAAGAAAAACATTAATCTTTTAATACACGAGGTCTTCAGGATGAATCAATTCCATCCTTAGAGGAAGTAAAGTCTTCCGAAAAAAGAAACGCGCTTCTTGATTTAGGTCAAGAAGTTGTCGTCCAGACCAGCTGTAGGTTGACGAAAAATCTAGAAAAGTCATCTCGAAAATCAGCAGGAAATCCACGGACCTCAGCATCAAACAGAGTCGCTAAGTGGTCAGACTTATCCTATCCATGAGAGGATCTGTCTCGTAGAATGGGGAGGACGCCTTGCAAATCAGCTGGATAAGACTGATGAACCAGATCCCTAGAAAGGATAATCTCCTTAAAGATTAAAAATCAGCATTTAAGCCTGATATTACTCAATTCTAGAGATTGACCTTAAAGATTGAGAATTACAAACTCATGGAATTCGATGATATCTATACTCGAACTTGACCGAGAAAATGTTTTGAAAAAAATATAAAACCGATTTGTTTTCAAAGAACTTATTTTCAGTACGTTCATTACTGTTGAACGTAAAATCCTAGGAATTCACCGAAATTCATTAGGTCACCTGAACCAAATCGGGTGTCAACCGTACGAACGGTGGTTGCATAGCATGGTCGAAGACAGGACCTTGTGCCAGACCAAAACTTCTAGGGTGATCTTTACTATTTCTCCTACAAAGGATAGTAATTGTATCCGACACGATATTGACCATGATTTTATGTAATGTCTTAAAAGACATCGCCTTAACAGTTTCTTGTTCATCGCTCTCCTTTGCAACCGGACGGTAGTTTGCCGTAAGGTAATATACGGAACAAGTAAACTGGATGTGTGCTTTCCAGACACAGGGATAGCAAGTGGGTACACAAAACCGAAATTTTTTTTAGCTTAAAATCAAAAGAAGATACGAAACCCACAACCCACAAAAATATTTATGAAAACTTACACCGGTAATGGGTTAATCCGGAAAACGTGTCTAGTGTAAAAACTAGCATGCATTTTCAAAACACAAAACGTTTTCATATATATATATATATATATATATATATATATATATATATATATATATATATATATATATATGGGGGATCGACCCATGGCTAAGTTTAAAAATAGTACAAACTAGATAAGCAAATGTGGACCACAAATGATCATTCATAATCCTGTGATGGATGATAATTTATCATTCATCATACCACGATGAATGATTAATTCATCACTGATGAATGATCATTTGTGGTCTACATTTTTTTATCCAGTTTGTACCCCAAATTTTGCTTACCCATGGATCAGTGCACTATTACTGGTCAAAATAATAACATTATTACAAAGTGTCTTTTTTAAATGTTCATGTTTACACTTAATCTCAATGTTTGTGGAAAAAAAAAATTAAAAAGGAAAAAAAAATTTACTTCCACATTTCTTGCACACGGTCACTTCTCACTTGATCCCTCATATATATATATATATATATATATATATATATATACGTATATATATATATACGTATATATATATATATACGTATATATATATATACGTATATATATATATACGTATATATATATATACGTATATATATATATAAATATATATATATATGTATATATATACGTGTATATATGTATATATACGTATATATATATATATATATATATATATATATATATATATATATATATATATATATATATACGAAAATAATTAGTTGCGTCTTGTTTGTAAAATTATTTTGAGTTGAACGGTGATAAAGAAGAAACCTAACTCGCGGCGAAAAAAAAAAAGGATAAATCCCGTCAACTTATGGTGAATTTTATTTATCGATTGTTACATTAAATTAGAAAGTTACATTTAAGTCCATCAAAGTTACTCTTTATAACATATATAGTTACAAATTTTGTCCCCTAAATAAACTTCAATTTCCTTCAATCACATCTCAGTGGACGAATCCAAAAGGCTAGAGTCAGCCTTCACAGACGAGGAGATGTGGGAAGCAATCAAAGATTGCGAATCTTCAAAAGCCCCGGGGCCCGACGGTTTCAATCTAAAATTTTACAAAAATTTCTTTTGGCTAATAAAGGACGAGTTGAAGAAAGCTTTAGATTGGTTTTGGACAAACGAATCGATTTCTAGAGGTTGCAATGCAAGTTTCATATCCTTGATCCCAAAGAAAACTACACCGATGAGTCTCGGAGATTATCGCCCCATTAGTCTTATCGGAAGTTTTTACAAGATAATTGCTAAGATTCTCTCGAAAAGACTTCAAACGGTGATCCAAAAGATTATTAGAGTGGAGCAAAGTGCTTTTATGAAAGGTAGATCTATTTTAGACGGAATACTCGTGGCTAATGAATTGACTGATGAGGTAAAGAAGAGAAAGAAGAAATGTATGATATTTAAGGCCGACTTCGAAAAGGCGTTCGATAGCATCAATTGGGATTTCCTTCTTAAGATTCTCGAAAGAATGGGTTTTGGCTTGAAATGGAGAAATTGGATTAAAGCATGCTTATCTTCGGCATCGGTCTCAGTTCTCGTCAATGGATCACCGACCAAGGAATTCTCCCTGCAGAAAGGTGTCCGCCAAGGAGACCCGCTCTCTCCCTACCTATTTATTATTGTATCGGAAGGACTAAACGTGTTCATCAAAAGAGCACTCCAACAGAACCTTTTTAAAGGAATAGAAGTGGGAAAAGACCGGGTAACAATCTCGCATCTTCAATATGCCGATGATACTATTGTTTTTGGTGAATGGAATAGAAGGAACGTTGGTAATTTATTTAAAGTTCTTAAGTGCTTCGAAATTTTCTCGGGTCTTAAGGTGAACTTCTCAAAGAGTGGTCTATTCGGTATCGGGGTTCAAGCGCAGGAGGTTGAAGATATGGCTCGTCGTTTTGGTTGTCAAGTCGGGAGCCTACCCCTCATGTATCTTGGTTTACCGATTGGGAGGAAAATGAATACTAGTCGTGATTGGGAACCATATATTGAAAAATTCCATGCTAGGCTCGCGGATTGGAAAGCGAAATCGATGTCATTTGGTGGTCGATTAACCCTTGTTAAATCGGTACTTAGTAGCCTTCCGTTATATGCCTTCTCCCTATTCCGTGCTCCCTCAGGTGTCATCAACAAGCTCGAAGGTTTGCGTCGTATGTTTTTTTGGGGCGGGTCGGGGGATAATACCAAAATGTCATGGGTTAAATGGGAAAACATATTATTACCTTATGAGGGAGGGGGGTTAAACATCGGTTCCTTGAAAGCGAAAAACTTGGCCTTGATGGGAAAATGGTGGTGGCGTTTCTACAATGAAAAGCAATCACTTTGGGCAAAGGTTATTTCGAGCTTATATGGGCGGGACGGGGGGTTGGGTGGTCTCTCAAATCTTGGTTCGGGAAAGGGCATAGTTTGGAAAAACATTTGTAAAGTTGGAACGTACATTGACAATCTTGGCATACCCTTTTCTAACTCTTTTGTGAAGCTTGTTTGCAAAGGTGACAATACATCTTTTTGGCTAGATAAGTGGATTGGCAACTTCACACTCAAAGAAAAATTTGGCAGGCTCTATAATCTTGAGAGCAACAAGGATGTGATGATCATGGATAGATGCAATCGAGTCAATAATGGCAATGTAACTTCGTGGAATTGGTTGAGAACTCCAACAGGCAGAACTCAGACAGAATTGCATGAACTAGTGGCTCTAATCGACAGCTTCGTTTTCTCGGATGGTGCGCAAGACAAATGGTCATGGAACTTACTGCAAAATGGTAGCTTCACAACATACACATTAGCAAAGCTAATCAACGAAAAGCTTCTTCCTCCAAATAGCAGCTCAAGTTATACTGATCGACTTCATCTTCTCCCTCAAAAACTTGGTGTGTTTGTTTGGCGAGTAAAACAAAATCGAATCCCGGTTAGAGTCGAACTTGATAAAAGAGGCATTGACTTGGATTCGGTACGTTGTCCCGTATGTAACAACGACCTAGAAACAGTTGAACATGTTTTCATACACTGCTCATTTGCAAAAGATTTATGGTCTCGGATATTCCGATGGTGGAATTCAAGTAGGCAACCTTACTCGAACATGGGCGAGCTATTTCAAGGAGTTATCGACACTTCTCAGCCGCATAAGACTTCTACGTTATGGAAGGCAATAGAATGGGTTTGTGGCTACATAATTTGGCGAAATCGGAACCTTACTGTGTTTCAAAAAAAAAAAAGGTAACGGGCCAGTGGCGTTATGCGAAGTCCAAATTAAGGCATTCGAATGGATCACTAGGCGCTCGAGGAAGTCAAATTTCATGTGGAGCCAATGGCTTCTAAATCCGGGCACATATGATGATCATGGTTGATTCATAGCTTAGGCTTTTAATGACTATTGTGATGGTTTTAGATAGTACAGTTAATATAGTTTAGTCTCTACAAGCATGTCCCCAATTGCTTCTGTTCTGTTTCTTTTTGTTATTAATAAAAATTTACTTTGCCTTGCAAAAAAAAAAAATAAACTTCAATTTACACATATAGTACATATCCTAAAAAACGACAATTCTGAAGAATTTAGAAGAATGAAATGACAAAGAATATGTTTTTTTTAGTGTATATGTAAATAAATAAATGTAAATACAGATCATCAAAAATTGTCTTTTTTGAAATCAATGCTTATATTTCTGTTGAGGCTGAGATTAGAAAAAAGTTACATTATAAGACAAAAAATAAGATACATACTAATCAGGCGAACATAAATTTAAAAAACGACCACAAAAGTTAACATAGGAAAAAGTACACATTTAAATCTAAATAGTTTAATTGGTTCACAAATGAGTAATATGGCAAGCGTGTGAGCCGAATATACAAGCTCTTTTATCCCAATTATTGTATATCGTTTGTAGTTGTATAATTGTATGGTTATGTTATATGTTATGGTCATTTGATGGTTGGGGATTTGGTGTTAGACGTGATGTAATTTGCATATGGTTCAATACATACAAAAACTAAAAAATTTCACAAATATTGTTGATAAGTTTTGTCTTTGCTCTATCAAAGAATGACATATAGCGAACAATAGTTATTCCAAAAGATATAAGGAAACGGGCCTATGACCTTAAACGAAATCCAAATCAAGACTTACAAATGGATATCTAAGCGATCAAAAAAGACGTCGTTGGAGTGGAGCCAATAGCTTGTGAACCCCCTATCGTTTGATGATCACGGTTAGGAGAACTTGAGTTATGCCATGTTTGTTTCATGCTTGATCTATTATGTCAAAACTCAATCTTCTGTTTCAATGTATAGTCCTAGATAGTTTGCCTAGCTACATGCTCTCACATGCATGCTCGATGTAATGTTCTATATTGATAATAAAATGTTATTCGCTTTAAAAAAAAATTCAGCGAATAATAGCAGTAAATATATTTTCTTTTTTTAAAATTAGAAAGGCAAGATAAATTAAAATCAACAAATATTTACAAAGATTTTTTTTGTCAAAGGTGTCAATCACATGTTCATTGAAGGCAGAACCTGACCGTTGGCTCGCTGCAGCCCAAAATCTTATATAAAAGGCAAGTATTATTTATATTTATTTTTTATATATCTGATAATAAAAATAAAATAATACGATATCTAATAATCCAACGGGATTATTTTACTAGCCGTTGATTTCAAATATATTAACCCCTTCTTCAGACACACTTTCCCCAATTATTCCGTCTCCATCTCTCTCTCTTCTTCATCTTCTGTCCAGTTAATACACCCAAACAGTGATTAGATTTTAAGGGTGTAATTTAATTCTAATTAAAATTAAAATTAAATGCCCTTAATCTGCTACATTCTAGGGTGCTTTTAGAATCTGGGCTTCTTGATTTTTCAAGATATTGTAATTAGGGTTCGATTAGTATCTCCGGACAATAAAAAGATTATTATTTTTTAATCAATGGAGTTTGCAGTTGATAACAATAAAGCCGCAAATTTGCAAGGTATAAGCTTTATTATTGATTAAAGTTAGATCAAGATTTGTTGCCAACTTACAAGTTTGATACTTTATTGAAAACCCTAAATTTAAATTATGTTTGTGAATCTGGGTTTTGGTTTGATTTTGATTTTAATGTGTAATCAGAGTTATTCGTATTCTCAAAATAGATCATGATTTTTGAAATTAGTTTTAAACCCTAATTTCAATCATAAGAATGATTTTTATGAAATTGGGTTTTTTTTATGTTATTTGACTTTTATGTGGGATGGTGAGTTGCATCAATCAACTTGTATATTAGGTTACAATTTTCAATTTAAAAACCCTGAATCATAAATTTTTATATGAATGTTGTTGTTTATGAATTGGGATCTTAGCTTTTTATGTATGTTGACCCTAATTTGTGTTTTAAATTGTGAAGTCAAAGGAGATAAGATGGTTACTAGGAAGTTTGGTGTTGAAATCAGTCATAATAGAAGAGCTTTTGGTTCAATTAATCAGCAGAAAGGAGCTCAAGTTTTGCCTTGTGTCGTCAACAAAAGAGCTTTATCACAGTATGTGTTCATTAATTATTATCTTTTTTTTTTTGTTTAGAGTACTTTTTTTTATAATAATATCATTATATAGATGTAATGTATTTGAGCTGATCCTTAATATGATTCGATCTTTAGAGCAAACGGAAACAATGAGAACAATGTACCGAATCAAGTTCATAGACCAGTCACAAGGTAATCTGACCTTGACCCATTATAAATTTTGCACCCTTTTTTGTGAAACCCTATAGGGTTTTTTGTTATGTTCAGAATACTGATTTTGGTGTTACAATTGTAATTAAGGAAACTTGCTGCTCAAATTGCCAATAAGAAGCAGTGTTTCCCTGAGGTATATTCATAATACTAATTCACTACATAGCCATGAAGATTGTCTTTGAAATTGCTAAGTTTTTAATTTTTTAATGAAATCGTTTACCGAAAATTAGAATGTTTTGAAGCCGAAACGATCAATTGAGAGTTTTAAAGTGTGGGAAGATGTGGAGGATCAACCCGAGCCCATGTCGCTCGAAACAACAGAACCAATTGTGGTATTGTTATTTCTTCTTGTCTTTTGTATGTAACAGATAGAATATGAACTCTTTTTGATTAAAAGATTGAATTGATTTTTTCTTTTATTAGGAAGTTGAAATTGAAATGGAGGACATATTTGAAGAACCAATTGTGGATATCGATATCTCGGATACTAAAAATCCCCTTGCAGTTGTTGAATATTTTGAAGATCTCTATTCTCATTATAGACAGACTGAGGTAACAGGATTTGTGATTTTGAAAATCGAAAGTATTTTTTTTTTTTTTTTTTTTTTTTTTTTGTTTGTATCACACGATAACTAAATACGGGTTCTTTGAATTGCAGAGTTATGGTATGGTTTCAGCAAATTATATATTAACTCAACAATCTGATATCAATGAGAGGATGAGAGCTATACTAATCGACTGGCTCATCGAGGTAAATTCCTTTAAGTTCGGAATTTAGAATTTCCATTTATACCCTGTATAAATATTATTATAACATTAATAAGTAGTAACAAAGATGAGTGTGGGATTGTATCAGGTGCATCATAAGTTTGACCTTCAGCACGAGACGTTGTTCTTGACGGTTAACCTGATAGACAGGTTCTTGGCTAAGCAAAATATGGCTAGAAAGAAGTTGCAATTGGTTGGTTTAGTTGCCATGCTTTTGGCTTGTAAATATGAGGAGGTTTCGGTCCCTGTTATCGACGATTTAATTTTCATCTCAGATAAAGCTTACTCCAGAACCGAAATTCTTGAAATGGTACATGATTTAGTGTTTTTTAATATAGTTTTTAGTTGTTTTTTTATGAGAAGTTCATGATATGGTACAAAAAGTTGGAATCTTTTCATTGATTATGATATTTGTTTTTACATTTACGAGTCTCTTGTGCATTTGGGACATGGGAATGGGACTAAATATAGAGTTTTGTCATGTTTTTTTTACAGGAAAAGGTAATGTTGAACACATTGGAGTTCAACATGTCGGTTCCAACGGCATACGTGTTCTTGAAACGATATCTAAAAGCGGCACAATCAGAGTCAAAACTCGATCAAATGTCGTCCTTTTTGATGGAGCTTTGTCTCGTTGAATACGAGATGATTAAGTTTGCACCGTCATTTTTGGCTGCAGCTTCGGTTTACACTGCTCAATGCAGTCTTTATGGGATAAAGCAATGGTCTAAGACTTGTGAATGGCATACAAACTACTCCGAAGATCAGCTTCTGTAAGCCATTACTTTTTTTTTAACTTGTTTAAATTTCCATCTTTATGTATTAATCAAATCTTTAAGTGATAATGCATTTGTGAATTAATAAGTTAAAATGAACATGTACTCCGTAAAATACTAATAATCAGTTTTACAAAAGGTACAAAACATTTGTGAACTAACATGGACCAAATAATAAGTAAAGTTCACAACTTTAGTGGTATGTGTGGAATGAATTTTCAAATGATACATATTACTCCAGCGTGTTGTAAACGGCGGCCATTTCGGATGACTACTCTGTTTGGTGACTAGCCTGTCACATTTCGCCCAAAATCGTCTAATTAGTCGATCAACGCAGTCAAAGTCAGTCAAAGTCAAGGTTGGTCAAAGTTATGTCAAAATTTCAACATAAGCTATACTCAGATTTTGTCATCAATCCCGACTCGACCCGAATCTACTGACTAGTCGTTTAAAAGTCCCGACCGACTTGTCTCCCCGATTCGCGACTTTTTTTAGCCTTGCCTTGTCAAAAAAACTAAATAAGATTTGGTTGAATTTTGTGATGATTTTGCTATAGGGAATGTTCAAGGATGATTGTGGGGTACCACCAAAAGGCAGCAACAGGGAGATTAACTGCAGTGTACAGAAAATACAACACTTCAAAATTTGGTTATGCAGCAAAATGTGAGCCAGCCAAGTTTATTGTAGACGAGACACAACAATTATGAGAGCAGCAATTAATATACTTAACATGATGATGCAACTGATGTAACCTTTTTTATAATTCTGTTGGGGGATGGGTTGATTTAGAAGAAATAATGTAGCAACTTTTCCCTTGTTGCCCTTAGCAATGTTTAGGGGTTAGTTTACTTTGGATGGTGGTTCAAATTTTCTGAACAACCAATACAAATACAGGCCTAATTGTTCATGTTGAACATATTCTTCTACCCATTGAACTTACAATTTATTATTTTACATTTTTATAATAATAAGAAACTCAATGTTCAATACATCATTGGTTGTGTCGTTTACCGTATTTATATATGTCGTTATACAGTTTGTTGTTAATGCTTGATTGTATATGATATGATAAAACATCTTACCATGTGTAAATTAACTATCTTATTTATTTATTTTTCATTTTTATTTTTTTATTTTTGTAAAAGAAAATTAATGATATAGGATTAAGTAGCATGATGTTACAGTCAAGCGTAAGAAAGCAACCTTGTACCAAAACTACAACTGATCAAGCATGATATAAAACACCACTTTTTTTTACTTGTATAGAAATTGATCCGGCATTATACAAATTCATTAGGTGTTGCACCCACAATCAGCATGTGTTCAGAAGTATTTTTTTTTTTTTTTTTTTTTTTTTTTGACGAAATAACGAAAACTCATATGGAAACGAAGTCGTTTTCCAAAGGGAAACGCCCTCAACAGAAAATACAAAAAAACGGGAGCAACGGGGAGCTGACACCTAGAAAGCAACCAACTAAACAAAAGCTATCTATTAACGAGCCTCCCCTAACAACCCGATAAACCATAAAACAAACTACGAATACAAAACCAAAACTACACGATAAAAACATGAACCAAACACGAATTACGAGTAATCAACCTCTAGGTCCCGCCCTTTTCAACTTACCATTAATCGTTTTTTTTCAAAATGTTCTTCCGGACCGATTCTCTATCTTGTAAGATAACACATTGGCGGATCCATCATCCGGTACTCTCTCCTTGGCCAAACGTGTCATCATTTCATCAAATGCCACGTAAGCCTCCACAGACATTTTTCCATTCCCGTTTGCCCTTTTCAAAACAAGTTTTTCCATTCAGAAGTACTTGTTAACTGGTGATTAAATTTTGCATCGATCACATAATTATTATGTCTCTCCTTTTTGCGCAAAAAGGAAAATAATAACATTAATAAGCTCTTTCATCTAATCAATAGATGAAAGATACCAAGTGGGTTGAAACCACAAATTGGCTATATATACTTTCTCAAATGTTCCGATTTCGCCCATATACCCCATATACCCATTTGCGTCGCACTGTCGTCTACAAACTTTCAAAAAATGTACTGATGTCGCCCACTATACTTTTTTTTACCTGTAATGAAAACAATAGATGATGTGGCTTCTAAGTAGTCATGGCACGTCGGTGATACATCGGAACAGAAACTGAAAGTATATGGGCGACATCGGAACACAACTGAAAATATATGGGCGACATCAGGACATATAAAATGAAAAACAAAAAGTTAAATAATTAACTTTACCGGTTCAGCAGGTAACTGGTAACGAAATGTTAATATTGGTACATTTTTTGAAAGTTTGTAGACGACAGTGGAACAGAAATGGGTATATGAGTGATATTCGGACATTTGAGAAAGTCTTGTATACCCATTGAACTTACAACTTATTATTTTACAATTTTATACAGTTTGTTGTTGATGCTTGATGTGGATTAGATAGTCTTGTATATGACAATATTGTTGTAACAACTTGTACCTATTAAAAATAAAAGATTTAATAAACTATTTCTTAAGACATTTAAACAAATAATTACTAATCTATAATATCTATTAAATCTCTAAAATATAATGTTATAAATAAACATTTTTTAAGTATAAAAATAATTCAAAATAAAAAAAAAATTAAAGCATTTTAAATGATGTCATTATTTTATATTAATTTAATTAAAAAAATAATAGGAAATTTTTTATAAAAGAGAATATCAATCTCTCCTAAATTGTACAATTTTTTACAGAACACCCAATGAACACATTTACAATGTTTAAAACATATTGTATAACCTTTATATAATAATTGTATTTTAATTTTCTAAAACAATTTTAAAAGGCATTTATTATTACTAATAATTATTATTAAAAATATAAATACTCAACTTTGAGCAAACTTATTATTATTATTATTATTATTATTATTATTATTATTATTATTATTATTATTATTATTATTATTATTATTATTATTATTATTATTATTATTATTATTATTATTATTTATGTTTATTATCAAGGTTGTAAAATTCACGAGTCGGGGATGCGTCGGTCGAAACCTAAAAAGGACGCGTCGGGGACGCATCGTTCGTTGACCAACGTTGATTTTATTAATAATTTCTTAAATATATATTTATATATGTATAAAATAGTTGATTTTGTACCATAAATTTCTTAAATAAGAACTTGAATTTAAATACAATCAAACTTCAAACTCAATTAATGTTACCGAGTACATAATCAGTAAGGACACGGAGAAAAGAGCGGCCCAAAAATGAATACAAACCTTAATTTTAAAACATATCACATCTTGACAAAAATTTGACGGATTTTGACCGTTTTTAACCAACTTTTACCGTCTTTGACATACTTTGACCGAACTTATAGCTTTGACAGTCTTTTGAGCCGTTTTCAGAAAAAAGGGACGGAAAACCCAAAAAACCGACGCATCGACCGACGCGTCGGTCAAGTCGGCCGACTTTTACAACACTGTTTATTATAATAATTATAATTATTATTATTATATTATTAATATGCAAATATGGATTCTCTTTACAAGATTAATTATGTTACATATGTATGCAAAAATACATGTCTCTATATATTTGTAAAAACAACAAGTTTCTTAGTCGAACGGATCGTTAAAATAAATGACTTTAGCATTTATATTCACTTAATACCTAAAACATGTCATTAAATTGTTTCGCTTAAATAAACCCGTGATTCCCGGGTCATTTCACTAGTTTTCAATAAAGAGAAAGTGTTACAACAATATTGTCAACATAAAGCAATAATTAGTGTTGGAGCCGTGTTGAAATATAAATAACGAGGAATCACGACAGTTTTGAAAACCTACCCACTTAGCTTAACTCGAAAACCTTAAAATCAGGACCATTGGGTCTCTTTGAGACAATAAAGAACTTCTGTACTTAGTTTGCAGACTAAGGTGTCCTACATCCCGAAATTCAGGAGGCTGATGCGTATACACGGTCTCGACGAGATTTTAGTAAAGAAATAAATTCTTCACATCAAAATGATAAACATGCCAATGTCGCTATAATGCAACACTAAGGACTATGGTAGTCGACTTGACCACAGGAATAAACGTCTCATAACAGTCAATCATAATCTACTAATTGCGGTCGGTCATAACGAATCTCACTTTTTAACGAGTTAAAGAACTATCTGCAGCATCTTTGTGCTTGAAGAGCCACATGGAATGACCCATGTTTGCGTCCAATGAGGGAGTTACAAGAGTCTAAGTATTTTTTAAATCAAAGCATTCTATAAGTCTTGCAAAGTATTTTGTCAATTAGGGTTGGAGAAGATTTAGGAGTAGGGCTTCAAATTAAGAGAAACATTTGAGATAGAGATTTAGATGTTGGATCGATTATAGAGATTTAGATGTTGGATCGATTTGTTTGTACCGAGACGAGACAGGGTGACTATGGGATGAAAGAAGATGGATATAGAGGGCTGTGATTGGGTTGTGGGTTAGGTAAACTGTTATTGAGCTATTGTTTGGGTGAAGGGATAAGTATGTAAAGTTGTGAGGTGGTGTGGTGTCAGACGGAGCCATGGGCTCGTTATAGTTGCTTGGGCCGTAGCAGTAGTGTAGAATTTAGGTAGGAATAGAATGAAGGTTGGTTAGGAGTCATAGAACCGTAAGAAAACTTGTTTTCATCTAATGTGACATGACGAGATATTATGTTTTTGTTTGTGGCAAGGTCAAGAAAACTTATTAATAGTGCCTTTTGCGTTCCTATTTCTCATTCCTTTGAGAGATTCGGGGACAAGAAGCAAATTCATGCCAATGGATAAGAAAAGGTTGGTAAAGGACATCATTATCAAATGAGAATTGGTCAATATGTCCTCATTTTTTGAAGTGTTTAACAATATGCCCTTAAATATTCGAAATTGCAATAAATGTCTTCTGTACACGCATCACGCACCACGCATGATGCTTGCAATCCCGTGTGTGATGCGTGTGTGAAATGCCCCGTTCATATCGATTATAAACGATTCATAATAGTTGATTACATCGCGAGGTATATGACCTCTATATGATACATTTTACAAACATTGCATTCGCTTTTAAAAGACAAACTTTCATTTCATCGAAAGTTGACAGGCATGCATACCATTTCATAATAAATTCAAACTATAAATGACCTAATCTGTCATTTACTTTAATGATAATCTTTATTGAACTCAACGACTCGAATGCAACGTCTTTTGAAATATGTCATGAATGACTCCAAGTAATATCTCTAAAATGAGCAAATGCACAGCGGAAGATTTCTTTAATACCTGAGAATAAACATGTTTTCAAGTGTCAACCAAAATGTTGGTGAGTTCATTAGTTTATCATAACAATTATTTCAATATTTTAATAGACCACAAGATTTCAGATATTTAATTGTACACGTAACCCGAGTACAAAATAGTACGCATAACCTGCGAATTTAAAATCATTCATATGGTGAACACCTGGTAACCGACATTAACAAATGCATCTAGAATATCCCCAAATATACAGGTACACTCATCTGTATATAAAATCGAAGTACTAAAGCATCCATAACCTGGATGGGGTTTGTTAGGCCCGATAGATCTATCTTTAGGATTCGCGTCAATTAGGGGGTCTGTTCCCTAATTCTTTGGCTACCAAGCTAAAAAGGGTGATATCCGGTATAATAATTCAACCATAGAATGTAGTTTCAGCACTTGTGTCTATTTCGTAAAACAGTTATAAAAGCAGCGCATGTATTCTCAGTCCCAAAATATATATTGCAAAAGCATTTAAAAAGGGAGCAAATGAAACTCACCATACGATATTTTGTAGTAAAAATATGCATACGACGGAACTGAACAATGAAGGGTTGACCTCAGATTCACGAACCTATATCATTTATATATATATATATATTAACACATATAATGATAATCAAACAAATTTATATATATTATTTTTAATTGTTATTTTAGTAAATTATATGTTTCATTAATAATTTAATTAACTATATTTATCTCATATACTTTAGATACATAATTAGTATTTACTATAAAAACATTAATATAGTTATGTTATCTAGTTATCTTATATGTATTAAATAAATTTTTTATATAACTAATATTTATTTCGTAAAATAATAATAGAAAGTTGTATTTTTATATAATAATAGTAATAATAATGATAAAAATAATAATAATAATAATAATAATAATAATAATAATAATAATAATAATAATTAGAATATTTATAAAATTAATAGTAATAATATTCCTGAAAACAATAATAAAGATAATAAAAAAATACTGATAATTCTAATAATAATATAAATGGTAGTTTTAAAGATGACAATTTTAATAGTCATGAAAATTGTAATACTTATATTCATAATGATAATAATGTTAATGGTAATAATAATACTTATCTTAATAATAATACGATGATAATAATAATAATAATAATAATAATAATAATAATAATAATAATAATAATAATAATAATAATAATAATAATAATAATAATAATAATAATAATAATAATAATAATAAGTAAACTACCTCAAAGAAGTAGCCCAAAAAAGAATGCCCAAGTCCGGGTTTGAACCCGCAACATCCCGCTAACCCGACGCTCGCCCGATAACCAAACAATAATGGAAGCTACTGCAGTAGCTAGAATTTGATCCCAGGAAGTAATAGGTTCGGTTTATGATTATCATCTATTTCATACTCGCCATAACATCATAATCATAACGATTATCATCTAATAACATCATCATTAACCATGATCATAAGATCATCATCAATACCATCTATAGTCTAACTAATGTTTGTGTTGACATCGGACAGGAAAACAGAAATGAGAACCGATGGCCCAATTCCCATTCCATTTATTTTCAGCCCACTAGAGGGAGAAGGATATCGGCCCAACTGCTATAATAAACTCATGGTCCAATTGCTATAATACTCACGACCCAATTATCAAAGGTCACTCTTAACAAGCCCAAGATAAAAAGAAGTGGCAGTCCATTTAGTTGTTGGTTTTGTATCTTCTTAAACAGAAAGGGAGTACACGAGGGATTTAGTGGGGGGTGGGTTTGGTGTTGCGAAATAAACAGAAAGGTAAGCTGTGGTAGAAGAACAAAAAAAAATTATCGCAGCAGCAGTCGGTTTTTATGGGTTTTCGTTTGTTTTTGCTCTATTGAAACAGAAAATAAAAACGAGCAGCAGTAACCTGCTCGATCATCAATCCTCAACAGATAAAATCGAAACAACAACAAAAATGATTGAATTATGTTCTAATTGCAGCGATGAAGATCATATGATTATAATTACGCACAGAAACATCACAACTTTGTAAAAATCACACGTGAACAGAGGGTTTTTGCAACCTGAACTCCGATTATTGAAATTGGGATTCGATAAGTTTCAGGTTTTAATTCCTTCATGAACTCATAAAATCATATTTATAATACTCGAAAAGCATCATCTCAACCTGAATCAATAACATACTATCAAATTTTGATGATTACAAACTCGTTTGACTTTTTGCATAAAGCTTTGACTATCAAATTAGTAATCGATTTGATAAATCAAAGCTTGGAAATTCACAGAGAGTTTCCCTAGATGATACATAACAACTCTGTATTATTAATTTTGGATGATTGGTTTGGAATTGAATTATGAATTTTTAACCTGTCGCGAAGAAGAAAAGAAAGAAAAAAAATTTCTGTTTTTCCTTTTTCGAATAGCAATCCAGGACTTATATCGTGCCTATCCCATATCCATAATTGAGCAAACATTTAATTGAGCAAACTTATATCGTGGACGTTGATTATTGAGATCACGAGCAGAAAAAAATGAAAAGGAGATAGCGAAATTTATGGTCTGTTTGAATCTTTTTATATAATACACTGTATCCTAATTATGTATTAATAATAATATTAATAATAATAATAATATTTATATTAATTATAAAGATAATAATAATAATAATAATGATAAAAAATGATAATAATAATATTAATAATAATAATCACAGTTGTAACTATAATCATAATAATAATAATAATAATAATAATAATAATAATAATAATAATAATAATAATAATAATAATAATAATAATAATATTAATAATATAATAATAATAATAATAATAGATGATAATTTTTATAATAATACTTATATTAGTAATATTAATAATAATATAACAAATTAAATGTATCAAATTTTATATTATATCTATATATTATATTAAAATAATAGCATTCATAATACTGATATTAATATTAATAATAATAATGAAATTAATAACATTAATATAACAACTATATTTTAATTTGTAATTTGATGTATTAATATTATATTTTACTAATTATGTAATATCTAATAATTATATAATATTTATATTTTTTTTTTATATATACACCAATATACATATCATAATAATTCTTTATAAAAAAAATCATATATATAGCTTTAAATTAACAACCCCATTATTATCTTGTATTTAATTTACGTTTTTAATTACAATTGATTAAAGTGTATTTTATTAATTCAAAATATTATATATACTCATATATTTATATTTATATATATATATATATATATATATATATATATATATATATATATTTAATTACACACAATTGTTCGTGAATCGTTGGGACTTAGTCGAAGGGTAATTGAATACATGAACATAGTTCAAAATTTTTGAGACTCGACATTACAGACTTTGCTTATCGTGTCAGAAACATATAAGGATTAAGTTTAAATTTGGTCGAAAATTTCTGGGTCGTCACAGTACTTACCCGTTAAAGAAATTTCGTCCCGAAATTTGATCGAGGTCGTCATGGCTAACAATATGTATGTTTTCATGACGTATATGAATTGGAAATTAGAGTTTTATCATCAGTGAGTAATAAAACAATTCATTTACGTGAAGAGTACGAGTGAAGCTATCACAAAAGAGTGAAATGAATAATAAAGATTTGTCTTAGCCTCTGACGTAGTCAAGGTTGATTTTCAGAATTCAAGGATTTAGAGGAAATCTTTGTAATAAGATCTGATTCTTCGAAACTTAAGGAAATTATGATCCTCTTTGGTTAAATGCGATAATCTGTTTTGATTACTCTGTCGGATATTTCACTATAAATCTATTCCCTTCGTTTCCTTTATATTTTGGAGTTCCATCCTTTTGTTTTCTCTTCCTGACTTTAAGTCAAGCGTAGTTTCGAATGAACATGACTAACGTTCTAAGATAGAAATTGTAATAGCACGATCTTGATTGGTTAAATTACCAGAAAGATAGAACTATCAAGAAATTATGTTCTTGATATGTTTGGAGATTAGGTAGTATGTAAGAGTCATGTAATATGGCACATGATGACGTTATGGTCTGTGAATCATCACGTTTCATTAGAAACTCAGCATGACTTACTGTAATATAATCACATTGATCAAGTGTCATTATATTATACTAACTCATGCTTCAGTTCCCAACACTACTTCAAAAACATCCATAATTTAAACTCGAAGTTTTACAGAATATAGAAACTAAACAGTTTCCTTTATGATGTAATACAGATAGCGTAAAGAGATAAATAATCTCGAAAAATGATAGTTATGATGGTATCATTAGAAATATTGAGGATATTTATACTGAAAGATTCAATGATGTTTTATAATTTTAAAATATCTGAAATCAAAGGATGATGCGGAAAATTTGTCTGCGAAGGTTTAGAATAAGGAGTAAGGTGTTTGCTAACGATTTCAGTAGACACTGAATCATTTGAATTCTTTGAAGGCAGGTTTAGTCTTTGTGATTTGTCCACAGCCTCCTTCATGGTTTGCTCATTTCGTTTTTCAGTACCAAATTTTCTCATCTTTTGATCTTCTTCAGCCCCTATTCTTTATCATCAACTTTTGACTGTTAATGATGTCTACAGTCCTTACTGCTTCATTCAGGTTTTTCAAAATACAGGGTATTGATTCGTAGACTGAGTGCTTTTCAGAATTTCAGAATTGAAGGTCAAAATTTCCAGGAGTTACACGTTATATGTATACATATAATTGTTGAAATGAAAACGCTGCGAGATTCAAGATTGATGATTGATGATTCTCGGTTCTTGATATGGCAATTATCATTACAAGATGCAGATGAATATATGATAAGCTTTTAATGAATCATTATGGTAGTTTTTTTTCGGAGAGGTTTAAATCAAAGAGTAATGAAGTTGATGGTAAGTTTACTGTTAATATGACAGGATATAAAAGGTTCCCCGGTAACGATGACGAAAGGGCAACGTATATATCAAGGTTATAATAAGGCTAGTTTGACTGAAAAGTTGAAGTTGACTTGCTGGAGCTGTGACAAAATTTGCTACTTTTGAAAAGGAATTGCAATGTTATTTTCGGTAATAACAATGCTAAAGGAGCTAGCACAGATACGTGTTAAACGTTTACTCAGTTTCCGAGAGTTTTCCAGGTGCATGATTATTGCTTAAGTCTTTCTTCTCGTAGATGAAGTGCGGCTGTTTCATCCTCTCGATTGAGGTGTTTTCAAGAATCATGAAAGGTTTGAACGCAAATGGTAATCGTCAAGATACAAATGAGGTTTAAGATGAAATCAAGTGGCAAACTTGAAGAACTGTTTAGTTTCATATGTTATAGTCAATATTTTAATTCATTTTAATTGTCTAATGTTATTAGTCCACAGTTAGTAGTCCACAATTAGTAGTTCAACAATTCATATATAGTTTAATATATAATATTCAAATTAATTAATACATGTCGTGACCCGTTGTATACAAGTCTTAGACTCGATCACAACTCAAAGTATATATATTATTTGAGAATCAACCTCAACCCTGTATAGCTAACTCGAGCATTACTGCATATAGAGTATCTATGGTTATTCCAAATAATATATATAGATGCGTCGATATGATATGTCAAAACATTGTATACGTGTCCCGATATTTAAAATGCGTAAATAACAGTATTTAAATGACGATAAATAAAGTGCGTAAAATAAATAACATAAATTAAATGACGATAAATAAAATTGCGAGAATTAAAATTGTGATAAATAAATTGCGATAAATAAAATGTAATAATGAATTAACAGTTAGCTAGGAACAGTTTGCTAGGATTTCGTTAGTGTGGGTTCTTAACAAAATTTCTCATAGTTAATTTGTTTGTTTCTAACAAATTTTATTTTGTCCAATGTTTTCTTCATTATGCCACTTGTTGGATTCTGATAAGTTAAAATCCAAATATGAATTTGAATGAAAATGGTTATTCTGCGGTGAACGGATACGTATACCTGTGAATGTAAGTAGGATAGTAAATAACTGTTAAATCAGATTGGAAGAATGTACAGTGTAACTTATTAATGTGAAATTTAAATATTCCTCGGGTATTACCTACCCGTTAAAATATTTTCACCATTAATAGTTTGTACAAAAGAATTTTTAATTACAATCTTTATGAAAATATACTTACATATATATATTTTCTTCAGATGTAATCATGGATTTAATGAGTTAATATGATATTAAACTCATCCGTTTTATGGTTAAAACTAGAGTACAAAATCTCTAAAACATTAGAGATTACATAATCATCATGTCGAACGAAGATAAATGATGTAAAATGTCATGTAGAACGATGATTATACTCGAGGTATAGAATGAGATGTTGAGGCATGTGATGTTGAAACTTGGGTTGTTGGTGGTACTGGTGTTGATGTTGGTGATGTTGATGAAGCTGGTAAGTTTTGCACCATATTCTCCAAATTAATTACTCGAGCGCGAAGCTCGTTGACTTCTTCTATCATGCCGGGATGATTGGTGGTTGAAACAAGAAGATGAATAAGGTTTTGAATTGTAGATAATATATAATCGTTGCGAGATTTCCTCACAATGAGGGTGAAAATGGTGTTTCGGATTGGTTCGCCGGTAAGTGCTTCAGGTTCTTCGCCAATAGGTGAATTTGGTTGGTGAAAAGGATCGCCTTCTTCTCATCTCCATTGATTAAGTCGACTACGAACCCATCCCCAATTCATCCAGAATTGATGATGGCTGATTGGTTGATCCATTCCTGTTACACGGCTTTCGGAGCTCGAGTGAAACTCCATATCGGAATAGCTATCGGAATCTGAGGAACTTGAACTAGTGGCGAGTTCCATTTCGTACAATTGAATAAAGGATTTTTCGATATGAAATGATTTCCGACTATCGGATGGTATTCTAATTACATAGAATATATATATATATATATATATATATATATATATATATATATATATATATATATATATATATATATATATATATATATAGATAGAACAAAAGATTTCATAGTTTACGGAGGAATTTACGGAATACGTCAAGCAAAGTTTACAGTAACAGATACGCTAAGATGTGAATTAGCCGGTACGCTAAGATATGAATTTTTGTCTATACACTATTCATGCAATCAATGCAGTAAGATGTGTCTAGACTAAGAATGATAAGCAAATGATTCCCTAAGAATAATAAGCAGGTAATTTTCGACAAGAAATGATAAGCAAAACTTTTTGACATGCAGACACGGTCGAAGTCCAGACTCACTAATGCATCTATACAACTATCAGTTAGACACACTAATGCAAGACCTGGTTCGCTAAGACCACCGCTCTGATACCAACTGAAATGCCCCGTTCATATCGATTATAAACGATTCACGATAGTTGATTACATCGCGAGGTATATGACCTCTATATGATACATTTTACAAACATTGCATTCGTTTTTAAAAGACAAACTTTCATTTCATCGAAAGTTGACAGGCATGCATACCATTTCATAATATATCCAAACTATAAATGACCTAATCTGTCATTTACTTTATTGATAATCTTTATTGAACTCAACGACTCGAATGCAATGTCTTTTGAAATATGTCATGAATGACTCCAAGTAATATCTCTAAAATGAGCAAATGCACAGCGGAAGATTTCTTTAATACCTGAGAATAAACATGCTTTCAAGTGTCAACCAAAAAGTTGGTGAGTTCATTAGTTTATCATAACAATTATTTCAATATTTTAATAGACCACAAGATTTCAGATATTTAATTTTACACGTAACCCGAGTACAAAATAGTACGCATAACCTGCGAATTAAAAATCATTCATATGGTGAACACCTGGTAACCGACATTAACAAATGCATCTAGAATATCCCCAAATATACAGGTACACTCATCTGTATATAAAATCGAAGTACTAAAGCATCCATAACCTGGATGGGGTTTGTTAGGCCCGATAGATCTATCTTTAGGATTTGCTTCAATTAGGGGGTCAGTTCCCTAATTCTTAGGCTACCAAGCTAAAAAGGGTGATATCCGGTATAATAATTCAACCATAGAATGTAGTTTCAGCACTTGTGTCTATTTCGTAAAACAGTTATAAAAGCAGCGCATGTATTCTCAGTCCCAAAATATATATTGCAAAAGTATTTAAAAAGGGAGCAAATGAAACTCACCATACGATATTTTGTAGTAAAAATATGCATACGACGGAACTGAACAATGCAGGGTTGACCTCAGATTCAAGAACCTATATCATTTATATATATATTAACACATATAATGATAATCAAACAAATTTATATATATTATTTTAATTGTTATTTTAGTAAATTATATGTTTCATTAATAATTTAATTAACTATATTTATCTCATATACTTTAGATACATAATTAGTATTTACTATAAAAACATTAATATAGTTATGTTATCTAGTTATCTTATATGTATTAAATAAATTTTTTATATAACTAATATTTATTTCGTAAAATAATAATAGAAAGTTGTATTTTTATATAATAATAGTAATAATAATGATAAAAATAATAATAATAATAATAATAATAATAATAATAATAGAATATTTATAAAATTAATAGTAATAATATTCCTGAAAACAATAATAAAGATAATAAAAAAATACTGATAATTCTAATAATAATACAAATGGTAGTTTTAAAGATGACAATTTTAATAGTCATGAAAATTGTAATACTTATATTCATAATGATAATAATGTTAATGGTAATAATAATACTTATCTTAATAATAATAATAATAATAATAATAATAATAATAATAATAATAATAATAATAATAATAATATAATAATAATAATAATAATAATAATAATAATAATAATAATAATAATAATAATAATAAGTAAACTACCTCAAAGAAGTAGCCCAAAAAAGAATGCCTAAGTCCGGGTTTGAACCCGCAACATCCCGCTAACCCGACGCTCGCCGGATAACCAAACAATAATGGAAGCTACTGCAGTAGCTAGAATTCGATCCCAGGAAGTAATAGGTTCAGTTTATGATTATCATCTATTTCATACTCGCCATAACATCATAATCATAACGATTATCATCTAATAATATCATCATTAACCATGATCATAAGATCATCATCAATACCATCTATAGTCTAACTAATGTTTGTGTTGACATCGGACAGGAAAACAGAAATGAGAACCGATGGCCCAATTTCCATTCCATTTATTTTTGGCCCACTAGAGGGAGAAGGATATCGGCCCAACTGCTATAATAAATCATGGTCCAATTGCTATAATACTCACGACCCAATTATCAAAGGTCACTCTTAACAAGCCCAAGATAAAAAGAATTGGCAGTCCATTTAGTTGTTGGTTTTGTATCTTCTTAAACAGAAAGGGAGTACACGAGGGATTCAGAGGGGGGTGGGTTTGGTGTTGCGAAATAAACAGAAAGGTAAGCTGTGGTAGAAGAACAAAAAAAAATTATCACAGCAGCAGTAGGTTTTTATGGGTTTTCGTTTGTTTTTGCTCTATTGAAACAGAAAATAAAAACGAGCAGCAGTAACCTGCTCGATCATCAATCCTCAACAGATAAAATTGAAACAACAACAAAAATGATTGAATTATGTTCCAATTGCAGCGATGAAGATCATATGATTATAATTACGCACATAAACATCACAACTTTGTAAAAATCACACGTGAACAGAGGATTTTTGCAACCTGAACTCCGATTATTGAAATTGGGATTCGATAAGTTTCAGGTTTTAATTCCTTCATGAAAACTTCATAAAATCATATTTATAATACTCGAAAAGCATCATCTCAACCTGAATCAACAACATACTATCGAATTTTGATGATTACAAACTCGTTTGACTTTTTGCATAAAGCTTTGACTATCAAATTAGTAATAGATTTGATAAATCAAAGCTTGGAAATTCACAGAGAGTTTCCCTAGATGATACATAACAACTCTGTATTATTAATTTTGGATGATTGGTTCGGAATTGAATTATGAATTTTTAACCTGTAGCGAAGAAGAAAAGAAAAAAAATTCTGTTTTTCCTTTTTCGAATAGCAATCCAGGACTTATACCGTGCCTATCCCATATCCATAATTGAGCAAACATTGAGTTGATCGATTTGTTGTCTAGCGATGGTGGACGTTGATTATTGAGATCATGAGCAGAAAAAAATGAAAAGGAGATAGCGAAATTTATGGTCTGTTTGTATCTGTTTATATAATACACCGTATCCTAATTATGTATTAATAATAATAATAATAATAATAATAATAATAATAATAATAATAATAATAATAATAATAATAATAATATTTATATTAATTATAAAGATAATAATAATAATAATGATAAAGAATGATAATAATAATAATATTAATAATAATAATCATAGTTGTAACTATAATCATAATAATAATAATAATAATAATAATAATAATAATAATAATAATAATAATAATAATAATAATAATAATAATAATAATAATAATAATAGATGATAATTTTTATAATAATACTTATATTAGTAATATTAATAATAATATAACAAATTAAATGTATCAAATTTTATATTATATCTATATATTATATTAAAATAATAGCATTCATAATACTGATATTAATATTAATAAAAATAATGAAAGTAATAACATTAATATAACAACTATATTTTAATTTGTAATTTGATATATTAATATTATATTTTACTAATTATGTAATATCTAATAATTATATAATATTTATATATATATTTTATATATATATATATACACCAATATACATATCATAATAATTCTTTATAAAAAAAAAAATCATATATATAGCTTTAACTTAACAACCCCATTATTATCTTGTATTTAATTTACATTTTTAATTACAATTGATTAAAGGGTATTTTATTAATTCAAAATATTATATATACTCATATATATATATATATATATATATATATATATATATATATATATATATATATATATATATATATATATATATATATATATATATATATATATATATATATAATTACAAACAATTGTTCGTGAATCGTTGGGACTTAGTCGAAGGGTAATTGAATACATGAACATAGTTCAAAATTTTCGAGACTCAACATTACAGACATTGCTTATCGTGTCGGAAACATATAAGGATTAAGTTTAAATTTGGTCGGAAAATCCGACATATGGCGCGACAATCACATGTGATCAGAAAAAAAAAAATTCAAAATATTTTTTTCAAAAAAAATTTTAAAAATAAAATTTTGAAATTTTTTTTCGATTTTTTTTTTAAAATTTAGCATGTCAGATTCAATCACATGTGATTGTAAATTACATGTGATTGGATTTGACATGCAGAATCACATGTGATGAGTTTCACAATCACATGTGATTGGCAGGCAGAATCAAATGTGAGTTACTGCATGTCAAATCCAATCACATGTGATTGGAAAAAAAAAATTTGAAATATTTTTTTCGAAATAGTTTATTTTTTTACAAATCGGGAAAAAATGGTTTTTGAATTTTTTTTTTTCAATCACATGTAATTGTTGTAAGATCCTGAATTTTGTGAATCAGAAAATGTTCCTGAAAGTGTCAGTAAATGTGTGCATCAGAAACCGCCACTAAAAGTCAACCTAATACTTATGCATTTTCAGAATTTACATCAGAATTAGAATCAGTCAATCTCAGTCCCTAAACTTCAGAATCAGAAAAGCTGGTTGCCTTCGTTTTCAGTTGTATTGCGTAATGATACGCATAATGATTCGTCTCAAAAACAGGCATGCATCCCGGTAAAAATCTTACTCGGTACTGCGCGTACCGGAATACGGACTTCTTTTCCCAACATCCATCTGACGTCATCCCGGAAACTTTACCACGCCGGACCAACGGCAAGATCGAAACCCCGGATGACATGCACATAACTGGCGTCATACAGCCAGTCATCATAACTATAACCGTGAAGAAACACTTGGAACAAAGTAGAAAGTGAAACCTTCCCGGCTAGACTCAGAGCACCGTGATGCCTTAACCGGAATCAACCTGTCGTCGGAACCGTCACGGCATTCCAACTCGACATGAAGGTATTCTCCCGGGATAAGCACGTTGTCCCGGAGAAATTGCACTACCCCGGAGCAGACACCTCGTCCCGGAATAATCACTTGATAACGGAACAAGCATGCAAGCAAGTTGCATGCCACGTCAGCCCACGAATCTAGGGAAGTTCGTTAGGATCTGTTATTCCCCACGAAAGGGACATGTGCCACGTCACCCCTCGGGATTGACAAAGTTCGTTACAACCATGAAAGGGACATATGCCACGTCATCATTCCCTCATAGACATCTATAAATACGTAAATAAGATCTTTCATTCGGACAACACTAGAGGCATTAACGTTACTCTGCCCAAATCAATTGACGTAACATCACTCTAGTCGTTAAACCAATTCCGGCCGGTTCTCCGATCATCGTCGGAATTAATCCTCACTCTTAGATATTAGCTTTTTTGATTCCGATCGAATAAGGCTAATTCAATCGATTGTTTTACGCCCTTGGAATCCAGATTCCAAATCGGGGTTCGCACAATTATTGGAGTTAAAACATTCGACTTACTATTTCTCCCAAATCAACCACTCAAACCCAAAATCTACTCACACTAGACGATTTTGGTTTGATCAAATGGCGCCACCTAAAGGTACGAACAACACAGTGAAACCAAGTAGTGAAACAGCAAGCAAGAAAGGAACAAACGATGACGCTCAACGACCTCCAAACAAAGGAAGCTCACCACCGGTGGAAACACCTCAACCTCAAAAGCAATCAATCGCTCACATTCACTCCGGTGATGCGTCGGGAGACGATATGAATATCTCCGACGACGATGAGGATACACACGAGGGATCACCGCTCGGTGGAGATAGGTTGAAGCTCGGAACTCTTGGTCTTAAAACTGGTGGTTCAAGCGGCATCGGATCCTCTCACAACGACACCGGCATGATCACCAAAATGATCTCAACCGACGTCGAGAAACAAGTAATCGAAAAGCTAAAGTCCATGCTGAACGATAAAAGTCTAGCAGAGAAGAAACAATCGCAAACTCTAGACATTCTGAAAACTGGCCCAATGTTAAACATCGGTGCGGCAAGCGAGGGTGTCACCAAGGCTGTCGCAAACGCATGGTTGACCGAGCTCCTTATGTAGGCTGCGCCACCGGCATACAAACATTCCCTGTCGCAACCTGCTGTCCAGGGAAAGGCACTTGAGAATCTGTTCGCCCTGATCACCGGTAACAAAGCAAAGCAACCGGTTGAGATGTCGGCACCTAGCCAAAAGCTCTGCGAACGGATCGCCGGCTGTACACTCCCTGCTAACATCGTCATACCGGTCACTTTGGGGGTGTACAATGGCATCACTGACCCGTACGATTTCCTGCAAATCTTTGAGGGCGCCATGAAAACCCAACATTGGAGCGATGAGGTAGCGTGCCATCTCTTTCCGACCGTCCTATAATCGGGGGCCAGGGAATGGTTCGCAAAATTACCACCTAATGGAATCACGTGCTTCGCAGACTTGCGGGAAAAGTTCCCCATTCAATATCAGAACCTTCGCCGACACATGTATACACACCTGTATGCTCACGAAATACCAATGTACCGGGGAGAGAAAATTGAAAGCTTCATCACAAGGTATATGCTGGAGTGTCAAAAAATACCAGGACTCCCGGAAACACAACAAATTTCCGGATTCATAACATGCCTAAACAAAGATGCACACCCGTCGCTCGTCTCTAAAATCTGGTGGAACATCCCGAGTACATTTGCAGACGCAGTAATGGTAGCAAGGCAATACCAACACTCTGGAAGGGAAAGACAAGCTGGGTATCACCGGGACGAAAAGAAAAGAGAAGAGGAAAGAAGAAGCGACAGCAGGCACTGTCACATCGGCAGCAGGTGCAGCGAAAGCCACCACAAAGGCCACAACAGTCACAGCAAAAGCCATGACAGCCATAGGCATGATAAGAGCAGCCGAAGACCATATGATAAGGGGTCCCTAATCGACAGCCTATCCAAAACTACAAGGTAAATACTGTTAACAGAACCCGTAAAGGCAAAGTTTACCCCTCCGGCACCACTGGAAAAATGTGACGGTCAAAAGTCAGAACAGTATTGTGAGTTCCACGAAGACAATGGCCATGACACCGATGAATGTAAGATGTTGATACGCGAAATCATCGCCACAATCAAAGCAGGCGAACTCAATCACTTGTTGTCAGGACGGAAGTTCAAGAAGGTCGACCCCAACAAAACAATCAGTTGGCAGAAGGAAGACAGTAAGAAACGTGAGAAGGCGAAAGATAAAGTTGTAATCAACATGACCAGTATTGAAAAAGATGAGCTCGACCCCTGGAGAGGCGCGACAATCACATTTCCTAGGTTACCAACACGATACGCTCGGGTAGAACCTGTGGTGATTGACGACTTGATAGACGGCTTTCGTGTCTAGGAAATGTACACTGACACTGGGAGTGAAGTTGATGTCTTATACGCCCATTACCTTTCCCAACTCCAAAAATGTGTCGGTAGAAAAATGAGGCACTCCAACGCCATCATCTCTGGATTTTCGGGCTCTACTGAAGAACCCATAGGAAGACTCAAAGCAACGGTGACGGTAGGCATACAGCCCTACCTCCGTAGTGAGGTTATTGACTTTTATGTGGTCAAATCTGTGACTGCCACAAATGTGATCTTGGGAAGAAACTTCTTCAGAAAGTTTAGCGCCATAACCTCCGCTGGTCACGGCTTGCTTAAATTTCCAACCCAGAAAGGTGTGGCTACAGTCGAATCGACTCGACAGACTTTCCCGGTAAGAAGCAATACTCAAGTCACACGAAGAACGCAAGCAAGTAAGACACCGCACATCTTGGAAGAAAAACGTGTGTCAGTGCTTAAACGGCTAAGTTACTTCCCTCCAGCATCATACTCCAACAAAAAGAGCCCAGCTAACTCTTACAAGACTGGAAACGGGAGTGCTGGCATGCGCTATCAGCCGGGATGGGAAGAACAATTTATCAATAACCATGGAACAACTAAACACCTTAGTCCGGCACCAAAACGTTTCAGGACAGAAAGTCGTGAAAGCTCCAACCGAGATGGAACGTCCGCCAAGGGAAACAAAAGTGGCTAGATGCTACACTGAAATTTAGATGGATACCGTGACTGAAACTGATCACTTCAACTTGCGGCTATCTTGATGTTTATGTCTCTTTTTCAATAAAGAATCTATGTATGTTTTTCATTTTCAATAATGAATAAAAGCATTTTACCGTTTACAATAACTTGTTTAGTACGTTATTTACAAACGATGTTCATGTATTAATAACCGGTTAGCGGCAGACGGATTCTGGCATCCACGTAAGCCCCACACTAGTTATTTTGTACCCCCTTAAGAGGTGATTTTCTAGCCCTCATCGGTACAAGTTTATACTGATAAACGGCCAATGAGTAGATGGCATAAACACGCGTGACTGCACGGTGTACACGCCAAAACTAACACAAATATAGTCTAGACCTACATATGAAGATATGAACTAGTTCAACTGAAGAAAAATTCAACACAAAATACTTGAAACGAAACTTTCATTAGCTATACATGATTCATTACAAGTTTCACCAAAAGTACACAACTACAACGGGACAACTGTTACAAAAATTGACATTCCGGATACATGCTCCGGGTGCAATGCAAATGCCCGATAGAACAACAAAACTGTATTCTAAAAACTAGTTGACCGTCGTACTCCCCTCGGTGTACAAATTCCTACGATATTTAAACCAGGTATTCGCCGCTACCTGTGCCATACGAACCTCCTGAAAGGCATCTACTCTGACCTTACTGGCCATCCCTGGATTAAGAACAAAGTCGAATCCGAGATAGTGCTTTCATACAACCTGAAACGTATCAGATGCACCGGTAGCTACAAGGCACTACAAGAACAAACCAAGTGGCCCCGTCGCAGACGACGAAACCATACATCTTTTTCAGGAAAGATGGAAGCTCGAACTACAAGCGGTCAGACTTTTCGAAAGCAGCCTTCAACATCACTTACAAATCTCGAGCAATAGACTCTCGGGTCATGACATTCTGCTTTCCCTAATTAAAGTTGACAAGAAAAAGGGGCAAAAGTCGCGAGAGCTCAGACCCGAGCAGCTCACATTTTTATCAACGGATAGAGCGGAAACAAATCCCAACATATCTGGGAAAAAATCCCTTAGAAACGACATCTCCGTGGACATCATAGTTGACATTAAACTCGGAGAACGATTGGACAAACCCACCCCTCCCGGTAAGCCCAAATTTGCCCTCAAATAAATCTTCAAGATTAAATTCGCAAGAGCTGTCAGGCACCATGGAAAATATGAGCATATCACGACGGGCTTTTGTTTTAAAGCACAAAAGCGAAAGTCAAGGGAATTCACGGATAACTCCGCAGTTACAAAAATTCTCTCAAAACAGAGTATGTCAGACAACGACAAAAGTAAAAGCAGTCCGTCAAGCGTATACGTCACCAATATATTGCATAGAAGTTTATTTGAAGACAAAAGAAATGCAGTTTATTTCATTACTAAGCACGAAACCTACATGTAAAGAAGTTGCAAACCCTAAAAACCTATGGTTGCAACACAAAAACATCATCCAATCTTATACAAACAAAAGGAAACTCTCGCATATGATCTGTCAAAGCTCACTCCTAAGAAGAAGTAAAAATGGGCACATATGTTAAAAGAAATCAAAAGCTCTCAATGAGCAATCACCAACATGGCCCGGCTGGTATTGGGAAGATCACAAGACAGGCAAGTGTCCGAGGCCCCACGAGTCGTAATTCGAGTCTCGAAATCAACCGGAAGCACAAGAAACAACTTTTGTTCGCAAGGGATGTGCATATCACATCGTTATCCAAGCGCAAACGAATCGTATTCCTCGAGCCCGGAAGATCCAACAACCCAGCGACCAGTTGGATGACGTAAGATACATTGAACGACCATTGGCGTTCGGTTGTTTCCAATCTATCCGCAGTTAAAGGCGGAATACGTTCGGAAAAATTCAAGGATTCGAAACAAATCTTCAGATCCAAATCGAAGCCTGAAAAAAAAAACAATAAAAAGGTCGCACAAGAAGAGAAGACAGAAAAGGAAAAACACAAATACTCACCAATGTTGTGGGTAACATGACTCAGCGAATAACGGCAACGCCGTCCTTCGGGCATCAACAACAACAACAACAACATCAATAATTAACCAAGCAAAGAGGTTATTCATAACATCGAAAGGCAACTTTCGAAGGCTGAGAATTTATAAAAGTGAAGTAGTATTGAAGAACAGAAATGTAGAATAGTTGGAAGTAAAAAGGTGTAAAACTCAGGTGAAAAGCGAAGCTATTTGTAGCCACAAAGGAAACAAGAAGCAATGATTAAAGTGGTATATAATTGCCCCTTGGAAAATGTTTCAAGACATCGATAAAAGGAAAAAACATAAAAAGAGGAGGCACATTTGCAGAAACTGTCTTTTCACACTGACAAACATTAAATGCACATCCAATCAGGAAGCGTGGCCTTGTCTCGGAAGTTTGACGACGGTAACCGTCCCGGCTACCACCATTAAACTAGGGGGGACTTAATGATACGCATAATGATCCGTCTCAAAAACAGGCAAGCATCCTGACAAAAATCTTACCCGGCACTGCGCGTACCGAAATACGGACTTCTTTTCCCAACATCCGTCTGACGTCATCCCGGAAACTTTACCACGCCGTACCAACGGCAAGACTGAAAACCCGGATGACATGCACATAACCGGCGTCGTACATCTAGTCATCATAACTATAACCGTGAATAAACACTTGGAAGAAAGTAGAAAGTGAAACCTTCCCGGCTAGACTGAGAGCACCGTGATGCCTTAACCGGAACCAACCTGCCGTCAGTACTGTCACGACATTCCAACCCGACACGAAGATATTCTCCCGGGACAAGCACGTTGTCCCGGAGAGAGTGCACTACCCCAGAGCAGACACCTCGTCCCGGAATAATCACTTGATAACGGAACAAGCATGCAAGCAAGTTGCATGCCACGTCAGCCCGCGAATCTAGGGAAGTTCATTAGGATCTGTTATTTCTCACGAAAGGGATAGGTGCCACGTCACCCCTCGGGATTGACAAAGTTTGTTACAACCATGAAAAGGACATGTGCCACGTCATCATTCCCTCCTAGACATCTATAAATACGTAAACAAGATCTTTTATTCAGACAACACTAGAGGCATTAACGTTACTCTGCCCAAATCAATTACGGTAACATCACTTTAGTCCGTTAAACCAATTCCGTTCGGTGCTCCGATCATCGTCGGAATTAATCCTCACTCTTAGATATTAGCTTATTCGATTCCGATCAAATAAGGCTAATTCAATCGATTATTTTACGCACTTGGAATCCAGATTCCAAATCGGGGTTCGCACAATTATTGGAGTTAAAACATTTGACTTACTATTTCTCCCAAATCAAGCACTCAAACCCAAAATCTACTCACACTAGACGATTTTGGTTTGATCTGTGCGCGAAGCGCAAAAGGAGCTGACAGCATGCCTTCATTTTTTTTAGGGGTTTTAAAGGGGCAAAGTGGTCTTTTCACTTTAGGGCCGGGTTTTTGGCCATAAAACTGGTTCCAAGCTTATCTTATCCTCATTTTCATCCTTAGTCTCACGAACTAAAACTTTAGAGAGAGATGAGGGTTCTAGAGTGAGAAAGCTTGAATGGGTGATGAAGATGGTGATTTTTGCCTAAATTGGAAGCGGGTATTGGTTCTCTTTGATGTTTTAGCTACTAGCTTGGTTTTGGAGTTGAGGTAAACCCTAGATTCGATTTAATTACTTTGATTTTGATTTGGGGTTAGGGTTTGTGCTAGTTAGGCTTATAAACACCATTCTTGTGAAATTTGGAGGTTTTGAGTATTGTTAGTGTAAGTGAACCCGATTATTATGGGTTTAGGGTTTGATGAAGAATTTGGTCATGGTTTTGGGTGCTAATCACTAGATTGGAAGTTTGTGTGTAAATTTGATGTCCTTAAGAACATTTGCTTGCTAGTCAAAATGGGTGTTGACTTTGATTTAGTGTCAAAATAAGTTTTGAGTCAAGTTTTAGTGAATCAAGTGTGTAAATACTTGATTTAGGTATTAATTGGCGTTTTGGAAATATAATCACTATCCGTTAGTGATTATGGGCGCTTTTGTGACTTTTGTCAAAATGGGTAAATTCAATTGGGTCAAATTTGATGATGACACGAGTTTTGGTCAAATGAATGTTTAAACACTCGTGTTAAGTATTAAATGGCATTTTTGGAAGTAATCACACATGAGAAGTGATTTTGAGTCAAAGTGATGTTTTAACAAGTCAAACGTGGTCAAATGCAATATGGGTTAATATTGCACGTGTTGTGGTTTTTGTGTAAATGGCGGTTTGAAATGATCACCATCTAAGTAGTAATCTAGTGTCGGGACCTAGGTTGGTCTAGTTAGTGTAAAGTATAATTTGGGTTAAATTGTACTTTGTAGAGTGGGTTTGAATTACCACCTGAAGTGGTAAATTGGTTTGTGTCTATTAGGTATTAAATGGGGGGTTTTGACGAGCAAGGTGAGATCCCTCGGCTAAGGGATGTGGGTGTCAGATTCTCTTTTAGAGAATTGTTATTTATGTATGTATTGTGCCTATGTGTGATATAGGTGGTTACTTGTTCGGATTTGAGGACGGAGATCATGTTATACATGACTTGTGCGGACATTCCAAGGTGAGTGGAATAATTATACGTGTATGTATATAGTGTATTTATTTTTGTGCTATGGTATGAACCACAGAGCCGATAGTGCCATAGTATGTGCGAGTGTGCTATGATGTGAACCACAGAGCCGGTAGCATCATGGTACGTGTGTTGTAGTGTGAACCACAGAGCCGGTAGCACTATAGCACGAATTGTTAAGGTGTGAACCACGGAGCCTGTAGCACCTTAGCATGAGTATGACTCAAGTTGTGATGTGAACCACGGAGCCAATAGCATCATGAAAAATGCGTATGGTGTGAACCACGGAGTCGGTAGCACTATGACGCGAGTATGGTTAACCATATGGTGTGTGTGTAGAATTCGTGAGCATTATTTATATTACATGTTTTTGGTTATGCTAGCTTGAGGTATTGGAGATTATTAGCTTTATACTTTGCGATGGTATGCTAATTAGATTGCTAGCATGTATGCGGTATTTATGTAAGTATTTGCAAGTAAGTAGATTATATATGTATATGTATAATTATTGCATTCACTAAGCTTTACGCTTACCCCTCTCGTTGTTTACCTTTTTATAGGTATCGTTGATGCGGATTTACCTAGTTGCTTGACTATGGTTGATAGATGTTGCTTAAGCTTGGAGGATTAGCTTTTGGATACTTGGACGCGGATTGGGGATTTGGTAGTCCCCGGGATTATGCTCTTGGTATCGGGTTGGGTTATAGAGTCCTAACTCGTCTAAGTGTATATTTGAGTCGAAATTACACCTTTTGGTTGTATGGGTTATTGAAACCATTTTGTAAACTTATATACATTTATTGTACGTTGACTTTGTACGTCGTGAAATAGTTATTGGTAAAATGGAATTTACCTTGTTGGAAAAATTTGGCGTTTACCTTTGAAAAATGGCTGATCCTGTTTTGTGTTATAAAGCGTGCCGCACAGACATATGCGCGCCGCGCATATGTGTCTGGTCCCAAACTGATTTTAAATAAATAAAAAAGAAACGTGTGTTTTCTCGTGTTACGTTTTGGGATTGTTATAATTATCGCGCCACATGTCGCACTCTGATTGGTCCCTTGGATCTCAACTTAAAAGTTGGATTCATTTGAATATTCCTCATGATTTATATTATATATAGAACCAACGAAATTATTAAAAAGAATAATTAAAATCAATCAAAATTTTTACTTCATAACTAGTTAAAAATCATGTATGAACCTCTGTAACACCCGTGTTACATCTGTCCCACGTCAGTTGGAGAGGGGAACGAAGCATGCCTTATAAGGGTGTGGAGACCTTTCCTAGCATGACGCGTTTTGGGACACAAGCACAACAGATCTCATGAGAACTCTGTAGTTAAGCGTGCTCGGACGAGTGCACTACCAGGATGAGTGACCTCCTAGGAAAGTGTTCGTCGGCTTTGGTCGCCAAGAAAAATCCGTGCGCCTACGGGAAAATCGGACAATATCATGCTACGGGGAACGTGTTACCTGGGATATGACAGATGGTATCAGAGCCAGGCCCCGAACCAAACGTGCACAGCGAGGACGCTGTGTCCCATTAGGGGGGAGGATTGTAACACCCGTGTTACATCCGTCCCATGTCGGTTGGAGAGGGGAACGAAGCATGCATTATAAGGGTGTGGAGACCATTCCTAGCATGACGCGTTTTGGGATCACAAACGCAGCAGATCTCATGAGAACTCTATAGTTAAGCATGCTCGGACGAGTGCACTACCAGGATGAGTGACCTCCTGGGAAAGTGTTCGTCGTCTTTGGTCGCCAAGAAAAATCCGTGCGCCTACGGGAAAAGCGGACAATATCATACTACGGGGAACGTGTTACCTGGGATATGACAACCTCACAATCACAATTACAATCACAATCACAGGTCTAAAACAGGTCATAATTTCCGTTGATTCGGTACAATTTCCCACCTTATCGATCTCAAACGACACAGTTAACTTCACCTTCTTCCAATTCGTTTCCATTACAAACCCTAATGGTGATACCTTCACTCACCATGACAGCTCACTTCAGCTCGTCGTCCAGTCGTTATGATTCCGACGATGTCGGTGACAGCAGAGACAATGTTAGGAATGGAAGGAACAACAATGGAGACCGAAACGAAGATGAAATTGGTTAGTGGGGTTAGGGTTTTGAATTGTTTTCTTGAAAATTTGGGGGTTATTGAGTCGACCTAAATGAGTAATAGTGTACTACCTTAACATGTGTTTTTATGACCTGGATGCTTGCTCTTATTTATTAATTCAATTCACCAGCATTTTAGTTTATGAGAATTTAATTTTAAATTGTGTTATTTATTACTGTAATTACAAAATTTGTAGGTTGTTAGTGGAAACAGTGTTTTTATTATTATTATTATTATTATTATTATTATTATTATTATTATTATTATCAAATTTGAGTAACTTTTAAATCTTTGATTTTACCAATTTTGGTCTCTTAGAAATTAATCATTAATTCAGTTGCTCAATGTTTAAGAAGTTTACTGCTTAAAAAAAATGTTCATTCTTGGTGTTCTTTTTCAAATACGCTCAACTAGTTCGTCTCATTGTTGCATCCTAACATCGTGAAGATGGTGATGTTAAAATATTTAGGGTTTCAATTTTGGTGTTAAATTCAATGTTTTGGTTGGAATACAATTTAGGGTTCTTATTTTTTTGTTGATGAAGATGAAGATGAAGATGAAGATGAAGATGTGAGTGGAGAAGATTAAAGGATAATGTAAGGACAATCCGCATCAAAAATAAACATTAGGGGTAAACATGCACTATTGCGCAAACATGAAGAATAATCGCGTAATTTTTTCTACATATTAACCTGAAACCTGATGTACAAGTTACTTAATGCCTACAATAGCACAACTTAAAAAGTTGAATGCATACAATAGGAGATTTGAAAGTTGGATTCATACAATAGGAATTTAGTGAAAGTTCGATGCATTTTTAAACAATTTTTCCTATGTTTTTTAGCAAGAAAAAACACTCAATTTAGTGGACAAAATTGCATATTTTATACACATTTTAGATGACAATATCGATCCTAATTGTACATCATCTAAGTTAACTTCTTAAACTTTAGTTTTAAATTGATTTCAAGGTAAATTACCCACGAGAATATGAAATAATGAAGTAGATTGTTGATGAAAACAAAATCTGCGCGATTTTACCATTTTCATCGTATCTTCTTCATACGAACTCCAATTTAGTTGATTCAAAAGCCTAAACATATGTAACTCAAAGGGCTACGAAATACCATTACTTACTGAAACTTTTGAAGGGGTGAGGGCCCCCTAATTCCCTAAGAAAGCTCTGTCCCTGAGTAAAAAGTAAATGGTAAAACATGATAATGAACAAAATATACAAGGTGATGATGAATTTTTTAAACTGTGTGTTTTTTGTCCGAAGACTAGTAAATTGGGATGGAGGGTGTAACACATTGGTATTTTTTTTTTGAACATCTCAAAATTTATTAAACTAATCTTCCATATTTATTTTCACCAAGACTTGTAAGTGAAAGAATTCCATAAATTCGAGTGTGTAATGTCAAAATACAATCAAGAAAATAGTTATTACTTCATTCGTTCTAATTGAATAGACTTGTTTCATTTTTATAATTTCTTAATTCAATAATCCAATTTCAAAAATAAATAAGAATAATAAAATAAGAATCGATTAAATACATTTCTTATATACCTATGGGTGTTATGTTGGATTTGAAACAGATTTCGCATCAATCTATATTGTTTTTGATCCAATTCATAGGAATTAATAGAAAATGTACATTTCTTACAATACATCAAGATAAGAATAATAAAGTAAATTTCTTTTATATCCTTTCTTTATGTATGTAAACAAACAGTAAGTAAATTGTAGGAAGTAAAACACAATAGTAAATAAAAATGTATAAGATGATAATAACATGTGTTAGAGTACTAGTATCGGTTAGTGGTTGGACTCGCTGTTGGTCCCGCCTTTGTAGCACGCCGATACTAGCAAACCCGCCATTGGCCGCCCTCCAACCACCCGCCCTTCAATAAGTTGTGCAATGACAACTTGAATGAAATGTCCCGTTCATATTGATTATAAACGTTCCATATTAATTGATTTCGTTGCGAGGTTTTGACCTCTATATCAGACGTTTTTCAAAGACTGCATTCGATTTTAAAACAAACCATAACCTTTAAAATATTACGACGATTATCAAATAATGATAATCTAAAATATAGCATTTTTCACACGACCATTACATTATGGTTTACAATAATATTACACATCAACATAAGTCTTCGAATGCAGTTTTTAAACAATATTATACAAGCATGGACTCCAAATCTTGTCCTTAATTTAGTATGCAACAGCGGAAGCTCTTAATAATCACCTGAGAATAAACATGCTTAAAACGTCAAAAAATTGTTGGTGAGTTATAGGTTTAACAAACATATTATCAAATCATAATAATAGACCACAAGATTTCATTTTTTTTATAACACATCTCTTATCAGGCATTTCGCAAACTGCATAGAGACAAAAATCATTCATATGATGAACACCTGGTAACCGACGTTAACTTAATGCATAGAATATCCCCAAAACAGAACCTCTCGTCTGTATAATAATCTCGAAGTACTAAACCATCCATAACCTGAATGGGGGTTGTTAAGTCTAATAGATCTATCTTTAGGATTCACGTCAATTAGGGGCAATTTCCCTAATTCTTAGGCTACCAGACTTGAAGGGCGATATTCGATTTAATAATCCAACCATAGAATGTAGTTTTGCATACTTGTGTCTATTTTGTAAAACATTTATAAAGCTGCATGTATTCTCATCCCAAAATATTAGATTTTAAAAGTGGGACTATAACTCTCTTTCACGGATTTTTACTTCGTCGGGAAGTAAGACTTGGCCACTGGTCGATTTACGAACCTATAACAAATATGTACATATATATCAAAGTATGTTCAAAATATATTTACAACATTTTTAATACATTTTAATGTTTTAAGTTTATTAAGTCAGCTGTCCTCGTTAGTAACCTACAACTAGTTGTCAATAGTTAGATGTACAGAAATAAATCGATATATATTATCTTGAATCAATCCACGACCCAGTGTATACACGTCTCAGGCTAGATCACAACTCAAAGTATATATATTTTTGGAATCAACCTCAACCCTGTATAGCTAACTCCAACATTACTGCATATAGCGTGTTTATGGTTGTTCCAAATAATATATATACATGGGTCGATATGATATGTCAAAACATTTGCATACGTGTCTATGGTATTCCAAGATTACATAATATATTAGAATACATGTATAATATAATATAAGTTAGCTAGGATATGATTTGTATATAATTGTTACAATATTTCCCGTAGCTACAACAATCAAAAAATATCCAATCTTGTTTTACCCATAACTTCTTCGTTTTAAATCCGATTTGAGTGAATCAAATTGCTATGGTTTCATATTGAACTCTATTTTATGAATCTAAACAGAAAAAGTATAGGTTTATAGTCAGAAATATAATTTACAGGTTATTTTTGTAAAGGTAGTCATTTCAGTCGAAAGAACGACGTCTAGATGACCATTTTGGAAAACATACTTCCATTTTGAGTTTAACCATGATTTTTGGATATAGTTTCATGTTCATAAGAAAAATCATTTTCCCAGAAGAAAAACGTTTAAATCAAAGTTTATCATAGTTTTTAATTAACTATCCCAAAACAGCCCGCGGTGTTACTACGACGGCGTATATCTGGTTTTACGGTGTTTTTCTTGTTTTCTGGTTTTAAATCATTAAGTTAGCATATCATATAGATATATAACATGTGTTTAGTTGATTTTAAAAGTCAAGTTAGAAGGATTAACTTTTGTTTGCGAACAAGTTTAGAATTAACTAAACTATGTTCTAGTAATTACATGTTCAAATCTTCGAATAAGATAGTTTTATATGTATGAATCGAATGATGTTATGAATATCATTACTACCTCAAGTTTAGTAGTTAAACCTACTAGAATTTATAAGAAATGATCTAGCTTCAAAGGATCTTGGATGGCTTGAAAGTTCTTGAAGTAGAATCATGACACGAATACAAGTTCAAGTAAGATTATCACTCGAATTAAGATAGTTATAGTTATAGGAATTGAATCAAAGTTTGTATATGATTATTACCTTGATTTAGAATGATATCTTACTGTAAACAACAAGGATTTCTTGAGGTTGGATGATCACTTTACAAGATTGGAAGTGAGCTAGTAAACTTGAAAGTATTCTTGATTTTATGAAACTAGAACTTGTAGAATTTATGAAGAACACTTAGAACTTGAAGATGGAACTTGAGAGAGATCAATTAGATGAAGAAAATTGAAGAATTAAAGTATTTGTAGGTGTTTTTGGTCGTTGGTATATGGATTAGATATAAAGGATATGTAATTTTGTTTTCATGTAAATAAGTCATGAATGATTACTAATATTTTTGTAATTTTATGAGATATTTCATGCTAGTTGCTAAATGATGGTTCCCACATGTGTTAGGTGACTCACATGGGCTGCTAATATCTGATCATTGGAGTGTATATACCAATAGTACATACATCTAAAAGCTGTGTATTGTACGAGTACGAATACGGGTGCATACGAGTAGAATTGTTGATGAAACTGAACGAGGATGTAATTGTAAGCATTTTTGTTAAGTAGAAGTATTTTGATAAGTGTCTTGAAGTCTTTCAAAAGTGTATGAATACATATTAAAACACTACATGTATATATATTTTAACTGAGTCGTTAAGTCATCGTTAGTCGTTACATGTAAATGTTGTTTTGAAACCTTTAGGTTAACGATCTTGTTAAATGTTGTTAACCCATTGTTTATTATATCTAATGAGATGTTAAATTATTACATTATCATGATATTTTGATGTATGAATATATCTTAATATGATATATATACATTAAAATGTCGTTACAACGATAATCGTTACATATATGCCTCGATTCAAAATTCTTAAGTTAGTAGTCTTGTTTTACATATGTAGTTCATTGTTAACATGCTTAATGATATATATAATTATCATTTTATCATGTTAAATATAGTGTAACAATATCTTAATATGATACATATGTATTTAGTAAGACGTTGTAATAACGATAATCATTATATATATCGTTTCGAGTTTCTTAACTTAGTAGTTTCATTTTTATGTATATAACTCATTGTTAATATACATATGGAGATACTTACTTATCATAATCTCATGTTAACTATATGTATATTCATATATATATATATTGTCATGTCGTTTTTACAAGTTTTAACGTTCGTGAATCGCCGGTCAACTTGGGTGGTCAATTGTCTACATGAAACTCATTTCAAATAATCAAGTCTTAATAAGTTTGATTGCTTAACATGTTGAAAACATTTAATCATGTAAATAACAATTTCATTTAATATATATAAACATGGAAAAGTTCGGGTCACTACAGTACCTACCCGTTAAATAAATTTCGTCCCGAAATTTTAAGCAGTTGGAGGTGTTGACGTATCTTCTGGAAATAAGTGCGGGTATTTCTTCTTAATCTGATCTTCTCGTTCCCAGGTGAACGCGGGTCCTCTACGAGCATTCCATCGAACCTTAACAATTGGTATCTTGTTTTGCTTGAGCCTTTTAACCTCAAAATCCATTATCTCGACGGGTTCTTCACTGAATTGTAGTTTTTCATTGATTTTAATTTCGTCTAAAGGAATAGTGAGATCTTCTTTAGCTAGGCACTTCTTCAGATTCGAGACGTGAAAGGTATTATGTACATTAGCGAGTTGTTGAGGTAATTCAAGTCGGTAGGCTACTGGTCCGACACGATATAAAATCTTGAATGGTCCAATGTATCTTGGATTTAGTTTCCCCCGTTTACCAAATCGAAAATGCCTTTCCAAGGTGAAACCTTAAGCATGACCATCTCCCCAATTTCAAATTCTATATCTTTCCTTTTAAGGTCCGCGTAGCTCTTTTGTCGACTCTGAGCGGTTTTCAACCGCTGTTGAATTTGGATGATTTTCTCTGTAGTTTCTTGGATTATCTCCGGACCCGTAATCTGTCTATCCCCCCAATTCATTCCAACAAATTGGAGATCTGCACTTTCTACCATAAAGTGCTTCGAACGGTGCCATTTCGATACTCGAGTGGTAACTGTTGTTGTAGGAAAATTCTACTAATGGTATATGTCGATTCCAACCATTTCCAAAATCAATAACACATGCTCGTAGCATGTCTTCAAGAGTCTGTATCATCCTTTCGCTCTGCCCATCGGTTTGTGGATGATAAACAGTACTCATGTCTAGACGAGTTCCCAATGCTTGTTGTAATGTCTGCCAAAACCTTGAAACAAATCTGCCATCTCTATCAGAGATAATAGAGATTGGTATTCCATGTCTAGAGACAACTTCCTTCAAGTATAATCTCGCCAACTTCTCCATTTTATCAACTTCTCTCATTGGCAGAAAGTGTGCTGATTTTGTAAGACGATCAACTATTACCCAAATAGTACCAAAACCACTTGCAGTCCTTGGCAATTTAGTGATGAAATCCATGGTAATATTTTCCCATTTCCATTCCGGGATTTCGGGTTGTTGAAGTAGACCTGATGGTTTCTGATGCTCCGCTTTGACTTTAGAACACGTCAAACATTCTCCTACGTATTTAGCAACATCGGCTTTCATACCCGGCCACAAAAAATGTTTCTTGAGATCCTTGTACATCTTCCCCGTTCCAGGATGTATTGAGTATCTGGTTTTATGAGCTTCTCTAAGTACCATTTCTCTCATATATCCAAATTTTGGTACCCAAATTCTTTCAGCCCTATACCGGATTCTGTCTTCTCGAATATTAAAATGCTTCTCCGATCCTTTGGGTATTTCATCCTTTAAATTTCCCACTTTTAAAACTCCTTGTTGCGCCTCCTTTATTTGAGTAGTAAGGTTAGTGTGAATCATTATATTCATAGCTTTTACTCGAATGGGTTCTCTGTCCTTTCTGCTCAAGGCGTCGGCTACCACATTTGCTTTCCCCGGGTGGTAACGAATCTCAAAGTCGTAATCATTCAACAACTCAATCCACCTACGCTGCCTCATATTCAGTTGTTTCTGATTAAATATGTGTTGGAGACTTTTGTGGTCGGTATATATAATACTTCTGACCCCGTATAAATAGTGCATCCAAGTCTTTAATGCAAAAACAACAGCGCCTAATTCCAAATCGTGTGTCGTATAATTTTGCTCGTGAATCTTCAATTGTCTAGACGCATAAGCAATTACCTTCGTTCGTTGCATTAATACACAACCGAGGCCTTGCTTTAAGGTGTCACAATATATCACAAAATCATCATTCCCTTCAGGCAATGACAATATAGGTGCCGTAGTTAACTTTTTCTTCAACAATTGAAACGCTTTTTCTTGTTCATCCTTCCATTCAATTTTCTTCCCTTTATGCGTTAATGTAGTCAAGGGTTTTGCTATTTTGGAAAAATCTTGGATGAATCTTCTGTAGTAACCAGCCAGTCCTAAAAATTGGCGTATATGTTTCAGAGTTTTAGGGGTTTCCCACTTTTCAACGGTCTCAATCTTTGCCGAATCCACCTGAATACCTTCTTTGTTCACTATGCGACCGAGGAATTGAACTTCTTCCAACCAAAATGCACACTTTGAAAACTTAGCGTACAGTTTTTCTTTTCTCAACAACTCTAGCACTTTTCTCAAATGTTCTTTGTGCTCTTGATCATTCTTTGAGTAGATAAGTATGTCATCAATGAAAACAATGACAAACTTGTCGAGATATGGCCCACACACACAGTTCATGAGGTCCATGAAGACAGCTGGTGCGTTATTCAATCCAAACGGCATAACCATAAACTCGTAATGACCGTAACGTGTTCTGAAAGCAGTCTTCGGAATATCGTCCTCCTTCACCCGCATTTGATGATACCCAGAACGTAATTCAATCTTTGAATAAACTGATGAGCCTTGTAATTGATCAAATAAGTCATTGATTCTCGGTAGTGGGTAACGGTTCTTGATGGTAAGTTTGTTCAACTCTCGGTACTCGATACACAATCTGAATGTACCATCCTTCTTTTTGACAAACAAAACAGGAGCTCCCCATGGTGATGTACTTGGTCGTATGAAACCATGCTCTAGAAGTTCTTGTAATTGACTTTGAAGTTCCTTCATTTCGCTGGGTGCGAGTCTGTATGGAGCACGAGCTATTGGTGCAGCTCCCAGTACAAGATCTATTTGAAATTCAACGGATCGGTGTGGAGGTAATCTCGGTAATTCTTTCGGAAATACATCGGGAAATTCTTTTGCGACGGGAACATCATTGATGTTCTTTTCTTCAGTTTGTACTTTCTCGACGTGTGTTAGAACAGCATAGCAATCCTTTCTTATTAGTTTTTGCGCCTTCAAATTACTAATAAGATTTAGCTTCGCGTTGCTCTTTTCTCCGTACACCATTAAGGGTTTTCCTTCTTCTCGTACAATGCGAATTGCATTTTTGTAACATACGATCTCTGCTTTCACCTCTTTCAACCAGTCCATGCCGATTATCACATCAAAACTCCCTAACTCTACTGGTATCAAATCAATCTTAAACGTTTCGCTACCCAGTTTAATTTCTCGATTCCGACATATATTATCTGCTGCAATTAATTTACCGTTTGCTAATTCTAGTATAAACTTATTATCCAAAGGCGTCAATGGACAACTTAATTTAGCACAGAAATCCTTACTCATATAGCTTCTATCCGCACCCGAATCAAAAAAAACATAAGCATATGTATTGTTAATAAGAAACGTACCCGTAACAAGCTCCGGGTCTTCCTGCGCTTCAACCGCATTAATGTTGAAGACTCTTCCTCGGCCTTGCCCATTATTATCCCCCTGATTTGGACACATATTTTTGTAATGGCCCTTCTTCCCGCATCCGAAACAGGTAATGTTGGCATAACTTGTTCCAGCATTATTTGTTCCCTTAGCCATTGATCCGTAGATTTCGCACTTTGTCGCACCATGGCCATTTCTATTACACTTAGTACTCACTGCTGTACAGAGCCCAGTTGGATGGTATCCTTCACATCTCTGGCAGAATTTCTGCCTCTTGTTGTTATTGTTGGGATTGTTGTTGTTGCGGTTGTTATTGTTGTTGAAACGGTTGTTGTAGTTATTGCTGGGGTGGTTATTGTTGTTGCGTTTGTTGTTGCGAAAATTGGTACGATTGTAGTTATGATTGTTAGGTTGATTATTGAAATTGTGACCCTTGTCACTGATTTCTTCCCATTTCCTCTTGACTTGTTTCGTATTGGCTTCTTCGACCGCATGTTCTTTAATCCTTTCCTCGATTTGATTTATAAGTTTATGAGCCATTCGACTTGCCTTTTGTATAGAGGCAGGATTATGTGAACTTATATCCTCTTGGATCCTTTCTGGTAACCCTTTTACAAATGCGTCGATTTTTTCTTCTTCATCTTCGAACACTCCCGGACACAATAGGCACAACTCTGTGAATCGTCGTTCGTACGTGGTAATATCAAACCCTTGTATTCGTAACCCTTTAAGCTCTACCTTGTGCTTATTGACCTCGTTTCTGGGACGGTACTGCTCGTTCATTAAGTGTTTGAATGCTGACCACGGTAGTGCGTAAGCAGCATCTTGTCCCACTTGTTCGAGATAGGTATTCCACCATGTTAACGCAGTACCTGTGAAGGTATGCGTGGCGTACTTTACCTTATCTTCCTCAGCACATTTGCTTATAGCAAACACAGATTCGACCTTTTCGGTCCATCATTTTAGTTCGACTGGTCCTTCAGTTCCATCGAATTCCAGAGGTTTACAGGCAGTGAAAGCCTTGTAGGAGCATCCTACACGGTTTCCTGTGGAGTTAACTCCACTGCTAGACCCTGAGTTATTGTTGTTTTGCATTGCAGCCTGTACTGCGGCTATATTTGATGCAAGGAAAGCACGGAATTCTTCCTCACTCATGTTCGAGTTCTGACGAGTAGTCGGTGCCATTTCCTTCAAAAATAGCCAAAAGAATTAAGTTAATCATATAGAATATTAAGAGTAGTCAATAGTATTCCGTAGCATAATATGAACTCATTTATAAAAGTTTTTTCTTCATATTAGCGTTTTATAAGTTTTAATTCGGGTAATACCTACCCGTTAAGTTCATACTTAGTAGCTAACATACAATTCAACTACTACAATTCTATATGAAAACTGATTATAATAATATTTCACATTCAAAATTTTATACAATATTTTGCAAACTTACAATATCGCTATTTTACATATAGCATGAAATATATCACATAAAAACTCTGATACAAAACAGTTGCGAAGACAATTCTAGTTAATACGCAAGTCATTCAACAAAGGAAATAAAAACACGTAATTCATACGTCCAGAAACAAGTCATGCATTCTGGTTTTACTAAGACTACTTCCCATCCTTGGTCTTGTGGAACATAACCGTTGTGACCGTTGACAAGAAAGCATGTTGTAATGTCGTCAAAAGGACGAGGGTTTCGTAATGTCCAACAGCCCTGTAATAATCTAAAAACCCTGTTTCTCAACCCAACTACTGAATCCGTCACTTGTGGGAAGGTTTTATTTAAAAGTTGCAATCTGATGTTCTTTTTCTCACTTTGGTAAGAAGCGAACATCACTAACCCGTAAGCATAACATGCTTCTTTATGTTACATGTTAGAAGCTCTTTATAACTCACGAAATCCTATGTTGGGATATGTTGAGTCAAAATAGGTTCTTAACCCGTAGCGTAAAATTGCATTTGGGTTCCCCGCATTTAACGCTTTAAAGAAAACACGACGTAACTTACGGTCTCCCCAATGTGATATACCCCACCTATCAAAGGAAAGCCTTTTATAAACTAAGGCATTTCTGGAAAGTCTTTCAAATGTTTGACAAGTTAATTTCGCCATAACTAAATGTGCTGATGAATTCTGACCGACTCTAGACAAGATTTCCTCAATCATATCCTCTGGTAGGTCTTCTAAAATATTCGGTTGTCTACCCTTAACATCTATTTTGTTTTTATACTGTAAAATAGACAAGGATTAGATTCATAAAAGATAATTAACAAACAATACAAGCAGGTTTTTTTTTTTTTACATAGAACATAAAAGTACAAGCACACTACAATGCATATAATACACAACATGATTACAACTCCCTAATCTGAATCACTGGTTTCTTCTTCTTCGGACTTGGTTCGTTTTCCTAATTTTCTAGGAATATATGGTGTTCCTCTATTACGAGCCGTCGTTTTCTACAATGGTTTAGAAAAACCTGGTGGTTTAGAGGTTCCCAGGTCATTGTTACATTTTAGGAAATACGGATGTTGCCGATACATATAAAGTTCATCGGGGTTGGAATCGGGTTTCTCTATTTTTATACCTTTTCCCTTATTATTTTCTTTCGCTTTATTAAATTGGATCGAGGTAATTTATATTACATCATCGGAATCCTCATCAGGATCCGATTCATCAGAAAATTGGTAATCTTCTCAATATTTTGCTTCCTCGGCGGAAACACCATTGACCATTATTAACTTTGGTCCGTTGATTGAGGATTTTCTGTTATTTAATTAAATTACTGTAGTTATCAATATTTCTTCCTCCGAAAACTCTTCTTCTTCCGGTTCCTCCTCTTCCGGTTCCTCCTGTTCCGGTTCCTCCTCTTCCGGTTCTTCTTCGGGAATTTGTGAATCTTCCCAAAATATATTCGACTCTTCATTATTATTAGGTAAATCGATGAGATTTGTACTAGTGGTAGACATCTATCACACAATATCAAACACATTAAGAGGTTAATATATCACATAATATTTAGATGTTAATAATATATAGTTTCCAACAAAAGTGTTAAGCAATCATTTTTAAAGAAAACACGGTCGAAGTCCGGACTCACTAATGTATCCTAGCAAACTCGATAAGACACACTAATGCAAATTTCTGGTTCTCTAAGACCAACGCTCGAATACCAACTGAAATGTCCCGTTCATATTGATTATAAACGTTCCATATTAATTGATTTCGTCATGAGGTTTTAACCTCTATATGAGACGTTTTTCAAAGACTGCATTCGATTTTAAAACAAACCATAACCTTTAAAATATTACGACGATTATCAAATAATGATAATCTAAAATATAGCGTTTTTCACACGACCATTACATAATGGTTTACAATAATATTACACATCAACATAAGTCTTCGAATGTAGTTTTTAAACAATATTATACAAGCATGGACTCCAAATCTTGTCCTTAATTTAGTATACAACAGCGGAAGCTCTTAATAATCATCTGAGAATAAACATGCTTAAAACGTCAACAAAATTGTTGGTGAGTTATAGGTTTAACCTACATATTATCAAATCATAATAATAGACCACAAGATTTCATTTTTTTTATAACACATCTCTTATCAGGCATTTCGCAAACTGCATAGAGATAAAAATCATTCATATGTTGAACACCTGGTAACCGACGTTAACTCAATGTATAGAATATCCCCAAAACAGAACCTCTCGTCTGTATAATAATCTCGAAGTACTAAACCATCCATAACCTGAATGGGGGTTGTTAAGCCCAATAGATCTATCTTTAGGATTCGCATCAATTAGGGGCCATTTCCCTAATTCTTAGGCTACGAGACTTGAAGGGCGATATTCGGTTTAATAATCCAACCATAGAATGTAGTTTTGCGTACTTGTGTCTATTTTGTAAAACATTTATAAAGCTGTATGTATTCTCATCCCAAAATATTAGATTTTAAAAGTGGGACTATAACTCACTTTCACAAATTTTTACTTCGTCGGGAAGTAAGACTTGGCCACTGGTCGATTCACGAACCTATAACAAATATGTACATATATATCAAAGTATGTTCAAAATATATTTACAACATTTTTAATACATTTTAATGTTTTAAGTTTATTAAGTCAGCTGTCCTCGTTAGTAACCTACAACTAGTTGTCCATAGTTAGATGTACAGAAATAAATCGATATATATTATCTTGAATCAATCCACGACCCAGTGTATACACGTCTCAGGCTAGATCATAACTCAAAGTATATATATTTTTGGAATCAACCTCAACCATGTATAGCTAACTCCAACATTACTGCATATAGAGTGTCTATGGTTGTTCCAAATAATATATATACATGGGTTGATATGATATGTCAAAACATTTGCATACATGTCTATGGTATCCCAAGATTACATAATATATTAGAATACATGTATAATACAATATAAGTTAGCTAGGATATGATTTGTATATAATTGTTACAATATTTCCCGTAGCTACAACAATCAAAAAATATCCAATCTTGTTTTACCCATAACTTCTTCGTTTTAAATCCGATTTGAGTGAATCAAATTGCTATGGTTTCATATTGAACTCTATTTTATGAATCTAAACAGAAAAAGTATAGGTTTATAGTCGGAAATATAAGTTACAGGTCATTTTTGTAAAGGTAGTCATTTCAGTCGAAAGAACGACGTCTAGATGACCATTTTGGAAAACATACTTCCATTTTGAGTTTAACCATGATTTTTGGATATACTTTCATGTTCATAAGAAAAATCATTTTCCCAGAAGAACAACTTTTAAATCAAAGTTTATCATAGTTTTTAATTAACTATCCCAAAACAGCGCGCGGTGTTACTACGACGGCGTATATCTGGTTTTACGGTGTTTTTCGTGTTTTTCGGTTTTAAATCATTAAGTTAGCATATCATATAGATATAGAACATTTTTTTAGTTGATTTTAAAAGTCAAGTTAGAAGGATTAACTTTTGTTTGCGAACAAGTTTAGAATTAACTAAACTATGTTCTAGTAATTACATGTTCAAATCTTCGAATAAGATAGTTTTATATGTATGAATCGAATGATGTTATGAACATCATTACTAACTCTAGTTTAGTAGGTAAACCTACTAGAATTTATAAGAAATGATCTAGCTTCAAAGGATCTTGGATGGCTTAAAAGTTCTTGAAGTAGAATCATAACACGAAAACAAGTTCAAGTAAGATTATCACTCGAATTAAGATAGTTATAGTTATAGAAATTGAATCAAAGTTTGTATATGATTATTACCTTGATTTAGAATGATATCTTACTGTAAACAACAAGGATTTCTTGAGGTTGGATGATCACTTTACAAGATTGGAAATGAGCTAGTAAACTTGAAAGTATTCTTGATTTTATGAAACTAGAACTTGTAGAATTTATGAAGAACACTTAGAACTTGAAGATGGAACTTGAAAGAGATCAATTAGATGAAGAAAATTGAAGAATGAAAGTATTTGTAGGTATTTTTGGTCGTTGGTATATGGATTAGATATAAAGGATATGTAATTTTGTTTTCATGTAAATAAGTCATGAATGGTTACTAATATTTTTGTAATTTTATGAGATATTTCATGCTAGTTGCCAAATGATGGTTCCCACATGTGTTAGGTGACTCACATTGAAAGGACCCGTCCTAATCCATCTGGACGAAGTCACCAACATCTGGTTCCATTGCGATGATCGACTCCAAATAATGTCTTTAAAATGAGCAAATGCACAGCGGAATGTTTCTTTCATACCTGAGAATAAACATGCTTTAAAGTGTCAACCAAAAGGTTGGTGAGTTCATTAGTTTATCATAAATAATCATTTCATAATTTTAATAGACCACAAGATTTCATATTTTCATTTCTCATAAACATACGTCCCATGCATAGAGACAAAAATATCATTCATATGGATTGAACACCTGGTAACCGACATTCACAATATGCATATAAGAATATCCCCATCATTCCGGGATCCTCCTTCGGACATGATATAAATTTCGAAGTACTAAAGCATCCGGTACTTTGGATGGGGCTTGTTGGGCCCGATAGATCTATCTTTAGAGTTCGTGTCAATTAGGGTGTCTGTTCCATAATTCTTAGATTGCCAGACTTAATAAAAAGAGGCATATTCAGTTTCGATCATTCAACCATAGAATGTAATTTCGATTACTTGTGTCTATTTCGTAAAACAGTTATAAAAGTTGCGCATGTATTCTCAGTCCCAAAAATATATATTGCGAAAGCATTTAAAAAGGGATTAATGAAAACTCACGCATATAAATATTGTAAAACAATTAATAAAGCATTTGCATGTATTCTCAGCCCAAAAACGTAAAGAGTAAAAGGGAGCAAATGAAACTCACGCATATAAATATTTTAAAACAGTTAATAAAGCATTTGCATGTATTCTCAGCCCAAAAATGTAAAGAGTAAAAGGGATCAAATGAAACTCACGCTATTGTATTTTGTAGTAAAAATACATATGACGACATTGAACAGTGCAGGGTTGGCCTCGGGTTCACTAACCTATATCATTTGTATATATATTAAAACATATACAATAATCAAATAAGTTTATATATTAATATTAGTAATATACTTGTTATTTTAGTATGTTATATGTATTAAATATAGTTTTACGTAACTAATTGTTTTTTTTAATAATATTAATAATAATAAATAAAAAGTTGTGTTATCTTAGATTAATAATAATAATATTAATAATACTTAATAATAAAATAATTATAATAATAATAACCATGATAATAATAATATTATTAATGATAATCAAAATAATGATAATAATTATATGTATATATAAAAATCATGTTAACGATATTAATAATAATAATAATAATAATAGTAATAATAATGTTAAAAATAATAATAATGATAATAATAATAATAATAATAATAATAATAATAATAATAATAATAATAATAATAATAATAATAATAATAATTAAAATTAAAAGTGTATACCCTTCATAATCTTTTTTTCTAAAAAGAATTGGCCCAGACGAGACTCGAACCCGTGACCTCCCATTCGCCAACACACCCCTTAACCATTCTTACATATTAGTTTTTCCCTATTACGTCTCCTTGTCCAACAATATTTAACCCGTCATTTAAATAATCTGACTCAATATCTAATTCAAAGTTCTCGGCCCAATTACAATTACGGCCCGTCAGTCTCAAACAAATCACAGCAGCCCAGCTAAAAAAAAATAAAAAGCATTCGCCTAGGCTTGGTTTCGAACCCAGGACCTCTTGTTCACCAACATAACAACCAAACCATTCCTCTAACTGTTTCTCTTCTGTTTTAAGCACCTAAACTAAATCTTTTACCCCATGTTCTCTGCTTCCTTATACAACATCATCATCATACATCATTACATCCTGAATCATTATCCTAATCATCATCATCGATACTATATAACTCTGAACTATAGATCATAGAAACAAAATCAAATGGAAGGTTGTGTTTGATCTTCAGCAACAGAAAGCTTAAACGAACAAGCAGCAGCCGTAGTCGGCCAAATAACGAAAGTAGTTGGTCGATTAAAAATAGTTGTAATTTTGATGTTGGGCCAGCAAAAAGACTTGGGCTTGAATAATCTCCTATTGGGTCATGGTAACCATAATAAGCAATCACCTTCTTATACTATAAAATGAATGAGCTGTTGGGACTTAACTTGGATCGTGACATAGATTAGAAACAAAGCAGAAAAAGGGTGATTGTTTTGGTTAGTCCGCTGGCCAGAAAAGGAAACAATTACGTGATCCGTTGAAACAGAAAGGTAGTAGCAAGAGCTGTAGTCTAAATGATACGGAGTATTTTATTATCTAATTTTCATTTTTGACTACATTAAAGAACTATATCTCTAATTAGGCAAAGGTATCCCATGTTACCTTTATTCCACTGGTCGGCTTTTTTTAATCTTAATACCTCCCCACTTGCACACATACTAATTGCTATAAAGTAGCATTATTTAAAAACCAAGTTGTCATCTAATAATACTCTTCTTTCTTTCCCCTTTTTTTTTGCTGTGAATCAGACGTGGACAGCAGCCCAAAACAAAAGGTTTCGAATTTTAATGATTAAAGGATGTTTTGGTTCAATTACCTCACATACCGTGGAGTTTGGTTTGTTGTTATGTCTTGTTTTTGTAATGGAAGTTGGTGTGCGGTTTACTAAACATGATGCTGAGTTTGATGTCTTGTTGTTTCGGACAATAAGAAATATTTGATTTGTGGTAGTTCGATGGTGAAGGTGGTTCGAATGGTTTTTCAACTCCAATAGAAATCGGAATAGTTGTAGTATATGGTTGCTTGGGTGTCGATCAGAAGAGCAGCAAACATAAGATTTTTGTTGGTGTTTTAAGTTGTTAGAAGAAAGAAACAAGCAGAGGTGATGATCAAAAGGTGGTGGTGATTTTCGGTTAATGGTGATTAGAGTATTTAGAAATAATAATAGACGTTGGTTCCATGTTAGTGTTGGTGATCAAGTTGGTTTTGGGGTGTTGATGTTTGAGTTGTTGGTAACCAAGGCAAAAGTAGTATCTAAATATTTAAGTGTTTGAGCTGGGTTTAAAAACTCTTGGCTGCAACAAGCAATTGTACAAGTCGGTGGTTCCGGGCTGATAAGAAATTAATGAAGAAGAAAAATGACTCCCTTTCAATTAGCATTTGTATATGTATATAATGTGATATTGGAAAATTATTTTAACATCAAAAATTCGATTAACTTGTTTTATAGCAGAATGAGATTGACAAGATTTTATTTACTCGTACAGAAAATAAATAATTAAATGAAAAAAATAAGGTTTGACATCGATTGTTAACAGAATTGACATCCTTTAACTGTTATAGATTGAAATCAGTTCCATACAATCCAAAATTAAATAAAGGTTGAAAGAACGTGCACTGAATCTGATCCTAAACCCATATTGTTTACAGCTATTAATATTAGAAATAAAAAAATTATAAATATATAATAATAATACTATTTATATTAAATAATAATAATAATACTAATTACTAATAATTATATTATTAATAATAATAATAATATTATTATTATTAACAAGATACAAAATATGATAAACTTAAAAATAATGGTAATAATAATATGATTATATTAATAATACCAAAAATGATAATTTTAGTAAATTTAATGATGATAATAATATTTATATAGCAATTATACTTTATCTTATAATTACGTATAGTATATTACCATTTATTATATCGTATTCATCAATTATATAATTTATTGAATCTTTAATATTTATATATTACAATATATATAATACTACTTATGTATAAAGTTCATATATATATATATATATATATATATATATATATATATATATATATATATATATATATATATATATATATATATATATATATATTTATTTATTTATTTATTTATTTATTTACATACAATGTTCGTGAGTCATCGGGCATAGTCAAAGGGCAAATACATTCATGTAGACTGTTCCAAAGTTTTCGAGACTCAGTCTAACAGACTTTGCTTATCGTGTCGGAAATATATAAAGATTAAGTTTAAATTTGATCGGAAATTCCCGGGTCGTCACAGTACCTACCCGTTAAAGAAATTTTGTCCCGAAATTTGAGTGAGGTGGTCATGATTAACAATAAAAATGTTTTCATGACGAATATGAGTTGATAAATAGAGTTTTATTACCATTGAGTAATAAGGATAAAATAGTTCGATTATTCGAATAGTACGAATGAAGCTATCTTAAAAGAGTGAAATAAAAAAGACAAGTTTCATCATAACTTTTGACTAGTCATGGTTGAATTTAGAAAATAAGATGCGTCTTAACTTTTGACGTTGTCTTGGTTGAATTTAGAAAATAAAGTGCGTCTTAGGTTTTGACGTTGTCTTGGTTGAATTCCGGAATTCAAAGAACATCTTCAAAATCTAAAAGATTTGATTCTTCAGCGAATAAGAAAATTAAGATCTCTCTAATTAAATGCAGAGATCTGCCTTGATTACTCTGTCTGATATTTCCATTATAAATTAAACTCTTCCGTTCCATTATTCTCACCATTCCTATACTTTTTTTTTTCCTCGTTCATACATCCAAAAGATTGTGAAAATGCTTAATCCAGTTCTGATCCTTGTCCTTCTCTTTTCTATTGCTACAATCATTCTCCTTTTCCAACTTCCACCAGGGAAATCTGCTTTCTTCTACTTCGCCCTTGGGGTTATAGTGTTTTTAATTCTCCCGTGTCTTTATGTTGCGATAAACATTGACATACACGGTTTGTAATTTATGTGTTGTTATAGGGCTTTATATTTTCCTTTAAATTTCAAAGTCCCTGCTTCTGTCTTTAATAATCATTGTCATTCACAGTTAATGCTCTCCCCTATTTGCTGTGATTTATTCCCCCCATTTCTATTTCGGAGATTCATTCTTTTGTTTTCTCTTCCCGACTTTAAATCAAGCGAATAATGGTCTAGAATTCGTAGATATAGAGTTTTGAATGATTATAATGTTCTAAGCGGGAAAGAACGTGATAGCACGATTTGATTTTCAAATTTATCAACATCACGGAAGATAGATCCATCAAGAATACATTTTCTTGATATGTTCAGAAGTTAAGTAGAATGAAAGAGTTATGTAACATAACACATGATGACAGTATGATCTACTTTGAACCATCATCACATTTCATTAGAAACTCAGCATGACTTACTGTAATATAATCACGTTGATCAAGTGTCATTATATTATACTAACTCGTGCATCAGTTCCCAACACTACTTCAAAAACATTCATATTTTAGACTCGAAAGTTTACATAATATAGAAACTAACAGTTTCTATATGATGTAACACTGATAGCACGAAGAGATTAATGATTTCAGATAAGAATAATTATAAAAATATCTTCAGAAATATGGAGGATATTTATAATGAAAGATACGATAATATCTTTGAATATCTAAGATCAGAGAACGATGGAGACTATTGTCTGCAAGGGTTTAGAGTAAGGAGCAAGATATTCACTAAAGACTTTAGCAGACATTGAATCATTTAGATTCTTTGAAGTCAAACTTATTCTTTGTGCTTTATCCACGGCTTTCTTCATAGATTCGCATAATCTGCTTTTCAGTACTAAATTTTCTATTGAATGTTTCCAATATAATGATACACAGGAAGCACGAAGAGGTATATAATTTAGGACGAGAATATTTATGAAAATATTCTCAGAAATATCGAAGATATTGATGATGATATTTTGGAATTTCTAAGTTTGGTGGTTGATGGAGAAAGATTTTCCGCAAGATTTTAACATGACTTCGGAGCAAGATATTCTCTAAAGATTTCAACGGATCCAGAATTACCTGAATCTTTTGAATATAGGGTTTGGTCCTTGTATTTGTCCTTGGTCTCCTTCATGGGTAGCTCAATCCGTTTTCCAGTTCCAACTTTTTTTGAGCTTTTCCAACATACTATTCTTTATCATCAAACTTTCGATGATTATGGTCGTTTATGGTTGTCTATGGTTTCTGCTGCTTCATTCAGCTTTTTCAACATTCAAAGTATTGATTTGTGACTGAGTGCTTTTCAGAATTCCAGAAGGAGAGATCATAATTCTAAGAGATAAATGTCATATATATAACTGTTGATGTAGATATGCTGTGAGTTTTCAAAGTACTGATTGCTGATTCCCGGTAATTGGTATGGCAGTTCTCGTCACAAGATGCGGATGAGTATATGATACGGTTTCAATGAATAAATATAATGATTTGTCAGAGAGATTTAAGCCAAGAAGTAACGAGGTTGCTGGTATGTCTGCTGGTAATATGGTGGAATATAAAAGAATTCTCCGGTATCAAAAGGGTAATCGTATATATCAGGATTATAGTAAGGCTACTTCGAATAAGAAAGTCAAAGTTGACTTGCTGGAGCTGTGACAAAATTAGCTACCTTGAAAAGGGATCGCAAAGTTATTTTTGCTAATAAATGCCAAAGGATCTGACGCGGCTACGTTTTAACTTTTACTCAGTTGCCGAGAGTTTCTCAGGTGCATATCTATATGCATAAATCTTTCCTTCCGTAGATGAAGTGCGGTTGATTCATCCAATCGATTGGGGTGTTTTCAAGAATCATGAAAGGTTTGAATGAAAAATGTAATCGTGAAGATACAAATGAGGTTTAAGATGAAATCAAGTGGCAACTTGAGGAAATATTTAACTGTAGAAGATGAAATTTATTTACAATCCTTTAAGTCGAAAAGTGTTGTATTTAATATTTCCTACTCTTTTAATAATTTAATTTAATTTTTTTTAATTGTCCATAATAGTAGTCCAATAGTTCAATAGCTCCACCAAAACTAGTATATTTTAAGGAAATAGTCATATAGTAACAGTTAGCTATGAACAGTTAACATAGTTTTAAAGTTTTACGTAATTAATTAATTGGTTACTAATAAATTTTATTTTGTTCATTATTTTCTTCATTATGCCACTTGTCAAATCTTAACTTGGGTTTTGATCAGCAGAAACTCGTATGTGAAATTTAATTGGAATGAAAATGGTTATTCTTTGGTGAACAGATACGTATATCTTTGGAGTAAGTAGGATGGTAAATGACTGTTGAATCAGATTCGAAGAATGTACATTGTAACTTATTAATGTGAAATCTAAATATTCCTCGGGTATTACCTACCCGTTAAAATATTTTCATCATTATTAGTTTGTACGAAAGACTTTTTAATCACAATCTTTATGAAAATATATATACATATATATTTTCTTCAGATGTAATCATGGATTTAATAAGTCAACATTATATTAGACTCATTTGATTTTTCGGTTCGAGCTAGAATAAGTAATCCCTAAAACTATTAGGATCCACATATTCTTCGCAGAATATTGATGAAGTTAGGGATCAATACTTCATCCTTAATTGATGTTGGTACTCCTTGGTATCTATGGTGCGAATGATATTGATGTTCGTGGGACAGATTGTGAAATTTAGGCTTGAGATGCGGATGTTGTTGTTGGTGGTACTATTGGTGCTGGTGATGTTGCTGAAGCTGGTACATTTTGCACCATACTTTTCAAGTCTACAACTCGGTTGCGAAGTTCGTTGACTTCTTATATTATTCCGAGATGATTGTCGATCGGAACGAGCGGATGAATAAGGTTCAGAATTGTGGATAGAATATAACCTTGTCGAGTTACCCTGGAAATGAGACTGAAAATGATGTCTCAAACAGGTTCGCCGGTAACCGCTTCAGGTTCATTGTCAAGAGGTGAATTCGGTTGGTGGAAGAGATTGCCTTCTGCGCGTTTCCATTAATTAAGTCAACTACGAACCCATCAGATGAATTTATAATGGCTGATTGGTTGATTCATGCCGATGACGCTGTTTTCGGAGCTTAGGTGAACATCTATGTCGGAATAACTATCGGAATAGCTATCGGAATCTGAGGGACTCGAACTGGTTGCAGGATTCATCTCGTACGATCAGGTGAAGGATTTTCGATAAGAAGTAGATTATAGAATGTAGATTAGTACCCTGCAATACATAATTTACATATGCATATATAATACTAAAGTCCCATAAGTTACGGAGGAATTTACGGAAGTTGTAAGGCAAGTTACAGTAGCAGATACGCTAAGATATGAATTTTGTCTATACACTATCGATGCACTAAATGAAGTAAGACGTGTCTAGACTTAAGATGATAATCAAATGATTCCTTAAGAATGATAAGCAGGTAATTTTCGACACAAAATGATAAGCAAAATTTTTTTTGACATGCAGACCAGGTCGAAGTCCAGACTCACTAATGCATCCTAACGACTACTAGTTAGACACACTAATGCAAGACCTGGTTCGCTACGACCACCGCTCTGATACCAACTGAAAGGACCCGTCCTAATCCATCTGGACAAAGTCACCAACATCTGGTTCCATTGCGATGATCGACTCCAAATAATGTCTTTAAAATGAGCAAATGCACAGCGAAATGTTTCTTTCATACCTGAGAATAAACATGCTTTAAAGTGTCAACCAAAAGCTTGGTGAGTTCATTAGTTTATCATAAATAATCATTTCATAATTTTAATAGACCACAAGATTTCATATTTTCATTTCTCATAAACATACGTCCCATGCATAGAGACAAAAATATCATTCATATGGATTGAACACCTAGTAACCGACATTCACAATATGCATATAAGAATATCCCCATCATTCCGGGATCCTCCTTCGGACATGATATAAATTTCGAAGTACTAAAGCATCCGGTACTTTGGATGGGGCTTGTTGGGCCCGATAGATCTATCTTTAGAGTTCGTGTCAATTAGGGTGTCTGTTCCCTAATTCTTAGATTGCCAGACTTAATAAAAAGAGGCATATTCAGTTTCGATCATTCAACCATAGAACGTAATTTCGATTACTTGTGTCTATTTCGTAAAACAGTTATAAAAGTTGCGCATGTATTCTCAGTCCCAAAAAAATATATTGCGAAAGCATTTAAAAAGGGATTAATGAAAACTCACGCATATAAATATTGTAAAACAATTAATAAAGCATTTGCATGTATTCTCAGCCCAAAAACGTAAAGAGTAAAAGGGAGCAAATGAAACTCACGCATATAAATATTATAAAATAGTTAATAAAGCATTTGCATGTATTCTCAGCCCAAAAATGTAAAGAGTAAAAGGGATCAAATGAAACTCACGCTATTGTATTTTGTAGTAAAAATACATATGACGACATTGAACAGTGCAGGGTTGGCCTCGGGTTCACGAACCTATATCATTTGTATATATATTAAAACATATACAATAATCAAATAAGTTTATATATTAATATTAGTAATATACTTGTTATTTTAGTATGTTATATGTATTAAATATAGTTTTACGTAACTAATTGTTTTTTTTTAATAATATTAATAATAATAAATAAAAAGTTGTGTTATCTTATATTAATAATAATAATATTAATAATACTTAATAATAAAATAATTATAATAATAATAACCATGATAATAATAATATTATTAATGATAATCAAAATAATGATAATAATTATATGTATATATAAAAATCATGTTAACGATATTAATAATAATAATAATAATAGTAATAATAATGTTAAAAATAATAATAATGATAATAATAATAATAATAATAATAATAATAATAATAATAATAATAATAATAATAATAATAATAATAATAATAATAATAATAATAATAATAATAATAATAATAATTAAAATTAAAAGTGTATACCCTTCATAATCTTTTTTTCTAAAAAGAATTGGCCCAGACGAGACTCGAACCCGTGACCTCCCATTCGCCAACACACCCCTTAACCATTCTTACATATTAGTTTTTCCCTATTACGTCTCCTTGTCCAACAATATTTAACCCGTCATTTAAATAATCTGACTCAATATCTAATTCAAAGTTCTCGGCCCAATTACAATTACGGCCCATCAGTCTCAAACAAATCACAGCAGCCCAGCTAAAAAAAAAATATAAAGCATTCGCCTAGGCTTGGTTTCGAACCCAGGACCTCTTGTTCACCAACATAACAACCAAACCATTCCTCTAACTGTTTCTCTTCTGTTTTAAGCACCTAAACTAAATCTTTTACCCCATGTTCTCTGCTTCCTTATACAACATCATCATCATACATCATTACATCCTGAATCATTATCCTAATCATCATCATCGATACTATATAACTCTGAACTATAGATCATAGAAACAAAATCAAATGGAAGGTTGTGTTTGATCTTCGGCAACAGAAAGCTTAAACGAACAAGCAGCAGCCGTAGTCAGCCAAATAACGAAAGTAGTTGGTCGATTAAAAATAGTTGTAATTTTGATGTTGGGCCAGCAAAAAGACTTGGGCTTGAATAATCTCCTATTGGGTCATGGTAACCATAATAAGCAATCACCTTCTTATACTATAAAATGAATGAGCTGTTGGGACTTAACTTGGATCGTGACATAGATTAGAAACAAAGCAGAAAAAGGGTGATTGTTTTGGTTAGTCCGCTGGCCAGAAAAGGAAACAATTACGTGATCCGTTGAAACAGAAATGTAGTAGCAAGAGCTGTAGTCGAAATGATACGGAGTATTTTATTATCTAATTTTCATTTTTGACTACATTAAAGAACTATATCTCTAATTAGGCAAAGGTATCCCATGTTACCTTTATTCCACTGGTCGGCTTTTTTTAATCTTAATACCTCCCCACCTACACACATACTAATTGCTATAAAGTAGCATTATTTAAAAACCAAGTTGTCATCTAATAATACTCTTCTTTCTTTCCCCTTTTTTTTTGCTGTGAATCAGACGTGGACAGCAGCCCAAAACAAAAGGTTTCGAATTTTAATGATTAAAGGATGTTTTGGTTCAATCACCTCACATACCGTGGAGTTTGGTTTGTTGTTATGTCTTGTTTTTGTAATGGAAGTTGGTGTGCGGTTTACTAAACATGATGCTGAGTTTGATGTCTTGTTGTTTCGGACAATAAGAAATATTTGATTTGTGGTAGTTCGATGGTGAAGGTGGTTCGAATGGTTTTTCAACTCCAATAGAAATCGGAATAGTTGTAGTATATGGTTGCTTGGGTGTCGATCAGAAGAGCAGCAAACATAAGATTTTTGTTGGTGTTTTAAGTTGTTAGAAGAAAGAAACGAGCAGAGGTGATGATCAAAAGGTGGTTGTGATTTTCGGTTGATGGTGATTAGAGTATTTAGAAATAATAATAGACGTTGGTTCCATGTTAGTGTTGGTGATCAAGTTGGTTTTGGGGTGTTGATGTTTGAGTTGTTGGTAACCAAGGCAAAAGTAGTATCTAAATATTTAAGTGTTTGAGCTGGGTTTAAAAACTCTTGGCTGCAACAAGCAATTGTACAAGTCGGTGGTTCCGGGCTGATAAGAAATTAATGAAGAAGAAAAATGACTCCCTTTCAATTAGCATTTGTATATGTATATAATGTGATATTGGAAAATTATTTTAACATCAAAAATTCGATTAACTTGTTTTATAGCAGAATGAGATTGACAAGATTTTATTTACTCGTACAGAAAATAAATAATTAAATGAAAAAAAATAAGGTTTGACATCGATTGTTAACAGAATTGACATCCTTTAACTGTTATAGATTGAAATCAGTTCCATACAATCCAAAATTAAATAAAGGTTGAAAGAACGTGCACTGAATCTGATCCTAAACCCATATTGTTTACAGCTATTAATATTAGAAATAAAAAAATTATAAATATATAATAATAATACTATTTATATTAAATAATAATAATAATACTAATTACTAATAATTATATTATTAATAATAATAATAATAATATTATTATTAACAAGATACAAAATATGATAAACTTAAAAATAATGGTAATAATAATATGATTATATTAATAATACCAAAAATGATAATTTTAGTAAATTTAATGATGATAATAATATTTATATAGCAATTATACTTTATCTTATAATTACGTATAGTATATTACCATTTATTACATCGTATTCATCAATTATATAATTTATTGAATCTTTAATATTTATATATTACAATATATATAATACTACTTATGTATAAAGTTCATATATATATATATATATATATATATATATATATATATATATATATATATATATATATATATATATATATATATATATATTTACAGACAATGTTCGTGAATCATCGGGCATAGTCAAAGGGCAAATACATTCATGTAGACTGTTCCAAAGTTTTCGAGACTCAGTCTAACAGACTTTGCTTATCGTGTCGAAAATATATAAAGATTAAGTTTAAATTTGGTCAGAAATTCCCGGGTCGTCACACACATGGGCTGCTAAGAGCTGATCATTGGAGTGTATATATCAATAGTACATACATCTAAAAGCTGTGTATTGTACGAGTACGAATACGGGTGCATACGAGTAGAATTGTTGATGAAACTGAACGAGGATGTAATTGTAAGCATTTTTGTTAAGTAGAAGTATTTTGATAAGTGTCTTGAAGTCTTTCAAAAGTGTATGAATACATATTAAAACCCTACATGTATATACATTTTAACTGAGTCGTTAAGTCATCGTTAGTCGTTACATTCAAATGTTGTTTTGAAACCTTTAGGTTAACGATCTTGTTAAATGTTGTTAACCCATTGTTTATTATATCTAATGAGATGTTAAATTATTACATTATCATGATATTATGATGTATGAATATATCTTAATATGATATATATACATTAAAATGTCGTTACAATGATAATCGTTACATATATGCCTCGATTCAAAATTCTTAAGTTAGTAGTCTTGTTTTACATATGTAGTTCATTGTTAACATACTTAATGATATATATAATTATCATTTTATCATATTAAATATAGTGTAACAATATCTTAATATGATACATATGTATTTAGTAAGACGTTGTAATAACGATAATCGTTATATATATCGTTTCGAGTTTCTTAACTTAGTAGCTTCATTTTTATGTATATAACTAATTGTTAATATACATATGGAGATACTTACTTATCATAATCTCATGTTAACTATATGTATATCCATATATATATTGTCATGTCATTTTTACAAGTTTTAAAGTTCGTGAATCGCCGGTCAACTTGGGTGGTCAATTCTCTACATGAAATTCATTTCAAATAATCAAGTCTTAATAAGTTTGATTGCTTAACATGTTGAAAACATTTAATCATGTAAATAACAATTTCATTTAATATATATAAACATGGAAAAGTTCGGGTCACTACATTGAATCACGGATATGCTGTACAAACGGCTATTTTTTTTGTTTTATCCCTCAAACGACTACATCTTTTGATTTTTATTTAATTTCTAATTCTATATATATACATACTCTACAACTCCACAACAAATACACACTCCACATTTATATTAAAACAATATCTACAAAATATTTACACAAAATGAAGAATAAAGATTACGATTTCGAAAATATTGAGCAAGTAATAAGTGCGTACGATCCGCAACAACAACTCGAACTTCTTGATTTTTTAGATGCCGAAGAAGAGAAAGAAAATCAAGAACCTACTCCGAGAAATCCAAGAAAATTTTTCATAGAGATCGGGCTAGAAGGGATACACTCTTGTGGAATTATTACTTTTCAGACACACCAACCTTCCCCGAAGATAAAGTTTGAAGAAGGTTTCGAATGAGCTGCAGGTATACTCAGTTATTCTCAAGAACCTATTCCTTCATACTTTAAATATTTTCATCAAAGACGGGATGCAACCTGTTTACTCGGGTTTACTGTTTATCAAAAAATCACATCCGCTATACGACAATTAGCATACGGTGTTGCTCCCGATATTTTTTATGAGTATTTGCATATTGGTGAAACAACATCATATCGTTGTTTAGAAAATTATTGCAAAAGTGTTATACATTTATTTTCAACCAAATATTTAAGAAAACGAAATACTCATGATGTTCAACGTTTAGTTACAAAACATGAGCAAATACATGGTGTTTCCGGGCATGCTCGGTAGTCTAGATTGTATGCATTGGGCTTGGAAAAACTGTCTAGTCTCTTGGAAAGGTCAATACACACGAGGCGATCATGGTCACCCAAGGTTGGATGTGACGCCCCGTACTAAATCATCATGTACGGACCATCATCAACAGGATCATTACAAGGTTAAGTACTATATGCGTTTTCAAAACAGAGTTTGCATTCATTAATAAAAGTGACGTCATAACAAACGTCGAATGTTTTACAATCCAAAAGTAAGCTTCACTAAGTAGAAGCATTAAATAAGTGTACGTGACCACAAAGGTCGTTACATAACATAGTTCCAAAAGTATATAAGTTTGAATGCAAGATAAGTAGTCATGCGATAACAACTATAAGCAGCGGGTTCTACAGCACGACTAGTATGATAGCGGAAGCGACTTCAAGCACCTGAGAAATACACGCTTAAAAAGGTCAACACAAAGGTTGGTGAGCTATAGTTTAAGTATAACAGTAATGTAAGTAGGCCACGAGATTTCGGTGCTACAACGAGCGTTTCAAAAGTATGTAAAAGTATATGTTTAACCGCGGGCACCCGGTAACTAACTTAACGTTTATGTACCCCCTGAAAGTGCACTTGGCAAGTGCGTATAACCTCGAAGTATTAAACACTCGTTAAATGCTAGCGCGACTAGCCCGAGTGGGGATGTCAAACCCTATGGATCCATATCTAAGATTCGCGTTCACGGTTCAAAAACCAATGACTAAACGTTACCGAGCTAAAGGGAATGTTTCTGCCGTTATATAACCCACACATATATAAAATTTAAGTACTTGTGCCTATTATGTAAAACATAAAATGCGCATGTATTCTCAGTTCCCAAAATAAGTTAAAGTAAAAAGGGAAAGCTATAACTCACAATGATAAGTAGCGGTAAAATAGTAGTAATGTAGAGTCGGGAAAGTGTGCAAGTAATCGGTCCAAAAGTCCTCAACCTAAGTCAATAGTACTAAGTCAGTAGCTTGTCTTAAAAGGTTTATAAGTATGTAAATAAGGTCATAAGGGTCATCATCAAACATCATCAAACGAAAGGTATAAGTATGTTTTGTTCATAAAGGAAGTTTTAAAATGAAGGCTGACTTCGGTCAGTCACCACGGTCTCTATACCTACTGAAATAAGGTGAGACCAGTGGCCATGGCTCCGTATATGAGTCCCTTAAGTGTGGTAAAAATCTCAGAAGCAAACTCGTCTTAGTTTGACCGTGGTGACGGTTTAAGTGCGAGTAGGTCAGAATTTTCTGCACAACGTTAAAGGACCTAGTGACGATCGGAGGGCCATAAATCCTAAACCGTAACTCGTATTAAGACGATTCCTAAACGAAAAATTATATACTCGAACAGAGCTAACTGAATATCACAGTTACAGTAGCCCAGGTGTTCGGGTATGACTCAGAAAACAGTAAACAGAAAACAGGAACAGGGAACAGAAAAGTAAATGGACCTAGTGACGATCGGAGGGCCATAGACTCTAAACCGTAACTCGTATGAAGACGAGTCTTATATGAAAAGTTATCTACTCAAAAAGTTCTATCCAAAAATCAAGGTTAGATCAGCCCAGACCTACTGGTATGTTACGAATTCAGCTGATCATAAAGTTGGACAGAAACAGTAAGTTAAGTGAGTTCCGGTGGTCTTGGTGCTTGATGCTCATCATGGTTCTCATCCTTGATGCATATAGCTTCAAGTGTACAACTCATGAAGGTGTTTACATCATCTTTAACCAAGTCTTGACCATCATAACCCACATGCAAGTTTATGTAAAGTCATTAAGTTAAATCATAAGTACTAACACTTGAATCCTTACTTTAGGGAAACCATAAGTTACAAAACTTTGATTATCAACTAGTAAAGTGTAATTAGAGTGCAAGAATGAAAGTGATAAACTAAATAAACAAGTACCAAGTTCATGAGTTCCATACTTTTAAAGATTCAAGCCTAGGTCTTGATCTTTAGAAAGTAAACTTTAAGTTTACTAACATGGATGCATGTATGATTTTTAGAACTTATGAACTTTAATTCTTTAAAACACTAATTGTAGAACCATAAACTAGAGAGTTTAGATCCTTGGATGTTCTTGAATAACAAGATAATATGAAGAACAAACTAGGAAGTTTGGTTCTTACAACAAGTAAGTAAACACTAACTAAGAACATGTAACAAAATAACAACAATGAACAAGTAACTAGTCAACAACATAAAACAAGTGATGATGATGATTATGCATGTGTGTGTGTTCGGTTTTAGGGAGAAAAAGAGAAGGAAAAGATGTCTTGCAACTTACCAAGTTAGAGAGAAAGAGAGAAGAATGAAAGCAAGTAAGAGTGTGTGTAATATGAAAGTGTAATGCTAGTAATAAGGTGGTCAAGATTTTTGAAAACCAAACCCCACTCCCCTAGGCCATATGGCCGTGATTCCCTCACCACCAATGGGGGAGGTGGTGCCCATCATGTTTATGCATGCTTCCTTGACTCAAATTTGGTGATTAGGGGTGTTTTATGGAAAAAGAATGGGTAATTAACATGCATTTAGATTCCTTACTAGTTAGTTAATCCAATTAAGTCTAAGTGATACTTACATAAATAAAATGGGCTAATAAGTCCATTAAGGTGAGGTAGGGTGGGCTTATAAGCCTTATTCATGAGTCCATTAGCTTTGTTAAGCCCAAGTTCAAGTATTTAACAAATAAATCCAATTAAAGCCCAAATAACTAACTAGTCACCATAGTTAATTAAAATAATTAATAAAATTAATTATGAATGTAAATAATACTTGAAAATATTATTCGTGCAAGTCCCGGGTGTCACAAAGACGTTTCGGGCAATTAAAGTCAAGTTCGGGCAATCATGGAAACAAGTAAATGTAATAACATACATTTGTTTAATCACAAGTATTAATAATAATAATTATTAATAAATAAAAGTTGGAAAAATCCAGGGTCGTTACATTACCCACCTGTTAAAGAAAATTTCGTCCCGAAATTTTAAGCTGAATCTGAAGGTGATGGAGGAGGTGGGAAAAGGTGAGGATACTTCTGTCTCATTTGATCCTCTCGTTCCCAAGTAAACTCAGGTCCTCGTTTGGCATTCCATCGAACTCGGACAATCGGAATCCTATTGTGTTTCAACTCTTTGACTTCACGTTCCATAATTTCAACATGCTCTTCCACAAAGTGAAGTTTGTCGTCAATAGTAAGTTCCTCCAATGGTATGATCAGTTCAGGTGGAGCAAGACACTTCTTCAAGTTTGATACGTGGAAGGTAGGATGAACTGAGCTCAATTGTGTTGGAAGGTCAAGACGATAAGCAACGGGTCCAACACGCTCCAAAATTTCAAAAGGACCAATGTACCGTGGGTTTAACTTTCCGCGCTTTCCAAAACGAATCACACCCTTTCAAGGTGCAACCTTCAACATAACGTGGTCACCAACGTTGAATTCAAAGTCCTTACGTTTACTATCAGCATAACTCTTTTGGCGATCACGAGCAACCTTGAGTCTGTTTTGAATTTGGGCAATCTTCTCTGATGTTTCGTGGACTATCTCGGGCCCGGTGAGTTGCACTTCACCTAGCTCGGCCCAACAAAGAGGAGAACGGCACTTACGGCCATACAATGCTTCAAAAGGTGCAGCTTTAATGCTCGAGTGGTAACTGTTGTTGTAAGAGAATTTGGCGAGTGGCAAGTGCCTTTCCCAGGCCTTTCCAAAATCAATAACACATGCACGTAGCATGTCCTCCAAGGTTTGAATTGTTCGTTCACTTTGCCCGTCAGTCTGAGGGTGATATGCAGTGCTCATGTCGAGACGAGTTCCCATGGCTTCTTGCAAAGAACGCCAAAATCTAGAAGCAAATCGAGGATCACGATCGGAGATGATCGATAAGGGTATACCGTGTCGTGATACAACCTCTTTAATATAAAGTTGAGCAAGTCTCTCCATTGTATCGGTTTCTTTCATTGCTAAGAAATGTGCAGTCTTGGTAAGACGGTCAACAATAACCCAAACGGTATCGTATCCGCCCACTGTCTTTGGCAGTTTGGTGATAAAGTCCATAGTTATCATCTCCCACTTCCATTGTGGGATTTCCGGCTGTTGAAGTAACCCAGAAGGTTTTTGATGCTCGGCTTTAACCTTTGAGCAAGTCAAACACTTACTAACATAAGCTGCAACGTCTTTCTTGAGATTCAGCCACCAATATTGTTCTTTAATATCATGGTACATCTTGCCCGCTCCGGGGTGAATCGAATATCTTGACTTGTGAGCTTCATCCAATATGAGGCTCCGTAAGTCTCCATAGCGTGGTACCCAAATTCTTCCGGCATAACATCGGAGTCCGGATTCTCTAACCTCGAATTTAGAGACGAGAATGTTCAAATATTCATATCGTAAGTGCTTCTCTATGAGAGCCTGTTCTTGGGCTGCTCGGATTTGGTTCTGGAGATTGGAATGAATCGTGATGTTCAATGCTCGAACGCGAAGAGGTGCCGATCTCTCCTTTCGGCTTAAGGCGTCAGCAACAACGTTGGCCTTACCCGGATGATAGCGAAGTTCACACTTGTAATCATTTAGCGTCTCAATCCACCTTCGTTGTCTCATATTCAAATGTTTCTGATCGAATATATGCTGGAGACTCTTGTGATCGGTGAAGATAGTGCATTTAGTTTCATAAAGGTAGTGCCTCCACAATTTGAGCGCGAAGACAACGGCTCCAAGTTCAAGATCGTGTGTAGTATAGTTTCGTTCGTGGATCTTAAGTTGACGAGAAGCATAGGCGATGACCTTCGTGCGTTGCATAAGCACACAACCATAACCAGTTTTCGAGGCGTCGCAGTAAACAACAAAATCGTCATTACCCTCAGGAAGTGATAGGATAGGCGCGGTGGTTAACTTCCGTTTCAAGAATTGAAACGCTTTCTCTTGCTCGTCTCCCCAAACAAATTTCTTTCCTTTGTGAGTGCGTGCGGTTAGCGGACGTGAAATCAGAGAGAAACCTTCGATAAACCTTCGGTAATAACCGGAAAGACCCAAAAATTGGCGGATGTGAGTCAGAGTAGTGGGGGTCTCCCACTTGCTGATAGCTTCGATCATGGAGGGATCAACTTTGATGCCCTGGTCACTCACAACATGACCCAAAAACTGAACTTCCTTCAACCAGAATTCACACTTGGAAAACTTTGCGTAAAGTTGCTCACGTCTCAAAAGTTCAAGTACTAATCGGAGATGATGCTCGTGTTCTTCTTCGCTCTTAGAGTAGATGAGGATATCATCTATGAAGACTATAACAAATTTGTCCAAGTACGGCTTGCAAACATGATTCATAAGGTCCATAAATACAGCAGGTGCATTGGTCAGACCGAATGGCATTACAAGAAACTCATAATGTCCGTAGCGGGTTCTAAATGCAGTTTTCATCACGTCACTTTCCTTCACCCTCAACTGGTGATAGCCGGATCGTAAATCGATCTTTGAGTAAACACACGATCCTTGCAGTTGGTCAAAAAGATCGTCAATTCGTGGGAGAGGATATCGATTCTTGATTGTTAATTTGTTGAGCTCACGGTAGTCGATACACATTTGGAAGGATCCATCCTTCTTCTTTACAAACAACACAGGCGCGCCCCACGGCGAAGAACTCGGTTGAATAAACCCTCGATCAAGTAACTCTTGCAGCTGGCTTTGCAATTCTTGCATCTCGGAAGGTGCAAGTCTATAGGGTGCGCGAGCTACAGGTGCAGCTCCTGGCACTAAGTCGATTTGAAATTCTACTGCCCTCGGTGGCGGTAATCCCGGCAATTCTTCGGGAAAGACATCGGGAAATTCGTTCACAATACGCACATCTTCCACTTTCTTCTCCTCGGTTTCTACGGTTTTCACATGAGCTAGGACAGCAAGGCGTCCTTTCTTCATTATTTTCTGTGCTTTAATGCAACTGATGAGGTTCAATTGAGAGCTACATCTCTCTCCATAAATGATCAATGGCTCGCCATCTCCTTGCGGTATACGAAGAGCTTTGTCTCCACAAATAATCTCGGCTCTTATCTTAGTCAACCAATCCATGCCAACAATAACATCAAAACTTCCCAACTTAATGGGTATCAAGTCTATCTCAAAGTCTACACCGGCTATGTTGATAATAGCCCCTCGGCCAATTTGGTCAACTTTTTCAAGTTTTCCGTTGGCTACCTCGACAAGCATACTTTCCTTTAAAGGAACTAACGACCAATCTAACTTATCACAAAAATGTCTACACACATAGCTCCTATCAGCACCAGTATCAAATAGGACAGAAGCTAAAAGATTGTTGATTTCGAATATACCTGTCACCAAGTCGGGGTTGTCACGTGCGTCCCTTGCATTAACATTGAAGGCTCTAGCACGTGGTGGTCCGCCATCTTTACGCTTGTTTGGGCACTCGTTTCTGAAATGGCCCGTCTTCCCGCATTCATAACACTTCTTAGGCCCATTGTGGTTGTGGTTTGGCTTCACATTCAATGTAGTAATCTTGCAATCCTTCCCAACATGCCCGGTCCGTTGGCACTTCTCGCAAACAACATTACAATACCCGGTGTGGTGCTTGTAGCACCTCTTGCATTGTGGTAGGGTTCCCTTGTAGTTCGGGTTAGAGCTTGTGCCGGGGTTGGTGTTGTTGTTTTGCCTGAAACCTTCATGTCGCTTCGCCGGGTTTTGATCATAGTTTCTACCTCGGTTGTTGTTGTTGTGGTTGTTGTCCCATTTCCTCTTCTCGCCACTACCAGTTTCAAACTTAGCCTTCTCCGGCTCGTCAAGGATGATTTGATTCAAGAGAGTATGCGCCATGCGCATTGCTTCGGGAACACTTGGTGGCTTGGATGAGGTAACATTGCCCTTGATGGACTTAGGAAGTCCCGAGAAGTATTTTTCCAAGCGCTTAAATTCGGGGGTGACCATGGTCGGGCACATAAGAGCCAACTCTAAAAACCTACGATTGTAACTGTTAAGGTCGTTCCCTACGGTCTTCAATTGCATAAATTCAATTTCCATCTTTTGGATTTCGGTCCTCGGACAGTATTCCTCGATCATAGCAGATTTAAATTCTTCCCAAGGCGTAGCATACGCCTCATCAATTCCTTGCGCTTGGGCCATGGTATTTCACCATGTAAGCGCGCCATCGGAAAGCGTGCAAGATGCAAATTTCGTTTTGTTAGCCTCAGAGCAATTGCTAACCCTGAATACCGATTCTAACTTTTCGAACCATCTTGTGAGACCGACTGGTCCCTCAGTGCCACTGAAGTAGTGCGGCTTACAGCTTTGGAATTCCTTATATGTACACCCAATTTGGACGGGTGGAACAACCGATGGTGGTGGTGGTGGTGGAGCTTGGGGTTGCCTTTCAGCTAGAGCAGCAGCAACACGCTCGTTAATCATTTCCTCAATTTGTGCTGCGGTAGGGGTTGATCTCCCGTTGGCCATGATGTTCTAAACAAACATTTTGACTCAAGTCAAAATCCAGTATGCAAATAACAATAATATAGTGTATAACAATCAACATGAAAACAGCACAACACATGTTGATTAAGTAACGCAAGCAGATATAAGTACCACAAAACCATGATAATGTAAATAGAACACTTGTGCAAAAAGTAAACAACACAAATTTCCATTCATTAAAGATAATAAGTTCCATACATTACAATAAGTTCGTACGATACATAAGTGAAATATGAAATTCCAAAAGAGATTACAATACAGAATCTAATACAAAGTCCTACGGTGATGGTGGGTGCAAGATGTCCAAAACCTGAGCCAACTGCTCCTCAAGCTCAGTAACTCGGGCCTGAAGAATCTCAATCTCCCGCCTCAGTCCCTCATTAGAGGAAGATGGTGGGGCAGGTGGTGTTGGCGGTGCAGGTGGTGCTGGTGGTGCTGAAGTAGATGGTCCGGCTCTGGGTGGAGATGGTAATATCAGTAGGTCAGCAGGGTACGGCACCAGCCGTTTACGAGCAGTAATCCTCTGACGCCGACCAAAAGCGTCAGTGATAGTACGACCCGGAATAATGCCAGCGAAGCGATACCGCTTCTTCAGCGGGGTAGAGGGTGCCTGAATCGGTCTGTCAGCGGGATCCTCCTCATCACTGGAGTCATCAGATGAGGTGTCGTCTGAAGGAGCATCGGTGGAAGACCCATCGTCTGAATCATGTGGTGGTGACACGGGTGGCTCAACTGGATATCCGAAGGCGGCCAACATCTGTCGGTGTCGGTCTGGCGTAATCACGACTAGGTATCCGTCGGGAGTGCGTCGGCAGGGAGTGCGCCAGTGATTACGAAAAGGACCTTCCCCGAACTCCGCGGGGATCTCCATACCACCAATGCGAGCCAGTTGCCTCGGGGGTCTGGAAGAAGACGCTGGGGCAGGTGCACTAGAGCTAGCTCCGGAAGTGGAAGCGCCGGGATCGCCAGTGGGTGTCGGGGCCGGAATATCGGCAGGAGCAGCAGTAGCAGCAGGTGTAGCAGTAGGTGGGACAACGGGGTCTGAGCTTGTACTGCCCGGAATGCCAGCAGGTGGAACGTCCGACATCTGAACAAGGAAAAATAAATTTTCCATGTCAGTAAGTCATAAAGCACGCAAATAATTGGCCAATAGTTTAAATCATGTATAACAGTAACTAGCATGGCAATAACAGCAAATCGTATGAAAGTAGCATGCAATCGAAAGCAAATAATAGCATGCAGTAGTGAAAACATGTAGTAACATACGGCATATAGCAGTAAAGGTAAGCAGCAACATGTAGTAAACACAGCGGAAACAAGTAAACTAGCAAGTTGTAGATTAGTCCTATTAGTGAATCCTACTCGGGTCGGTCTTAGACTCACTAATGCATCCTAATTCCCTACAACCAAGGCTCTGATACCAAATGTGACGCCCCGTACTAAATCATCATGTACGGACCATCATCAACATGATCATTACAAGGTTAAGTACTATATGCGTTTTCAAAACAGAGTTTGCATTCATTAATAAAAGTGACGTCATAACAAACGTCGAATGTTTTACAATCCAAAAGTAAGCTTCACTAAGTAGAAGCATTAAATAAGTGTACGTGACCACAAAGGTCGTTACATAACATAGTTCCAAAAGTATATAAGTTTGAATGCAAGATAAGTAGTCATGCGATAACAACTCTAAGCAGCGGGTTCTACAGCACGACTAGTATGATAGCGGAAGCGACTTCAAGCACCTGAGAAATACACGCTTAAAAAGGTCAACACAAAGGTTGGTGAGCTATAGTTTAAGTATAACAGTAATGTAAGTAGGCCACGAGATTTCGGTGCTACAACGAGCGTTTCAAAAGTATGTAAAAGTATATGCTTAACCGCGGGCACCCGGTAACTAACTTAACGTTTATGTACCCCCTGAAAGTGCACTTGGAAAGTGCGTATAACCTCGAAGTATTAAACACTCGTTAAATGCTAGCGCGACTAGCCCGAGTGGGGATGTCAAACCCTATGGATCCATATCTAAGATTCGCGTTCACGGTTCAAAAACCAATGACTAAACGTTACCGAGCTAAAGGGAATGTTTCTGCCGTTATATAACCCACACATATATAAAGTTTAAGTACTCGTGCCTATTATGTAAAACATAAAATGCGCATGTATTCTCAGTTCCCAAAATAAGTTAAAGTAAAAAGGGAAAGCTATAACTCACAATGATAAGTAGCGGTAAAATAGTAGTAATGTAGAGTCGGGAAAGTGTGCAAGTAATCGGTCCAAAAGTCCTCAACCTAAGTCAATAGTACTAAGTCAGTAGCTTGTCTTAAAAGGTTTATAAGTATGTAAATAAGGTCATAAAGGTCATCATCAAACATCATCAAACGAAAGGTATAAGTATGTTTTGTTCATAAAGGAAGTTTTAAAATGAAGGCTGACTTCGGTCAGTCACCACGGTCTCTATACCTACTGAAATAAGGTGATACCAGTGGCCATGGCTCCGTATATGAGTCCCTTAAGTGTGGTAAAAATCTCAGAAGCAAACTCGTCTTAGTTTGACCGTGGCGACGGTTTAAGTGCGAGTAGGTCAGAATTTTCTGCACAACGTTAAAGGACCTAGTGACGATCGGAGGGCCATAAATCCTAAACCGTAACTCGTATTAAGACGAGTCCTAAACGAAAAATTATCTACTCGAATAGAGCTAACTGAATATCACAGTTACAGTAGCCCAGGTGTTCGGGTATGACTCAGAAAACAGTAAACAGAAAACAGGAACAGGGAACAGAAAAGTAAATGGACCTAGTGACGATCGGAGGGCCATAGACTCTAAACCGTAACTCGTATGAAGACGAGTCTTATATGAAAAGTTATCTACTCGAAAATTTCTATCCAAAATTCAAGGTTAGATCAACCCAGACCTAATGGTCTGTTACGAATTCAGCTGATCAGAAAGTTGGACAGAAACAGTAAGTTAAGTGAGTTCCGGTGGTCTTGGTGCTTGATGCTCATCATGGTTCTCATCCTTGATGCATATAGCTTCAAGTGTACAACTCATGAAGGTGTTTACATCATCTTTAACCAAGTCTTGACCATCATAACCCACATGCAAGTTTATGTAAAGTCATTAAGTTAAATCATAAGTACTAACACTTGAATCCTTACTTTAGGGAAACCATAAGTTACAAAACTTTGATTATCAACTAGTAAAGTGTAATTAGAGTGCAAGAATGAAAGTGATAAACTAAATAAACAAGTACCAAGTTCATGAGTTCCATACTTTTAAAGATTCAAGCCTAGGTCTTGATCTTTAGAAAGTAAACTTTAAGTTTACTAACATGGATGCATGTATGATTTTTAGAACTTATGAACTTTAATTCTTTAAAACACTAATTGTAGAACCATAAACTAGAGAGTTTAGATCCTTGGATGTTCTTGAATAACAAGATAATATGAAGAACAAACTAGGAAGTTTGGTTCTTACAACAAGTAAGTAAACACTAACTAAGAACATGTAACAAAATAACAACAATGAACAAGTAACTAGTCAACAACATAAAACAAGTGATGATGATGATTATGCATGTGTGTGTGTTCGGTTTTAGGGAGAAAAAGAGAAGGAAAAGATGTCTTGCAACTTACCAAGTTAGAGAGAAAGAGAAAAGAAAGAAAGCAAGTAAGAGTGTGTGTAATATGAAAGTGTAATGCTAGTAATAAGGTGGTCAAGATTTTTGAAAACCAAACCCCACTCCCCTAGGCCATATGGCCGTGATTCCCTCACCACCAATGGGGGAGGTGGTGCCCATCATGTTTATGCATGCTTCCTTGACTCAAATTTGGTGATTAGGGGTGTTTTATGGAAAAAGAATGGGTAATTAACATGCATTTAGATTCCTTACTAGTTAGTTAATCCAATTAAGTCTAAGTGATACTTACATAAATAAAATGGGCTAATAAGTCCATTAAGGTGAGGTAGGGTGGGCTTATAAGCCTTATTCATGAGTCCATTAGCTTTGTTAAGCCCAAGTTCAAGTATTTAACAAATAAATTCAATTAAAGCCCAAATAACTAACTAGTCACCATAGTTAATTAAAATAATTAATAAAATTAATTATGAATGTAAATAATACTTGAAAATATTATTCGTGCAAGTCCCGGGTGTCACAAAGACGTTTCGGGCAATTAAAGTCAAGTTCGGGCAATCATGGAAACAAGTAAATGTAATAACATACATTTGTTTAATCACAAGTATTAATAATAATAATTATTAATAAATAAAAGTTGGAAAAATCCAGGGTCGTTACATTGGAGAATTCAGATCTCGGGGAGATCTCGTTTGAACTTTTTAGGGAGATCTCGGCATCTCGGAATAATCTCGGGGAGATCTCGGACGTTGACTTACGTTGACTTTAAAGTTTTTTTTTAATAAAAATATACATAAAAACATAAATTTATGTATAATTATATACGTTTTTATGAGATTTTACAAATATATCCGAGAAGTGAGCGAGAAAATCTTAGAAATTACGAATTTTACAAGAAATACTTACAAATTTGCAAGAAAATCCGAGAAATCGTGGCTTTGACTAAGTTTTAACCCCGTTGAACGAGAAATCTCGGGAGATGAACATCTCGTCTCGGTTGCCTTCTAAAAACGAGATATCGGGGAAGATTTCGGGAGATTTACAACACCGTGGTCACCCAACAATAATGCTTGAAGCAGTCGCCTCGTATGATTTGTGGATTTGACACACTTACTTTGGACCACCTGGTTCAAATAATGATATCAATGTGTTAAACCAATCCGATTTATTCAAAGAGCTCCTTGAAGATAGAGCTCCATCGTGTAACAATACAGTGAATGGGAAACATTTTACAAAAGGATATTATTTAACGGATGAAATTTATCCTGATTGGGTGACACTTGTTAAATCGTTCAAAAGTATGGTTGAACCAAAAACATCAAAATTCAAAAGGTACCAAGAGTCAGCAAGAAAGAATATCGAACGAGCTTTCGATGTACTTCAAGGTTGTTTTGCAATCATTAAAAGTCCTGCAAGACAATTCTATATCGAGAAAATTCAATGCATTATGTATACGTGCGTGATTTTACACAACATGATAACTGAAGATAATGGTCGAGCTTTTTGTGGGTTAGAGGAGGATTATCACCCGGTTCGTCGTGCATTAACAATACGAGAAAAGGTAGATATGCATTTGAGAATGGACAAAGAAATACGCGATTCTACCATTCATCGTTTCCTCCGAGACATACTTATCGAACACATTTGGAGTTTACCACCAAATGCACGTATTAGACATAACTCACAAGCAGGAGCTTTGGCAATTCCCGAGCATGTCAATGACAATGATGAAGCAGGCCCTTCGAGAACTAATAACCAAGATGAAGAGGAGGACGAAGACGAAGACGAGCGCAACGAGTAGTTTAATTTTTTTATTTAATTATGCAATGTAATCTTACATTTCGAATTTTTTATTTGTCTTTTTTTTGTTTAATAATGTAATTTTTAATTAATATTAAAATTTATGTTTTAAAAAATTAATTATTTAATGAACGGATTAGCATTTAGTGGTTGGTTTTTGATATGAAGAAGGTGCTGATATGACGCTCATGTAACAGTTAGCGATGGAATGACATGCTGTCATAGTTAAGACTTAAAGTGCTCTTAAAAATACTCGTAGTTAAGACTTAAGAGTGCTCTTAAAAAAACTATGTACTAGTACGAGTATTATTTATTCAGGGACTATGGGCCTGACGCACTAGAATTTTGGACAAATTTCAACCGTCGTGGGTCCACTTAGCAAACAACTAAAAAGAGGAACTGTATTGGCAAAAGTCAAAAATTTGAAGTACTATACATGTAAATAATCAAAAACAGAAAATAACAAGACCATGACCGAGGTTCCCAAATTGCAGAAACCCTAGAACTAATAATCAGATTCGAAAGAACAAAAGGATGGAAGAACGCAAATTAGCATCTCCATTGGTTGCTCCGATCATCTTTATACTCGTTTTGATTTATCATTTATTTGACAAGTTCCTCATAGTTGCAAAACAGGTACCAAAATACTATCCAATGCGCTTTTTTTTAATGTAATCTATAAACTATAAATTTACAGTTTGATAATGATACAAAATTATGAATCATATTTAAGCGAAAAATATTTGTGAGCTGTATTGTAAACAAATAGCCGATCGAAGCTTTATTTTAAATAATAAATATAACTAGTAATGATTTATTATATCTAGAATTCGTTTATGTGATTTGATCTGAGCTATTGTTTTATTATTCTATTGTTACTGATTTTTTTTAAATAATATGAATATGAATATGAATATTAACAGCATTGATAGATACTGTAGTAGATAAATAATGTCAAGAAATTGATATATTTATGAGTTTCTTGTGTTTTTTTTTTTTTTTTTTTTTTTTTTTTTAAATCAGAAAGTTAGAGTGAATGAGAAGGATGCGGAATTGCGTGCCGAAATCAAGCAATTGTTGAAGGAGGCAGCTACATTATCAGAGTTAGTACTACTTACTGCATATTCACTTATTGTATATTGTTATAATCTAAGTGAAAAATGGAAAACAGTCGAATAGAAAATTTATTGTATAGCTGCTGCATTTTCACTAATTGTATTGTATTTTGCTATAATCTAAAGTGGGAAACAGTCGTCTACAAAACTGTACAAAAAGTATCGTATACCTGCTACATTTTCACTAATTGTATTCTACATTTTGCAGGCCTTCAACGTTTGCTCAATCTGCAAAATTGAAGAGAATGGCTGCAGCTAAGGGGAGAGAGCTCTCAACAAGTATGATATGTACATTTTTGTATATCAGCATTGAATATTCTATTTATCTCAACAACCTCCACAATGAAATTTTCACAAATTTTATTTATATTTATTTTATTATTATTATTTTTTTCATGATATTATCGTTTTTCGACTTTCATTTTAGGTTTTCATGCCAAAATATTTTGTTCTAGTGGCAATTCACTATCTATGATCATTTCCAACCTTAGTTATCTGTAAAATTAGTTGGCTTATTTTACAAGTAAGAATATTATTTACACATACCGTAACAACTTTACGCGATATGCAGGCCAAAATACTGCCAGAAAGGATGTAAGACCATTAGTTAACTTGTTAGAAAAATTGTTGCTGATTGGTAAGGTGAGTTATTTAATATTTCTATTCCGTTGACACCAACTATATGAATATATATTTTGTTATAATATTAGTATTTTCTCTGGACAGGTTCTTATGTACGTTCTATTGATCGTGTGGTTCTGGCGGATTCCTGTCGCTGCCATATCTAAAGAACTTGTCGAGCCTTTTGGTAATTCTTTGTGTACCCCTGTTTGTTTACAACCCAGGTTGTTGACCAACTTACACTACAAAATTTCTCTATCCAATAAATGCTCAACTTTAAAAGAAATTTAAAAAAAAAAAAAAAAGAGTTTTTGGGCATGCCCATATTTGATAACCATATTTGAGTATTGGTCACGTACAAGGATGCAAATCTCACTACTCGGGAGTACTCGGTCGGGACTTTTTAGGGAGTATTCGGCAACTCGGTGAGTATTTGGCAACTCGGGCAGTATTCGGATGTTGACCAAAGTTGACTTTTACCGATTTTTGACCTGTTATGACCGATTTTTCGAGTAATTCTGAGTTTTGGCCTGTTTTGACTGAGTTATGACCTATTTTTCAAGTAAATCTGATAATTCTAGTCATGATCTTTCAACACACTCTATACAAGTGCTTTCATATGCATTGCATTTTCAATATTCACTCAACTCAGCTTTTTATGCAGGGAGATTCTTATCATGGAAAACTGAAGGTTCTATCAACAATGATGTAATGGTAAATTAACACAAACTAGATGCATCATTTAACCATTTTCCTTTTTATGTCACAAGGGGTCAAGTAATGTACATAGGGTCTGTAACTATTTATGAGCATTTTATTTTATTCGTATTTATAAGATGGGCACGTTAAATTTCCTTTTGAGAATATCCCAAACTAAGTGACGTTTCCCCTTTCTGATATCTTGCTCATTAGCAATCATTTTAAACTAATGATTGTACACCCTTTGTCACAATTTAATAATCCAGTATTCTTTTTTGTGTTGTCCCAAATTAACAGTTCACTTCCATGAATATATAAGAAAAATGTGGTAATGTTCTTTTATACCCTTAAGATATGCTTGTAAAACAAAAAAGTAGGTAAAAAGTAAGGGGGTAAAACCAAGGTTGGAGAACTCGGAACTCGGGGGATCTCGGATGGACAATTTTGTAGAGATCTCGGCAGAACTCGGGGAGATATCGGATGTTGACTTGCGTTGACTTTTCAGTTTTTTTAATATGTGTGTGTGCGCGTGTGTCGAGTTGCAATTATTTTTTCCCCCACCTTCAAGATCCGTGTATTTTTTCATATTGGCTAATAGTCGAACTATTTGTTTTAACCATGTGCCAACTCAGTCCATTTTTAATCCGTAACACTCAATTTTTATTGCAGGTTGGTGTTATACCATGGGTGATATTATCCAACAGGGTTGGCAAATACTTTGTCAATAAAGTCTTCAAGTACGTTGCATGAAAAAGGGTTGTATTAATTAACTATATCAATTTTAACCGTAATGGAGCTCAGGTGAATTCTTGACTGTAGCAAAAACAACAAGTTAAAATGTTATCATCAGGGCTCTAAACTATATCTTTATATTTACTACCTCCGTCCCTAAATTATTGTTCAGTATTTCATTTTGGGATGTCCCAAATTAATTGTCTACTTCCATAAATAGAAAGGAAATGAGATATTTCATTGGTGGATCTGGAGAGAGAAGATATTTCATTGGTGGAGAAATAAAGTTAGTGGGATTTTCTAAAACTGTGTGTTTTTTCTCTGGGGACAATTAATCTGCCTGTGTCTGTATAGGAATGCATACGGTGATTTAAGAACTGTATTTTTGTTCATCAACGGTTGTACCATGCTGAACAAATATGTCGAACTTTTGAGTTATATATTATTGGAAGTGTTGTAAATAATCTAATCTAAATTAAATCTCATTGTTACTCGAGAATACAATTGTTTTTAACTAGCTTTAATAGCCCGTGCGTTGCACGGTGGCTTAAAAAGTTGGTATAGTAATACGTTAATATTCGTACATATTGTATGTTACAAATATTCCATGACACTAAACTAATAAATAGATTTCTACTCGTTACCCAACCAACCCATTTTACATGTACAATAATCTTTAATGGGTTTCTCAAAAGTTCTACCCTTAATAGTTTACAGTTTGAATACTACATACTGAATAACAAAAGTATAAAACGGGGAACTTTGAGATAAAGATAGACCTTGAATGGTGTATTATCAGAACTGATTCCAGGTAGAGACTTCAACCAAACAGGTAAACCCCTTCGATAAAAATTAAATGGTTAGCATGAATCACAGTTATATCTCAATCAAAACTACCAAAATCTTACAAAGGTTAAAGCCCAATTATAGTTAAATAAAATTACCCAAAATTCTACTATGCACAAACAAATGGTCCAAATCTAAGATGCATATACTGAGCCAACTTAGAAACCTTACTAAATTATATCTTCCTTCAAAGTTATACTGTAATAAGTCCACCAAAAAATATAAGCTTATCAAATCAGTATAATCCATACAAATATCATAAAATTAAACATGTTATAAGGATAAAAAAGAAAATAAAAAATAAAAAAGAATTGTACATTGTCAGGTGTAGGTTCATGGACATTCCAAAACACATAAGTATCAATACTAAACCTCCATCTTTAGGTTTTCTTTTTTTGAGATCTTCCCACATATGCATCAATATTCCAGTTGGGTTATTCTTTTTAACCAAAAAGACTAACTACAAGTTAAAAAAAATAATAAATATAAATATTTTCTTTTAATAATGAAATTTTTGTTTGATGAACAGAGAGATTACTTCAGTAGTACTTTCAGGATAATGTATAGAACCATAAAATAGTATATTTCTTTGGCCATTGATGCATACAAAAACTATTAATCCTCCCAGGGTAAAAAATGTTCATATTTTTCTTAATAAAATGAGTTTGAACTTATAATGAAGGTCATAAAAACATTTAATTAAAGAAATGAGATGATACCAGATAATTGATTCTCTTCGAGGATGATGACGTGAGCATCAGGAACTCCAACGAAAACGAATAAACACAATTTTTAGAGGATTTACCTGTGTATGTGTGACAACGAAAATGAAAAAAGTAACATATTGAAAATTCACCAAATCCTAAGGACGGCTTTAAGATAATCTAAAGAAATAATCCGTAGTTTATTACATTCCACCACCACCACCACCATTGATTGAACCATGGGGATCTGATTCATTTTTCACTGGCTTCAATTAATGTCTTTTAAGCCCGTCATCAATCTATTAGTTCTTACATAATGTGTATCAATGAACCTACAAAATATGGAGCTTCTTCACTTTTATAATGTTTCTATTCGGTGAAGTAGCTTTAGCACCACCATTTAATTGAAAAGTGAAGTAACAGATGGCTGCCATGGCTGAAGCTTGTTGAGGTGCTACACCACCTTGATTCTCATGACCCTGAAATTTAAACATAAATTAATGAGTTCTAAATATAAATAGTAACACCCAATTGTGTTTTAATCCACATACTAACATCATATACCTTTGATCTGTTGTGATTTAGCGCACTTTCAAGACCCGAGAAATTAATAGAACAATTAAGCAATAAATAAAGACACAAGTATTTACGTGGTTCGGCGTGAGGCCTAGTCCACGGGCGGAAGCAGAGATGGATTTTACTAGCAAATATGACAAACCCGAGGTTACAATGTATCACTCTAATCTAGGCTCCGAAAATACTAACAAAGTATTTGGACCACTCACTAGATTATAACACTTCTCTCGTGACTCACTCGTATAGAATTTTATTTAACAATTCTATACCCTCTCTATTTTCTACACTACTCTTCACAAGAGTTATTATTGAACTCTTTCAAGTATGTATTTTTGATATGAGATTTTGTGATGGGATGATCAAATGAGGCAAATCTCATTTCCTTTTATAGTAAAAAAATGGTTGGTGAAGATTGTATGAACACTAGACTTTGCATGGTCTCCTTTGTACAATTACCATGTGCTGAATGCATATTTCAACCAATGTTGTAGGCTACTTTAGACTTCCATGCATGCCTTTGTTGAATGTAATTTGAACCAACAAAACATGTGGATATTAATCCACCGTCCAACAATTCTCCACCTTGGCGAACATTCCATTCCTTTGCTATCCATTATCAATCTCGGCTTTCTTTCAGCCCTCCCGGGCTCATCACTTTCTTCGAACGCCAACCAAGTCCAAACAATGTTTGAACTTGTTTGTTGTAACTGGCTTAGTCAACATATGTGATGCCCCGTACAAAACCATCGTGTACGAATCATCAACAACAGGATCATTACAAGGTCAAACACTATATGCTATTTCAAAATACGTTTGCATTCATGATAAAAGGTGATGTCTTAACCAACATCAATGTTTAACAACCAAAGTATGCTTCAATGAATAGAAACAAGGATAATAGTATGTGACCCATAGTTCGTTACAAATCATAGTTTCAAAAGTAATAATGTTTATGAATGCAAGATAACGTTCATGCGGTGACATCTCTAAAGCAGCGGGTGTCTACAGCAAGACTAGTACACAGCGGAAGCAACCTTAAGCACCTGAGAAAAACATGCTTAAAAACGTCAACACAAAGGTTGGTGAGCTATAGTTTAAGTATAACAGTATGTAAGGTAGGCCACGAGATTTCAGTGCTACAAAGAGCGTTTCAAAACAGTATGATAAAGTATATGTTTAACCGTGGGCACTTGGTAACTAACTTAACGTTTATAACCCCCTGAAAGTACACTTGGCAAGTGCGTATGTATACGAAGTATTAAACACCCATTAAATGCTAGCGCTACTAGCCCGAGTGGGGATGTCAAACCCTATGGATCCATATCTAAGATTCGCGTTCACCGGTTCAAAACCAATGACTAAACGTTACCGAGCTAAAGGGAATGTTTATGCCGTTGTATAACCCACACATATATAAAGTTTAAGTACTCGTGCCTAGTATGTAAAACGTAAAATGCGCATGTATTCTCAGTTCTCAAAATAGTTAAAGTAAAAAGGGATGCTATAACTCACAGTGGTAAAGTAGTGGTAAAGTCAAGTCAGGAAGTAAGCAAGTACGTAGGTCCGGAAAGTCCTCAACCTAAGTCAAATAGTACTAAGTCAGTAAATTGTCCCAATGGGTTTAATTGTATGTAAAATAGGTCTTAAGGGTCATCATCATTCATCATCAAACAAAAGGTGTAAAGTAAGTTTCGTTCATGAAAAGAGTTTAAAACAAAGGCTGACTTCGGTCAGTCACCACGGCCTCTATACCTACTGAAATAAGGTGAGACCAGTGGCCATGGCTCCGCATACGAGTCCTCTAGTTGTGGTAAAAATTCCAGAAGCAAACTCGTCTTTGTTTGACCGTGGCGACGATTTAAGTGCGAGTAGGTCAGAATTTTTAGCACAACGTTAAAAGGACATAGTGACGTTCGGAGGGCCATAGATCCTAAACCGTAACTCGGATTAAGACGAGTCTTAAACGAAAAATTATCTACTAGAAAGAGCTAACTAAAAATCAACTTTACAGTAGCCCAGGTATTCGGGTCTGTTCCAGAAAACAGTAAACAGTAGGTTCCGGTGGTTCTTGGTGCTCGATGCTTATCACGGTTCTCATCCTTGATGCATATAGCTTCAAGTGTACAACTCGTTGATGTGTTTGCATCATCTTAACCAAGTTTTGACCATCATAACACAAGTGCAAGTCTAAGATATGTAGCACAACTCAATTAAGTGTTGTATGTAGTTTGATGAACCAAATTTACATCAAAGTCTTAGATTTAACACATACATGAAATATAAAAGTAATATTGAACTACAAACTTGAAAGTAAACTAACTAATCAAGATCTTAAGATGTAGAACATAGTTCTTAGTTAGATCTTGAAGATCCAAGACCCAAAGGTCTAGATCTAAAGTTATTAAGTTAAATCTAACACAAGTGTATGAAGTTATAACTAAAAAGTTATACTTCCATATTCTTGAACTTTTAAAGTTAACTTTTGTTCAAGAAAAATGAGATCAAAGTTAACTAGTAACACTTGACCAACAACAACATGAATCATGAATTTAAAAAGTGCAAGAATGAAGTAATAAACTAAGTAAACAAGTAACTAGTTCATTGTTGTTCATACTTTAAAGATTCAAGCCAAAGTCTTGATCTTTAAGAAAGTAAACTTTAAGTTTACAAACATGAATTACAAGTATGATTTTACAACATATGAACTTACAATCTTTCAAACATTAAATGTAGAACATAAACTAGAGAGTTTAGTTCTTGTATGTCTTGTAAGAACAAGATGATATGAAGAATCAAACTAAAGAGTTTGATTCTTAGTAATTAGTAAGTAACAACAACAAGTAAGTAAACAATAATCAAAGACAAGTAACAAAAAACCAAAGAATGATGATGATGAAGGTGTTATGGTTCGGTTTTGAAGACAAGAAAAGGAAGAACATTAAGCTTTAATACTTACAACTTTGAGAGAGAAATGAGAGAAATTTGAGATGCAAATTTGAAGTGTGTGTTTGGAATGAGAGAATGTAATTAAGAAGTGATACAAAAATGAAACAAAAATGCTCCTCAAGGCCTACTAAGGCCGACGGTCAAGCAAAGGGGAGGGGGAAGGATGTCATGACCCGAAAAATTTCGACTAATTTTAAATCAAACTCTCGATACGATATTGTATTTCTGACACAATAAGAAAAGTCTGTTAAGTTGAGTCTCAAAAATTTTGAACTGTTCGATTTACCTTCGACCATTCTCGACGATTCACGAACAATTAATTGTAAATAGATATGTGTGTATATATATATATATATATATATATATATATATATATATATATATATATATATATATATATATATATATATAAATAATAATTGGAAATATAATTTAAAGTACTATATGTTGTTGTTATTAATATTAATAAAAATAAAAATAGGATATTATAATAATCATTATTTAAAACATATTTTTATAAATAAAGTATAGTAAAAATAAATATTAAATGATTGTAATACTCGTTGTACGTTTCGATTATTATTTAAGAGAAGTTTAATTCGAACTTATGTGATTTTAAAATAAACGGTGATCCGAAAATGAGTCATATGAATTATAGGCTTATTAAATGTATGTTTAGGATCTAGTTATTAAATTTTAACACTTTTTATATTTTACTTGGGATCGGGAGTGGACAGTGAGTAAAATTTTGTTTAATAATTAATAATCGAATTTGATATCATAATGACCAAAACAAATAAAGATATTTAATTTAAAAATATGGGATTTTTCAGAGAATTTTTTTTATCCGCCACTGATGATCAACGGAACACGAAATCCAGCCCGTAAATGGTGACAACCAAACTTATCACACGTTTTAAATTTTAATTTACATTATAATCAGAAGTACTATGCTTACTTTGAAATTTTGATGAGTTTGTTATCTGTCAAATTGTTTATATGATATATTATTATGTTTTTATGTTGGTTGAACATATCCGTGAGTGATTAGATTGAAGATTACTGTGTTATATTATCACTTTACCTTTATTATATATACATACATATACATGGCTAGAACCTCATACAACATCCAATTTCTTTTCTTTCATTTGTCGAGCACCACAATACCACCTTCGGTTTTATTATTTGTGGTTTCTATCGTGAATGACCCAAACAACCTTCCACCGGTCATCTTCTACATCACCACAGCCGGCCACCATGAACACCACTATAAACCCACGACCATCACTTCCACCTCACAACCATAACCCTTCCTTCTCTCTCTCTATCGGCTATCTCCCTCTCTCTCTCTAAAAATCTTTGTAAACCGCCATGGATTAATCCCATTCGAACACCATGGATAAACTCCATCGAGCCACCACCATGATCACCTCCACAAACACCCTAACCCAACGAACACCTTCTGTTTCCTATTTTTCTTACTCAATGAAACCCACAAGCCACCCGTTTCCACTGCTACTTATGTGTTTCTGTTTTTTTGATCAATCGCCGCCCTCCTCACTCCCATCATGAACAACCCGTAACCACCATGATCACAATCATCACCACTGGTTACTATAACCTCCAGTCATCATCCCCAATCCGCCACCTATCTATCTCTTTCTCTTAAAGTGTATCGTGAAACCACCACTACTATCAACCCGTCACACCCATTTAGCCACCAATCACCACCCCCGTCTGCTACTGCTACAGTCCACCATAATCCACCACCTTTCTTTCTTTATTTTTTTTTCTATTTTTTTTTCTGTTTCAATCGAACAGCTTTGGCAGCTAAATTGTTGCCCGTTTTCAGCTATAAACCGATAGAAGCTGATATTCGTTGTTAATTCTTCTACTGCTATTTTTTTTTCTGATCAAACGACCACTTCGCAACCCTCATCTACAGCTCGTGTCTGCTGATTTCTTTACTGCTATTATTACCACGTTGCTACAGCTATACATAAAGATGAATATAAACCGCGAGTGAAGAGGGTAACGTTTATAGTTATGTGATTTGGGAACCGATATGATGAAGAAGATGAAAAAGACGTCTATTTTTTTTCCTTTACCTGTTGACCGACAAGATTTTCTCCCACTTGTGGTTGATTATTATGACGGCTATCATCCTTTAAATTATTCTTGGACCGATTACTTTTATCATTTTTTGTTGAGCCATGTATTGATTGGGCCGATTACTTTGATCTTTTATCACTTGGGCCGAGATGTTAAAGTCTGTTTTGGGCCAAGAGATGTGCAGTTGGGCCGAAGGCAGGCTAGACGTAGAAAACGGAAACAGGTTTAATAGATTTAGTTTAGGAGTTAAATCAGAAAAGTCGCAGACGGATCCATGGTTTGGTGGTGAGTCATTAAGTGAAAGGTCACGGGTTCGAGCCCGGGCCTGGGCATTATTTTTAGGCCAATTCTCTAAGGTAGTTTCTATTATCAAAATTATTATTATTATTATTATTATTATTGTTATTATTACTAGAATTATAATTATTAGTGTTAATTATTATTACTAATATAAGTGTTAAGTATCATTTATTATTATTATTATCATTAATATCATTATTATTATTAAAATAAGTATTATTAGTATTAATATCATTATTATTATCCTTATTAGTAAAATTATTATTCTTATAGTTATTATAGTTATTATTATTACTACTATTATCATTATTATCATTTTTACTATTAAAAATATTAAAATTATCATTTTTATTAAAATTATTATTATAAGTATTAGAAAAATTATCATTTTTATCAAAATTATTATTATTATTATTATCATTATTATTATTATTATTTTGACATTAACATTATCATTTTAATATTATTATTTTTATTAATACTAGTATCATTATTATTATCATAATAACTATTATAATTATTATTATTATTATTATTATTATTATTATTATTATTATTATTATTATTATTATTATTATTATTATTTTAAAATGAAACAACTTTTTATTTTATCATATAACTATTAATTATATAAAACTATATTTAATACAACCATAGTAATATTTATATATTAAATAGTAATTATTTATTTAAGGTATATAAAATAAATATAATTAATTAAGTTATTAATAAAACACATGATTTGAAATAACAGTTAAAATCACTAATAATATATAAATTTGTCGATTACCATTACATGTGTTAATATACATAATTGAATATAGGTTCGTGAATCCGAGGCCAATCCTATACTTGTTCAATGTCGTCCTATGTATTTTTACTACAAAATACAGTATGGTGAGTTTAATTTGCTCCCTTTTTAATTGCTTTTGCAATATATATTTTTGGGCTGAGAATACATGCGCTGCTTTTATGAATGCTTTACGAAATAGACATAAGTACTTAAAATATATTCTACGTTGAGTTGTACCACTGGCATACTTCCCTGTAGCTTGGCAACTACTATTTACATGCGGTATTGTAAACGCGAATCCTGTTGATAGATCTATCGGGCCTGACAACCCCAACCAGACTGGACGACCAGTATTCAATGGTTGCACAGTACTTCGTTTCAGTGACTACACTTGGTACAGTGTAGTGAGATTTCATAATAAAGGGAATATGCGACGTTGATTAAATGTTAAGTATGGTTACCAAGTGATCAACCACTTAGAATATTTTTATTAAAACGTTTATGTAAACGGAAATCTTGTGGTCTATTAATATATTGAAATGATTGTTATGATAAACCTATGAACTCACCAACCTTTTGGTTGACACTTTAAAGCATGTTTATTCTCGGGTATGAAAGAAATCTTCCGCTGTGCATTTGCTCATTTTAAAGATATTACTTGGAGTCATTCATGGCATATTTAGGTCAGTACCTCGCAATGGGAGCATATGTTGAAGACTTCGTCCAGGAGGATTAGGATGGGGTCGTCATAGGTGGTATCAGAGCGTTGGTCCTAGCGAACCAGGTCTTGCATTAGTGTGTCTAACTGATAGTTGTTAGGAGGCATTAGCGATTCTGGACTTCGACCTTTGCTGCATATTATACGTATTGTTTATCATTCCTAGTGGAAAATTACCTGCTTATTATTCTCAAGTCTAGACACAACTTCCTGCACTTATTGTATAGATAGTGTATAGATAAATTCATATCCTAGCGTATCAGTTAATATAAACTTTGTCCGACAGCTTCCGAAGATTCCTCCGTGACTTATGGGATTTGGTATTGTATATACATAAGTAAATTATATATTGAAGCATACCAAACTAAATCCTATAATCTATTTCCTATCGAAAATACTTTATCTGACCGTGCAAGATGAAACTCGCAATTAGTTCAAATTCTTCGGATTCCGATAGCTATTCCGACATGGATATTCACCTGAGCTCCAGAAGCAGCGTCACCAGAATGAGTCAACCAATCAGCCATCCCCAATTCATCTGATGGGTTCGTAGTTGACTTAACCAATGGAGACAAGAAGAAGGCGACCCTTTCTACCCACCAACCTGCACCCTCGGCGAAGAACCTGAAGCACTTACCGATGAATCTATCCGAAACACCATTTTTAGCCTCATCTCCTAGGTAGCTCGTCACGATTATCTTCTATCTAAAATTCTAAACCTTATTCATCCCCTTGTTCAAACCGCCAATCATCCCGGAATAATAGAAGAAGTCAACGAACTTCGTGCTCGAGTAGTAGCTTTAGAGAGTACGATGCACAACTTGCAGGCATCACCGTCAACACTGGCACCAACAGTACCACCAGCATCAGCACCAATACCATCAACAACACAAGCCTCAACACCACACATCTCAACATCACAATCTATACCTCGAACATAATCATCGTTCTATGTATCGTTCTATCTACTTTATCTTCGTTCTACACATCATTCTACATCGATTATCTTCGTTTGACATGGCGATTATGTAATTTCTAAAGTTTTAGAGATTATTTAATCTAGTACTAATGATAAATCAAATGAATTTAATATCTTATTGACTCATTAAATCCATGATTACATCTGAAGAAAATATATATGTAGGTATATTTTCATAAAGATTGTAATTAAAAATTCTTTTGTACAAACTGTTAATGATCAGAATATTTTAACGGGTAGGTAATACCCGAAGAATATTTGGGTTTCACATTAATAAGTTACACTGTACATTCTTCAAATCTGATTCAACAGTCATTTACTATTCTACTTACATCCACAAAGATACGAATCCGTTTACCGCAGAATAACCATTTTCATTCAATTTCATATTTGGATTTTGACCTATCAGAATCCAACAAGTGGCATAATGAAGAAAACATCGGACAAAATAAAATTTGTTAGAAACAAACAAATTAACTATGAGAAATTTTGTTAAGAATCCACGCTAACAAAATCCTAGCTAACTGTTCCTAGCTAACTGTTAATTTCTTATTACATTTATCGCAATTTATTTATCGCAATTTATTTATCGCAATTTTAATTATCGCAAGTTTATTTATCGTCATTTAAATACTGTTATTTACTTTACGCACTTTATTTATTGTCATTTAAATACAATTATTTATTTTACGCACTTTAAATATCGTCGGACAATCGAGACACATGTACACAATACGTCGGATTAAATCTGAGACAATAGTTTGTACAATGGGTCACGATGCGTCTTGATTAATTAGATTATATATTGAACTATTTGGACTATTGGATTGTTGGACTATTAGACTATTGGACTACTAACTGTGGACTATTAACATTGGACAATTAAAATGAATTAAAATATTGATTATAACATATGAAACTAAACAATTCTTCAAGTTTGCCACTTGATTTCATCTTAAACAATCTTTTGTATCTTGACGATTACCATCTGCATTCAAACCCTTTCAAATTCTTGAAACACCTCGGATTGATAACCAACGATTCAGTTATGATAACTTTGAATGCTGATGAAGCAGCAAAACTGTAGATGATCTTAATGGCCAAAGGTTTGATGATAAAGAATGGAGTGTTGGAAACGCTCAATAGAAAATTTAATACCGAAAAGAGAATTATGCAAAACTATGAAGGAGACTGTGGACAAATCACAAGGAGTAAACATATACTTAACAAATCCAGATGATTCAGTACCTAATGAAATCTCCAGCGAATATCTTGCTTCCTACTTATTTCAATTCTTTGCAGAAAAAGTTTCTGCATCACCCTTTAATTTTAGGTACTTTAGAAATTCTAAGATATCATCGTATCTTCCGTTATAAATATATTCGATATTCCTGAGGATACCTTCATAGCTATTCTTATCCGAAATTATTTATCTCTTCGTGCTATCTACATTACATCATAAAAGAAACTGTTTTAGTATCTATATTCTGTAACCATCGAGTTTAAATTATGAATGATTTCCTACAGAAGTGTTGGGAATTGAAGCATGAGTTAGTATAATATAATGACGTCAGGCCAACGTGGTTATATTACAGTAAGTCATGCTAAATTTCTAATGTAACGTGATGATGATTCACAGACCTTATCCTCATCATGTGCCATGTTACATAACTCTTTCATTCTACTTAATTTCTAAGCATATCACAGAAATATTTTCTTGATATTTCTGTTCTTCCGTAATTCCAACAGTTTGCTAATAAATCATGCTATTTCATTTTCTTTCTGATTAGAATATTTCTTTAAATTCCTTAAATTCTGGAAATCCACCATGACTACGTCAAAAGTTAAGACGAAACTTTTTACTCTTTTGTGATAGCTTCACTCGAACGCTTCACATGATCGAATCGTTTTATCTATATTAATCAATAATGATAAAACTCTAATTATCAACTCATACTCGTCATGAAAACATTTTTATTGTTAGCCATGACGACCTCACTCAAATTTCGGGACGAAATTTCTTTAACGGGTAGGTACTGTCATGACCCGAAAAATTTCGACTAATTTTAAATCAAACTCTCGAACGATATTATATTTTTGACACAATAAGAAAAGTCTGTTAAGTTGAGTCTCAAAAATTTTGAACTGTTCGATTTACCTTCGACCATTCTCGATGATTCACGAACAATTAATTGTAAATATATATGTGTGTGTGTATATATATATATATATATATATATATATATATATATATATATATATATATATATATATATATATATAATTGGAAATATAATTTAAAGTACTATATGTTGTTGTTATTAATATTAATAAAAATAAAAATAGGATATTATAATAATCATTATTTAAAACATATTTTTATAAATAAAGTATAGTAAAAATAAATATTAAATGATTGTAATACTCGTTGTACGTTTCGATTATTATTTAAGAGAAGTTTAATTCGAACTTATGTGATTTTAAAATAAACGGTGATCCGAAAATGAGTCATATGAATTATAGGCTTATTAAATGTATGTTTAGGATCTAGTTATTAAATTTTAACACTTTTTATATTTTACTTGGGATCGGGAGTGGACAGTGAGTAAAATTTTGTTTAATAATTAATAATCGAATTTGATATCATAATGACCAAAACAAATAAAGATATTTAATTTAAAAATATGGGATTTTTCAGAGAATTTTTTTTATCCGCCACTGATGATCAACGGAACACGAAATCCAGCCCGTAAATGGTGACAACCAAACTTATCACACGTTTTAAATTTTAATTTACATTATAATCAGAAGTACTATGCTTACTTTGAAATTTTGATGAGTTTGTTATCTGTCAAATTGTTTATATGATATATTATTATGTTTTTATGTTGGTTGAACATATCCGTGAGTGATTAGATTGAAGATTACTGTGTTATATTATCACTTTACCTTTATTATATATACATACATATACATGGCTAGAACCTCATACAACATCCAATTTCTTTTCTTTCATTTGTCGAGCACCACAATACCACCTTCGGTTTTATTAATTGTGGTTTCTATCGTGAATGACCCAAACAACCTTCCACCGTCATCTTCTACATCACCACAGCCGGCCACCATGAACACCACTATAAACCCACGACCATCACTTCCACCTCACAACCATAACCCTTCCTTCTCTCTCTCTATCGGCTATCTCCCTCTCTCTCTCTAAAAATCTTTGTAAACCGCCATGGATTAATTCCATTCGAACACCATGGATAAACTCCATCGAGCCACCACCATGATCACCTCCACAAACACCCTAACCCAACGAACACCTTCCGTTTCCTGTTTTTCTTACTCAATGAAACCCCAAGCCACCCGTTTCTACTGCTACTTATGTGTTTCTGTTTTTCTGATCAATCGCCACCCTCCTCACTCCCATCATGAACAATCCGTAACCACCATGATCACAATCATCACCACCGATTACTATAACCTCCAGTCACCATCCCTAATCCGCCACCTATCTATCTCTTTCTCTTAAAGTGTATCGTGAAACCACCACTACTATCAACCCGTCACACCCATTTAGCCACCAATCACCACCCTTGTCTGCTACTGCTACAGTCCACCGTAATCCACCATCTTTCTTTCTTTCTTTTTTTCTTTTGATTTATGTTTCAATTGAACAGCTTTAGCAGCTGAATTGTTGCCCGTTTTCAGCTATAAACCGATAGAAGCTGATATTCGTTGTTAATTCTTCTACTGCTATTTTTTTTCCGATCAAACGACTACTTTGCAACCCTCATCTGCAGCTCGTGTCTACTGATTTCTTTATTGCTATTATTACCACGCTGCTACAGCTATACATAAAGATGAATATAAACTGCGAGTGAAGAGGGTAACGTTTATAGTTATGTGATTTGGGAACCGATATGATGAAGAAGATGAAAAAGACGTTTATTTTTTTTCCTTTTCCTATTGGCCGACAAGATTTTCTCCCACTTGTGATTGATTATTATGACGGCTATCATCCTTTAAATTATTCTTGGACCGATTACTTTTATCATTTGTTGTTGAGCCATGTATTGATTGGGCCGATTACTTTGATCTTTTATCACTTGGGCCGAGATGTTAAAGTCTGTTTTGGGCCAAGAGATGTGTAGTTGGGCCGAAGGCAGGTTAGACGTAGAAAACGGAAACGGGTTTAATAGATTTAGTTTAGGAGTTAAATCAGAAAATTCGCAGACGGATCCATGGTTTGGTGGTGAGTCATTAAGTGAAAGGTCGCGGGTTCGAGCCCGGGCCTGGGCATTATTTTTAGGCCAATTCTCTAAGGTAGTTTCTATTATCAAAATTATTATTATTATTATTATTATTATTATTATTATTATTATTATTATTATTATTATTATTATTATTATTATTATTATTATTATTATATTATTATTATTATTATTATTATTATTATTATTATTATTATTATTATTATTATTATTATTATTATTATTATTATTATTATTATTATTATTATTATTATTATTATTATTATTATTATTATTATTATTATTATTATTATTATTATTATTGTTATTATTACTAGAATTATAATTATTAGTGTTAATTATTATTACTAATATAAGTGTTAAGTATCATTTATTATTATTATTATCATTAATATCATTATTATTATTAAAATAAGTATTATTAGTATTAATATCATTATTATTATCCTTATTAGTAAAATTATTTTTCTTATAGTTATTATAGTTATTATTATTACTACTTTTATCCTTATTATCATTTTTACTATTAAAATTATTAAAATTATCATTTTTATTAAAATTATTATTATCAGTATTAGAAAAATTATCATTTTTATCAAAATTATTATTATTATTATTATCATTATTATTATTATTTTGACATTAACATTATCATTTTAACATTATTATTTTTATTAATACTAGTATCATTATTATTATCATAATAACTATTATAATATTATTATTATTATAAAATGAAATAACTTTTTATTTTATCATATAACTATTAATTATATAAAACTATATTTAATACAACCATAGTAATATTTATATATTAAATAGTAATTATTTATTTAAGGTATATAAAATAAATATAATTAATTAAGTTATTCATAAAACACATGATTTGAAATAACAGTTAAAATCACTAATAATATATAAATTTGTCGATTACCATTACATGTGTTAATATACATAATTGAATATAGGTTCGTGAATCCGAGGCCAACCCTATACTTGTTCAATGTCGTCCTATGTATTTTTACTACAAAATACAGTATGGTGAGTTTTATTTGCTCCCTTTTTAATTGCTTTTGCAATATATATTTTTGGGCTGAGAATACATGCGCTGCTTTTATGAATGCTTTATGAAATAGACATAAGTACTTAAAATATATTCTACGTTGAGTTGTACCACTGGCATACTTCCCTGTAGCTTGGTAACTACCATTTACATGCGGTATTGTAAACGCGAATCCTGTTGATAGATCTATCGGGCCTGACAACCCCAACCGGACTGGACGACCAGTATTCAATGGTTGTACAGTACTTCATTTCAGTGACTACACTTGGTACAGTGTAGTGAGATTTCATAATAAAGGGAATATGCGACGTTGATTAAATGTTAAGTATGGTTACCAAGTGATCAACCACTTAGAATATTTTTATTAAAACGTTTATGTAAATGGAAATCTTGTGGTCTATTAATATATTGAAATGATTGTTATGATAAACCTATGAACTCACCAACCTTTTGGTTGACACTTTAAAGCATGTTTATTCTCAGGTATGAAAGAAATCTTCCGCTGTGCATTTGCTCATTTTAAAGATATTACTTGGAGTCATTCATGGCATATTTAGGTCAGTACCTCACAATGGGAACATATGTTGAAGACTTCGTCCAGGAGGATTAGGACGGGGTAGTCACAAAGGAGTTTGTCCACAAGTCTCATGCATGTAAAGCCTTAAAAGTTGGTTACAAGGGGTGTTTTCATGGGAAAGAACAAGTAACTAGATTCTCCTTTAACATAATCAATCTAGTTAAACTTAAATGGACTACTTACAATTATGAGCTCCTAAACTAATCCATTAAGATAAGTAGGGTGGGCTTCTAAGCCCATGTACAATTATAAAGCCCAAGTATGCATGTAAGTAACAAATTAAATAAATAAGCCCAAGTAATTAACTAATAACCTTAGTTAATTAAAATGATTAATAAAATCAATCATGAATGTAAATAATACTTGAAAATATTATTCGTGAAAGTTTCGTGTGTCACAAAGACGTTTCGGGCATTCAAAGTTAATCGCGGTAACAAGTAAATGTATGTAAACAATACATTCAATAAATAATCGTTGGAAAATCCAGGGTCGTTACAACATATCTGCCGTGCCAATCTTCTTTACAATTATAACTCCTTTTGATATGACTTCTCGAATAAAGTGATACCGTACATCAATGTGTTTGGTTCTCTCATGATACACTTGATTTTTAGTCAAATGTATGGCACTCTGGCTATCACAATGCACCATAGTTTCGTCCTGTTGCAAACCCAGATCACCAACTAAACCCCTCAGCCACTTTGCTTCTTTCACACCCTCATTCATAGCCATGTATTCCGCTTCAGTTGTCGACAAAGCAACAGTCGATTGTAATGTGGCTTTCCAACTAATAGCACATCTTCCGAGAGTTAAAACATACCAGGTATGAGACCTTCTACGATCTAAATCACCAGCATAGTCTGAATCAACGTATCCAGTAACATTAGTATTACCATCGCTATCAAATACTAAGCCAATATCAGCTGTCCCTCTGAGGTACCAAAGAATCCATTGCACCGCTTTCCAATGAGCTTTTCCTGGACAATCCATATATCTACTCACCACGATTACCGCATGTGCAATATCCTGTCTAGTACATACCATGGCATACATGATGTTACCCACAGCACTAGCATATGGAACATGTGACATATGCTCCACCTCCTCCTCAGTTTCTGGTGACAACACCGATGAAAGTTTGAAATGTGCAGCAAGTAGAGTACTAACTGGTTTCGAGTTATCCATCCCAAAACGCTGAAGAACCTTCTCAATATATTTCTTTTTTGACAAATACAATTTTCTTTCACGTCTATCTCTGATAATCTCCATTCCCAATATCTTCTTAGCTGCACCCAAATCTTTCATCTCAAACTCACTTTTGAGTTGAGATTTTAACTGATCGATCTCTGACATGTTTTTTGAAGCAATCAACATATCATCCACATATAATAGCAAATAAATCTACGAGCCATCAGGAAGCTTCTTGTGATATACACAACTATCATAATCACTCCGCGAGTAACATTTACTAGTCATGAATATGTCAAACAGCTTATACCATTGTCGAGGTGATTGCTTCAAGCCATATAATGAATTTTTCAGCAAACAAGCATAATCTTCCTTTCCTTTGACTACAAATCCCTCTGGCTGGCGCATAAAGATCCGTTCCTCCAACTCACCATGTAAGAATGCCGTCTTGACATCTAGTTGCTGCAGCTCCATATCAAGTAAGGCAACCATGGCAAGTAACATGCGAATAGAGGTATGCTTTACGACCGGTGAAAAAACTTCATTAAAGTCAACTCCCTCTCTCTGAGTAAAGCCTTTTGCTACAAGGCGTGCTTTGAACCTTTCCTCTTCTACACCCGAAATTCCGTCCTTCTTTTTGAAGATCCATTTGCATCCAACAATCTTTTGACCTTTTGGCAGTTTCACCAGCTCCCACGTATGATTCTTATAAAGAGACTCCATCTCTTCATTCATAGCTACAGACCACTTTACAGATTCTGGGCCACTAATAGCTTCACGATATGTAGCAGGTTCTTGGACCTCTATATCTTCTGCCATACTTAGGGCATAAGCTACCAAATCTGCATGCCCGAACCGTTGTGGTGGTTTTATTGCTTGTCGTTCTCTATCTCTTGCTAGATTATAATTCTGTAAATCATGTTGCTCATCTGACTGCTTTTCTGGTGTCATTTGATCAACACCAGAGTCATGTACGTCTTCAACAACGGGCTCGACAGGAGTATCTTGTACTACTCCTTGTGGAACTTCTATTTCTTGCTCCACCTGCTCTTTAACTTCACTATCTTTTCCAGCAACTACTTGTTCCTCCTCTGTCTTTTTCAACATAGCAGACTCATCAAATGTCACATCCCTGCTGATAAGAAATCGGGATGATTTACCATCAGGGCACCATAATCTATAACCCTTCACCCCATCTGCATATCCTAGAAATATGCATCTTTTGGCCCTCGGCTCAAGTTTACCATCTTTCACATGAGCATAAGCAGGATAACCAAATATCTTCAAATCACTGTAACTTGCAGGGGAACCTGACCATTTCTCCAAAGGAGTTTGACAATCAATTTTGATGGAGACCAATTTACCAAATAACATGCTGTGTTGACAGCTTCAGCCCAAAATATATTTGGTAATTTTTCATTTGAGAGCATACACCTCGCTCGCTCAAGGAGCGTTCTATTCATCTGTTCTGCAACGCCATTCTGTTGTGGTGTAAACCGCACTGTGTGGTGTCTCACAATGTCTTCGTTCTTGCAGAACTCATTGAATTCGCCTTTGCAGAATTCTAGTCCATTGTCAGTTCTCAAGCGCTTGATGAACTTTCCAGTCTGCTTCTCTATCATCATCTTCCATTGCTTAAAATTGACAAAGACTTCATCCTTACGTTTAAGGATATAAACCCACACTCTTCTCGAATAGTCATCAATAAAGGTTAACATGTATCTCGCACCACCTTTTGAAGGAACAGGAGATGGACCCCAAAGATCTGAATGGATATAATCCAAAGTACCTTTCATCCTGTGAACGGTTGTGCCAAACTTTATTCGGCTCTGTTTTCTGAATACACAATGCTCGCAGAATTCCAATCTTCCGATATTCTGAGCGCACAGCAAACCTCGTTTACTAAGCTCCATCATTCCTCTCTCGCTCATGTGCCCAAGGCGCATGTGCCATAACTTGGTGGTATCTACATCTTTAGCCGATAAAGAAACTCCAGCCGCTCCAGTAACCGTGCTACCCTTTAACAGGTAAACGCCATTATACCTTTCACCTTTCATCACGACAAGTGCACCTCTAGAAACTTTTAATACTCCACCTCGGGCTCGATACTCACAGCCGATGGAGTCCAATGTACCCAAGGAAATAAGATTCTTCTTCAATTCTGGAACATGCCTGACATCTGTCAACGTCCTCACCGTGCCATCATACATCTTGATTTGGATCGTTCCTATGCCAACAACCTTACAAGCTACATCATTACCCATATGGACTTTACCACCATCTATTTGATGATAGGTAGTAAACCAATCCCTAATAGGACACATATGATAAGAACAACCTGAGTCAAGAGTCCACTCATTACTTGAGCGGCCATCGGTAACACTAAGAACATTTGCACCATCAGAATCATTTTCTGCAACCGCGGCAACTTTATCGGCTCCTGCTGCATTCCAAGTCTCTCTTTTTCCTTTTAAGTCTGGACAGTCTCTACGCATGTGACCTTCCTTGTGACAATTGTAACACTTGATCTTTCTAGATCTTGGTTTCAATCTAGAACGACCTTTGTTGTTACTACTTGATGCTCTATCATTACTTCTTCCTCTCACCACCAAACCATTTGCACTTTCTTCCACATAATCCGCCGAGGATTTCTTCCTTAACTCAACAGAGTTCAAGGTAGATTTGACATCCTCCATGGAAATAGTATCTTTACTATATAGTAGAGTTGTAACCAAATGCTCGTATGATTTTGCAAGGAACATAAGAAAATTAATGATTGATCTTCATCGTCAATTTTCACACCAATATTATTCAAGTCCAAAATTATTTTATTGAACTCATCGATGTGATCATTTAATGAACCTTCTTTCATCCGAAGAGTATACAACCGTTGTTTCATATACAACCAGTTCGTGAGACTCTTAGTCATATATAGAGATTCTAGCTGTTTCCAAAGTTCAGCCGGTGTGGTTTCTCCCGCAACTTCTCTAAGCATACAATCGGAAAGATTTAGAATAATCATGTCGTGTGCCTTTTCCAGAAGTTCATCCTTCTCTTCATATGTCAACTTTTTGGGTAGATGTTCTCTCCCTTTCAAAGCTAACAAATAACCATGTTGGCTCAGTAGAGCCCGCGTCTTCATTCGCCAAAGACCAAAATCATTCTGGCCATTAAATTTCTCTACATCGGACCTGATTATCATCATCTTGAATGTTTAATCACAGCTAAGCTCTGATACCAGTTTGTTGTGATTTAGCGCACTTTCAAGACCCGAGAAATTAATAGAACAATTAAGCAATAAATAAAGACACAAGTATTTACGTGGTTCGACGTGAGGCCTAGTCCACGGGCGGAAGCAGAGATGGATTTTACTAGCAAATATGGCAAACCCGAGGTTACAATGTATCACTCTAATCTAGGCTCCGAAAATACTAACAAAGTATTTGGACCACTCACTAGATTATAACACTTCTCTCGTGACTCACTCGTATAGAATTTTATTTAACAATTCTATACCCTCTCTATTTTCTACACTACTCTTCACAAGAGTTATTATTGAACTCTTTCAAGTATGTGTTTTTGATATGAGATTTTGTGATGGGATGATCAAATGAGGCAAATCTCATTTCCTTTTATAGGAAAAAAATGGTTGGTGAAGATTGTATGAACACTAGACTTTGCATGGTCTCCTTTGTACAATTACCATGTGCTGAATGCATATTTCAACCAATGTTGTAGGCTATTTTAGAATTCCATGCATGCCTTTATTGAATGTAATTTGAGCCAACAAAACATGTGGATATTAATCCACCGTCCAACATGATCATTCAAGCATACCAACATCTTTCAATCAGCAATCCTATCATATTTAATCTTTTACAAACCCTTACTTAACACTCTGTATTGATCATAACATGCTAACCATAATCAAAATGATCATTAATACTCTTAAAACCAAGTACATCCAATTTACCAAATCTAGTAAACCATATGTTATCCCAAATGTTCACTGGTTGGATTTCACCCAAAGTGTACATGTATTAAATTGAATCATACAAACACATAAAACAACAAACAACAATTAACGATCAGATATGTCAACTTATAAAAGTTCCCTTAGAGCATTTGCAACTTATAAAAGTTCACTTACTTTGGGCTTCAATCGCAATGAATAATTGAATCAAGAAGCACAATCATGAAGGTAGTAATCAATGCCCGATCCAAATCACTAACAATCAAGAATAGTTAGTCTTGATAAATATATCGTTAGCATGTTCATGCACGTTAGCACATCTTAAAATCTTAAAATAGAGATTAAAGCGTCCAAAAAAACATTTTACAAATAAACTATAACTCAAAAAGTCTAAATATCAAATAAGCAAAAAGAATCAGTATCCAAGGCTAATAACCTAAAAAAAATAAAAAAATAAAAAAACCAAAAAAAATTCACAAAATGGTCAAATAACAATATGAATTATGTGAAACAAATCAGTTATTTGGATCCACATCAAAGTATAACACCCAGAAAACTTATAAGGTGATAATTCAAAAGACTCTATACATAAGATTTCTTGTATCTCTCTGAAAGCTTTTAAATTGTAATTTAAGTTAAAAGACCTTGACTGTCTCCACTAGTCAGTATCAATTTCTATCTTCTAATCACCATAAACAAATTTAAACTTGTAGTTACTTCTTTTAACCAACTCAATGTAATAATCAAATAATACTCAAATGACCATGGGGCTCAATATTTCATCTATCACGATCTGTTTAATATACAGAACCTGAACCAAGATTTGTTCCAATGCAATTCATGCTACTGTGAGCACATGTTGAATGCACCTGCAAGAATTAGTATCATATCAGCTATCTTGAGAGCCTATAGACAAAATGTAAAGATCTATTCAAATGGATTACGCAAAGAAGTAATCACAAAATTAATCAATCACCTATTTTTACACGTCAACTCAAGATGTACACCACATGTTGAATGCACCTGCGAGAATTAGTATCATATCAGCTGTCTTGAGAGTGATAACTCCTAAATTATACAGTTTTTTGATAACATTTTGAGGAGTTATCTTAGTATTTTTGAGTCATTTTGATGCCAAAACACACTAAAATGGGTAAAAATGGGAAAAAGGTATTTCTAATGATTATGTCCAAGTTATGTATTAAACAGGATCAAAAAGTGAAAAAAATTGCAAATCGGCTAAATGAAGCCGCCGGCATGGTTCTAAGGAAGCCGCCGGCTTTGAGGTTGAAAAGTACCAGAATGTTCCAGAATCGATAGAAATTGAAAGAACTTGTTGATCAAGAAAAAGGCAAAGGAAGCCGCCGGCTTCCCAATGAAGCCGCCAGCCTGGTTTACACGTTTTCTCAACTTACTGATCAAGTTCAAGTAAAAATGGAAACAAAATGAAGATAAAATCAGAAAGATCAGCGAATCAAGTGAAGCCACCGGCATGGCAATGAAGCCGCCAGCTTCAGTATGACGGTTACAAGAATGGCTTGCTGATTAAGTTTAACTTGCACGAGGAGTCACCGACTCAAGGCAAGCCGCAGACTTCCCAATGAAGCCGCCGGCTTGGCCACCGCCTAAGAATCCTATAAATTGAAGCCCCTGGTCTCAGTTTTCATATGTTAAAATGTTCAAACGTTTTGAAGTAGATAGGTCGTTTTTAGGGGTTTTCTCTAAACCCTTAGGTTAGGTTTACTATTTTGTAATCAAGATTCAAGATTTTATTCAAGTATTTTTACATCTACCTTCTTTCCAAAGTATGATTCTATCTTTAATTTATTGTTTTGTCTATTTTATTTTCTGTATTCATATATGTTCCTCTTTTACTATGAACTAAATGTTCATAGTGATTGCGTGGACGAAAGTTAGACTTCATCTGGGATTCAGATGAAGCCGCCGGCTTCACACCCAAGCCGCCGGCTTGGTGTGAAGGAAGCCGCCGGCTTCGTGCTTCATTCTGTGCAGTTTCTGGTTCTTTTCCAGTTCTGTATGGTTGAGTTTCTGTAATGATATTTAAACTGTTTCGAATCTGTTTTGCTTGATTACATTTGTTTGCCATACTTAATGATTAAATAACATGATTTTAAGGTTGATTAGTCATTGATTTGATAAATCTATTATTTGATTCATGCTACTTGTTTAGATCTAGTCCATCAAACTTGTTAAATTGAATTGCATGCAACTAAGTTAAAGAGTTTAATAGTGATAAACTTATTTGAGTTGAATTACGCTTATATAATAGAAGTTGATATTGTTAGGTTTAATCGAAGATCCTTCGTTTGGATTTGTTTGATTAATGATTGCATGAAAACTTAATAGTAATTGACTTTCAGCTAGTAACTTGAGTTGATCTACTTGGTGTTTAATAGCTTATATAATTTGTCAGTCTATTTGCATATTGATCCTCATCACAAGATTGATATGTATCATGTAATTGAATTGAACATGAAGAATTAAGATGTTAGTTATGCACATCACATATCTAGCATATGCTTTAAATCCTACTTATTGATTACTATGTAACACTTAGTTTAACCTATTAAGGGATAATAATTGGTCTATGATTGTTATTCTACTTTGTGTTAATTTAAGTTATGAAACTTATCTAATTCCGTATGAATTGATTGTCCATGTAATCACTTATATCTTTATTTGTATTTTATTTTAAATCTTCAATTCCTTATTTTATTTATCTTTAAAAAGCAAACTCTTTCCTAAGAAAAATCTATCCCATAAAAGACATAAAAATATATCTTTAATTCTTTAATAAGAATTAAATAATAAAGCAACTCTTATCGTTACCACACTTCTCTTGGGATGATAACCTTACATACTACCTCTGATCAGGTTTTGTTGCTCGTTAGTATGTTAAAGTGTATTAAATAAAGGTTTTATAAATTTAAAAGTTGAAGAATAAGCTAAGCACTACTGCACACACTTTCAACACATCAACTTTTTGGCGCCGCTGCCGGGGAAGTGAAGCACCTTCCTTTAGGGGAAGTGTAGCGCGGTAAATACGGAGATTGGATATACTTTAGTTATTGATATTTCTTGAAAATGGGTGATGACTGTCTTCCTTTAGGAGAGGGTTGCTGGGGTTCCGATTTAAAGGCTCCTGCCCGAACCTAGACGCTGACGGGTCACTTAAGTATTTAAAGATTCAATAGGCCGTGTATGTTTGATTATTCGTTGTTATGCGATAAAAGTTGTTATTTAATATTTATATTATTAATTACGTCTTTAATATTTAATATATTTATTAATTTAAAATTTACTTATATCCTAAGATATTTCTTAAATAGAAAACTTAAATATATAAATCCTTTAAGGCTTAAAAGATTTTCTCCTAAAATATTTTTTTTCATGATTTTAGATCACATGATTACTCGGTCCAAGAAACCGGTCTTACAAAGAACGTTGTCAAATCCTGATATATTATTTAAACTTTCTAAGGATTCAAAAATTGTTAAGAAATTAGATTTCCAAGAAGGAACTACTTCTAGTGATGATTCATTATCTAGCCCTCCGTCTAGTCCTGATTCTAATTTGGGATCTCTTTTTGGTTCAGAAATTAAACTGACTGATTCAATGGAAGCGTTAATGAAAGCTGGTCGGGAATGATTAGGTCATGCTATTACTCCACCCGAAATAAAAGAAAATTTTGATATTAAGGGTCCTATTTTTCATTTGCTAAAAGATAATCAATTTAGGGGTACGGAGAAGGAAGATGCTAATGCCCACATTCGGAATTTTAAAGATATTTGTAATCTGTTTAACATTAATAATGTAGAGTGTAATATTATTTATCTTCATCTCTTCCCATGGTCACTAAAATATGAAGCTAGGGAATGGTTAAACTCGTTACCTGAAGGAGATATTACTAGTTGAGATACGATGGTTGAGAAGTTTCTCACTCGATTCTTTCCTGCATCTAAAACTGTCACCCTTCAAATTGAAAGTGCTAATTTTCGTCAGAAAACTAACTAGTCTCTTTATTCTGCTTGGGTTCGATTTGGTCAAATGCTTAGAGGTTGTCCGCAACATGGTTTGGATAAGTTTAAAAAGGTAACTACTTTCTATAAGGGTTGTGATATTGCTACGAGAAGAGAGATTGATATATCTGCTGGAGGAAATATTATGAGCAAAATGAAAGGACCCGTCCTAATCCATCTGTACGAATACATTACATTTGGTTACATAGCGAGGTACTTGACCTCTATATGATACATTTTACAAACATTGCATTCGTTTTTAAAAGACAAACTTTCATTTCATCGAAAGTTGACGGCATGCATACCATTTCATACTATATCCAAACTATAATGACTTAATGACAATCTTGATGAACTCAATGACTCGAATGCAACGTATTTTGAAATATGTCATGAATGACTCCAAGTAATATCTTTAAAATGAGAAAATGCACAGCGGAAGATTTCTTTAATACCTGAGAATAAACATGCTTTCAAGTGTCAACCAAACGGTTGGTGAGTTCATTAGTTTATCGTAATCAATCATTTCTATAATTTTAATAGAACGCAAGATTTCATTTATTCAATAATCATACACTCGCAAGTGTTTAAAATTCATTCATATGGATTGAACACCTGGTAACCGACATTAACAAAATGCATCTAGAATATCCCCAAAAATAAAATTGAAGTACTAAAGCAGTTCAAATTCTCTGACTGGGGCGGGTCAAGGCCCATAGATCTATCTTTAGGATTCGCGTCAATTGGTGGCAATTATAATAAACACCAATTCTTAGGTTACCAAGTTCAACAAGGGCGATATCCGGTATAACAATTCAACCACAGAATGTAGTTCCGATTACTTGTGTCTATTTCGTAAAACATTTATGAAAGCAGTGCATGTATTCTCAGTCCCAAAAATATATATTGCAAAAGCATTTAAAAAGGGAGCAAATGAAACTCACCATAATGTACTTTGTAGTAAAATTACATATGACGAAACTGAAAAATGCTAGGTTGGCCTCAGATTCACGAACATATATCATTTATTTTATTAAGTAATATTAACACATATACTAATAGTAAACATATATTATTATTATCCTTAATATTTATATATATCCAATTCTTATTAAAATATTTTAATATATATAAATATATATATATATATATATATATATATATATATATATATATATATATATATATATATATATATATATATATATATATATATATATATATATGTCATTTATTATAAATTATATATATTTACTTAAAAATATTATATATTGTATCAAAATTTATATTTATATGTATGATTATGTTAAAATATATATTTATACTATATGTAAATTAATTATGTGATGACCCAGAAATTTCCGATCAAATTTAAACTTTAATCTTTATATGTCTCCAACACGATAAGCAAAAATCTGTAATGTTGAGTCTCGAAAAGTTTGAAATCTATATTCATGTATCCAGTTACTCCTCGACTACTCTCGATGATTCATGAACCTTTGATTTTGAACAGAAATGTTAATATAAATAAGTATATATAATAGTTTATATATATATATATATATATATATATATACATACATACATACATGATTTATGTGCATAATTATTGATTTTATGCATATCGTAATATATTAAAAGATATAAATATTAAATATTAAATATATGTTATTATCATATATAGTATATAATTATTGAGAATTACATAATTAATAGTATGTAATATTATTAAATTAAATTTAGTTATAAGATAAAATATAGTTGTTATATTAATATTATTATTACTCCCATAAATATTAACAATAATATTAATATCAATATCATTAAGATATGTAATATATAGATAGAAAATTTAACAAATTTAATTTGTTATATTATAATTGTTATCATTATCATTAGTAAAGATATTATGATATTTACTATGATATTATTATTACTTTGTATTATTAATAATTATATTAAGAATATTATTATAGTTATATCTATTAATAAGATTAATTATAATCTATAAAATATAAGAAAATATACAGATATACAAATACTGATATACATCAGATATATATAAATAAATACTAATACATTATATATATATACACGGATATATACAGTTTATAAATAAATAAATTAGATGAAAACGTATTATGTTTCATATCCTTTTCATACCTGTTGATGATTGACTCGAATCGTACAAATCAAACTTTATATGACTTTGTTTACATCTCAAACTTTGTTACATAACAACACCGTACCAATTTATGTTAAATCAGGATCTGCCTTTAATTTGTCTTCTGTTTTCTTCTCTTTGTTCGTTCCCCTACAGCTCCAATTCTGTCGACATCATTTGGGTACAAAACAAACGAGTATTTCAAAATAATCACACAATCAGTTAGCTACTAAATTCCATCATCAATTATAACTAATCCCAATTGATGAATATAAACAGAAATTTTATAAAGAAAAGCTTATTACTCTGTCGACACAATTTTTTTACCAAATCCCAAATTCGAATCCAATTTAAAAAACGAAAAATGCAGTCAGGTTAGGAATCTCGTGCTCGAACTATCTGGAAAGTTTCAAATCCCAAATTTTCATATCAAGTTCGAATTTGAGAGTCAAAATATATTTCTAAAAAGTCAAACTCTTTGTTCATCATAAAATTAGAGTTCAATTCGATGTTTTAAATTCAATTGAGGTTACAGAAAGTTTCAAGGAGGGATTTTAAACATATTTCATGTTAAGATCGAGGTCTAAAACACTCTAAATCAGTGAAGGTGATTTGGACTTTAAAAATGGGTTACGGGTCTGTTGAAAACGAAAGTCTTTTATTTTTGTGTGTTTTAATTAATACCATACAGCTCTAAATGTTTATGAGTCCTAAAACTAAATAGATAAAACGTTATTAATTGATTTGAACTCTGGTTCGATTTTGGATTTCATAAGGAAGAAGAAAGGGAGAAAAGTGATTACGGGTTATATGTAAATAACCGGGGTATAATCTCAGAAATAAAGAAATGGCAGAATGGTTGGTGGGGTGAATAGGTGAGCGAGAGGTCTTGGGTTCGAGTCCCGGTTCAGGCATTTTTTTTTTTAGCTTGTTACTTTAAGGTATATATTATTATTATTATTATTATTATTATTTATTGTTATTGTTCTAATTATTATTGTTATTGTTATTAGTATAATTATTATTATTGTTACTAGTATTATCATTATTAAGGTTATCATTAATATACTTATCAATATTGTTATCATTAGGAATATAATTATTATTATACAAGCATTAGGATAAAAATTAGCATTTATTAATATTATTATGATAACAACTAATATTATTAGTATTATTATGAAAATGTTAAAATTATTGTTTTTCATTAACATTAGTATTATTATGAAAATGTTAAAATTATTATTTTTCATTAACATTAGTATTATTAAAATATGTATTATGATAAAATTTTTATGTATTATGATTATAACTACAAGTATGAAAATTATTATTATTATTATTATTATTATTATTATTATTATTATTATTATTATTATTATTATTATTATTATTATTATTATTATTATTATTATTATTATTATTATTATTATTATTATAATACAAATTATCATTAAACTCATTAATATTAGTATTAGTATCAATTTTGTAACTATTAGTATAATTATTATTATTACTAAACAAATCTAACATTATTAACAATATCATTATTTTTATTAATATTATCATTTTTAATAAAATTATTATTATTATTACTAGTAAATCATTAATAACTATCATAAACAGTAGAATTAATATTTTTACAAGTATTATTATTAATATCATGATTATTATCACTAATAGGGTTATTATTAACATATGTATATTATTAATGTTATTGTCATTATTTTTACTAATAATAACTTAATATAACAGAACTACTGTTTTGATAAACAAATGAAATACATGCATAAACATATATTTAACACATAACATAACAAAATTTAATATTTTTGTATACAAAATGAACATATAAAACGTATATATATTATTAACATAAAAATGATATAACTAATATATTTATATATATGTGTGTTCAATTACAACCATGAATATTAATAAATATACAAATGATATAGGTTCGTGAATCTGAGGCCAACCCTACATTTTGTTCAGTGTCGTCATATGTATTTTACTACAAAATACATTAGGTGAGTTTCATTTGATTCCCTTTTTACTCTTTACATTTTTGGGACTGAGAATACATGCGCTTTTATAAATGTTTGACGCAATAGACATAAGTACCTTAACTGTATTCTATGAAAGAATTATCTAGGATTGGGGTTGATTATTATGACATGCATTAGCCCCCGGTTTCCGTTAGAGCGTATGAGCTTCCAAGCCGGGTGGATGGTTTATTATTTATGATATTTTGGCACCGGTTGTCCTATATTTTATAAACATGTGTTCAGCCTTGGGGTTTAAAGACCGGCACAGAGGTTCTATATTTTGAAGGCACATGTATTCAGCCGTGGGGTGAAAGACCGGCACATATGGTTACTATTGTATTTTGAATCCTCACCAGGTGTTCTTCATATGAAAGATATTTTTTTGTGCAGTTGGAATGGGACTTCTGCACGTTTTATAATATTTGAAATCTTGTGGTCTATTAAAATGATGAAAATGAAATGATTACTATAAACCAAGGTTGCAAAAGACGCGAGACGGGGTCGAGATGGTCGGGTCCTAAAAGGGTCGAGACGGTCGAGACGGAGGTCTAGACGGATGTTGACTAACGTTGACTTTTAAATAAAAATGTTATATATTATATATATTGTACATTACATTATTCCAAACATAAGCATTTCACACATGTTTAAATACTTCAACATTTCAAACATAAAAAAAGAAACCCTAAGTAATAGCACAATGTTTAATTTTTTTTTTTTATAAAAAAAAAACTTGAAAAAAATAAGAAAAACCCGTTTTTTCCATCTCGGACCGTGTTTGACCGTCTTTTGACCGTTTTTTGGCCGATTTCCGTTTTTTCAAACGTTTTATGTATAAACGGGACGGGGCACTCCAAAATCCGTCTACACCCCCGTCTACACCCCCGTTTTTTCCGTTTTTTACAACACTGCTATAAACTAATGAACTCACCAACCTTTTGGTTAACACTTTAAAGCATGTTTATTCTCAGGTATGAAAGAAATCTTGCGCTGTGCATTTGCTCATCTTAGAGATATTACTTGGATTCATTCATGACATATTTCAAAAGATGTTGCATTCGAGTCGTTGAATTCATCAAGATTAGTATTATTAAGTCAATTATAGTTAGATATATTATGAAATGGTATGCATACCGTCAACTTTCGATGTACTGAAAGATTGTCTTTTCAAAAACGAATACAATGTTTGTAAAATGTATCATATAAAGGTCAAGTACCTCACGATGTAATCAATTGTTGTGAATCGTTTATAATCGATATGGACTTCGTCCGGATGGATTAGGACGGGTCGCTTCAAATTATATATAAAATTATAGGTAATAATATTTATAAAAATTTATGTAATATTAATGTAAATTAGTATACGTAATAGGTATATTTTATATAAAAATATTTATTTGTTATAAAATAATAATAATGATAATCTTAATAATAATGTAAATGGTAATAATAGTAATATAATAATAATAATAATAATAATAATAATAATAATAATAATAATAATAATAATAATAATAATAATAATAATAATATAATAATAATAATAATAATAATAAAAATGAAAAAAATAAAAAGTAGTTTTATTAAAAGTGATGATTTTAATAATAATGATGATATTAATGCTAACAATAATAGCAATAATAATATTAACGATAATAATAATAATAATTATAACAAAAACTACCTTAAAATGCTAAAAAGAAAATAAACTGTCCGAGCCGGGACTCGAACCCGCGACCTCTCGTTTCTCGACCAATCACCTAACCAGCTGCGCTGCTTATACTTTCCTAATTTTATTCCCATTTAAATTATATTTAACCCGTTACATGCGTTCATCTTCTTAATCACCACCATCATAGCAATAACTCTAATCACAACTATCATCACTAATCTAAATCACTTAACCATCATTCTTTATCATCGCCATCATCAATATTCGATGTAACATATCATCATAACCATCATACCATCATCACGACACCATTATTATCGTATCATCTAATCTCATCACGTATTTCATCATTATTATCTTAATTTGCATCATCATCATCGCCTAAACATTTTCATGATTTAATCATCATCATCTTAATACATTGATTATCACAGAATCATCATGTATATCGTATATATCTTCATTTCTATAATCATTCTTCGTAACACTCCAACATCATTATCGTTATTATATGCACGTTCACAAGCAAGCCTAATAATGGGTTGTCAATTCCTACAGTAGCCATTTAGCTAAACCCATTTAATTAATCAAGCATAATAGCAGCCCAAAAGTCTTTAACCCATAATCATTTTATATCAGCCCAATAACAATCTAATCATGTACAACCCGATTTAATATCTAGTATTGGTTCGTGAATTTAGTAGGAAACAATAACTGGGGTCTTTGGTCCACCAACAAACATCATAATTATTCATTTAATTCATCAAAGTCACAAGTCATCACCTTTATTATTGTTAAACAAAACAAAAATAAGAACAGCGAGTATTAACTTTTATAGCAGTAGTAGGTTATGGTTTAAATGGGTTTTCAAAGTTTGTTTCAAAATTTAACAGAAAATAGGAGCTAGGATCAATTATAGCAGCTGGTAGCAAGGGTGGCGAGTTGGTGGTTTATGGTGGTGGAGGTAACGGAGGTGGTTACATGGTGTTTATTGGAGGTCGAAACAGAAGTATTTGAAAAAGAAGGAAAAGATGATAATAAGTGTGGGTTTAGGGTTGTTTGGTCATACACATGAGCTTGTTTGGATTTCGAATATAGCACATAAAGTATACAGTCGTAGGTGATGATGATTGTGGGTGTAATTGACTAGTAACCGGTAATAGTGAAAGGATCGATCACGGTGGTTAAATGGGTTGATGATCGAAGGAGTGTCCGATGATGTTATTGGTCCTGGTAACTGAAACTAAGAAACAAAGGCGATATGAGTTTGGTTTCTGGGTTGCATCCGAATAAAGGCAGGAACAAAGAGATGGTTTAATGGTTCAAGTGTAACCGTCTTCGGACAGATTTAGAAATAGGCACAAGTAATCGGTGAAACGGTTATGATATTTGTGATCAATGAGGTTCCAAGAGGTGGATTTTGAGTGTTGATGTATGTCTCGTTGAAACATAAAAAAAATATGAGGAGGAAAGAAACAAAAGAGAAAAGTGACGGGTGTTTGTTTGTGATGTTGAAGATGGTGGTTAATAATGGCGGTTGATCATAGGTGATCGAGGGATGAAGGTGGTGATCAATGATGGTTCGTGGTTTCATCTAAGAAGAAGGTGGTGCGTGTGGTTGTTGCTGCGAAAGCAGGAAGAAGAACAATGTGGTGGTTGTAGGTATTGAGTGATGGAGATGGTGATTAACAATTGAGGTTGGTGATTCATTAAGGAAGTGGGTAAGGTTTTATATCCCTGCATATATGAATATGAATATATTGTATATATAGAATATAGTATGAGATGGTTGGTTATGGAGTCTAAAAGCGAATAGTAAAACAGTATTCCTAATTCTAATCCCATGAATTGTTGTTGGTTGTCTGGCATATGTATATAATATATGTGTGGAGATAGTGGAGATTTGATACTAATAAAATATAAGATAGCAAATCTTAATTCTCAGCATAATTGAATGGTAATAGTCCAGCAGTTGACAAATAATAGAGATATCAATTAATTTATTTCAATGGGTGTTTGGATTTATGCTCAGAAGATATGAAGGTAGGGTACATTTATATAATAAGTAAAAGTGATAATAGGATTTTGAGAATAATTAAAGTCTCAATGTACACAAATAATAATGTAGTTAGTTTGAAAAATTGGTTTTGATAATTGTACTAAAAGAAACTAAAAGTGGTGGTGGGTTAGTGATATTAATTATATATGTCTTGTAGGGTTTATATATAATAACATAAATAATAATGTAATAAACATAAAAAAAAATAGCAACCGTGTGATACAACAAATGCTGGTTGGCATACTTAAACTTTAGATTTTTATTACTAACAATTTTTAACTGAGTGTTACATTGTGCTCCTTGATAATTCAGTGGCGGATAAAAGTTCTCAAAAAAAATTCTAAATTTTTAATTTAAATATATTTATTTATTTTGGTCCTTATGATATAAAATTCGAGCATTAACTATTAAATAAAAATTATATTAATTATCCACTCCCAATGTAACATCCCGCCTTTTTCCATTTACTTTTCCGTTTAACTATTTAAGTTCCGTTATATGTTTATAACACATCTCGTTAATACGCGTTTGAATTATCTCGTTTAGGTAATTCCCGTACCCGTTTCCTAAGTTGAGGGACTAAAGTTGCCAAATGGAGAAAGAGATGACTAGGTCAACTAGTCAACTCTTTCCCCTCCATTCATTTTATCACCTCCCAAATAATACTTCACCTTTTTCTCTCAAAACCCTCAAACCTTCAATCATCATCCAAATTCGTTCAAGAAGGATTCGATCAAAACAAATTGCATATTTGAACTCCTCGTGATCTCCTCTTCGTTTCCATACCGATTTCATCAATTTTGGGTAACTTTCTAAAATCACTAATTCTTGTGTTCTTGAGATTTTTAAGTTATAAGGTTGTTAATTAGTGTCTATGGCTCGAGTCTAGTTTGTTTATGTGATTTGTATGCTCGTTTTTGATATTTTGATGTAACTAGTTCATATTGAAAGAATGCTTGCTTAATCTTGAGTTTTAGGTGTTCATATGTTGTTGAATGATGAAAGTTCATGTTTTAATTGTGTTCCTAACATCACTAGCTTCAAATTGGTATGTAGGTTGACATGGATTAGTTTCATATGCAAGATTGTTGAATTTGTGATTTTGGATTAGGGTTTGATGAGCTTTACATGAACTTTTGATGCGTCAAATGCTATGAGATATTGTTGTTAAGTGTTTTGTTGCAATGTGTGTTTGATTACCTTCGAAACGGCATAACATACATGTAAATTGGTTGCCCGAATCATAAAATGCGTTTTTGGAACTTAAACTTTGATTATGAATGTTTAATTACGGTTTTTGGTTGTTGTAAGTGGAAGTTTGATTGATGAAATGTACTTAGTTGTATTCCTCGTCAAAATACCTTTCCAACGATATATAATAGGCATTATAAGTGTTTGCGGGTCAAGAGTTGGGTTGGAAAAGGTTTTGGCTCGTGCATACTTGGGAAAACAGAAACAGACCTGCACAGAGGGTGGCGCGGCGCGCCCCTACCCCGCGCGGCGCGCCAAATGGCCTGGCCAGAATTCTGTCCAACTTGGTCAATTTTTGAATAATGTTTGGCATGCTACGCACCTCCGATTAACATGTAACTTGGCCAACATGCTCATATATGATTTCTAAGATTAGAAAAATAGTTCGGAACCCGACCCGAACGTGTTGACTTTCGTTGACTTTGACCGACCAAAGTTTGACTTTTTGTCAAACTTAACCAAATGATTATGCAACCTTCCTAACTTATTTATATACTTGTATCTTGCATGAAACTTGGCAATTTGATTTCACATGCTAAATAATCGGGTCGTAACGAGCCATAGGACTAATTGAACATCTTTGACCTATCGTGTTTACCGTTATTGATACAACCTATTGTTTAGGTCAAGACTAGCATTGTTCTTTGCACACGTTTACTTGTTGAAGTACTTTACTACTCGTGCACTCAAGGTGAGATCATAGTCCCACTTTTACTCTTTTTGAACTTATATTTGGGATGAGAAAACATAAACGATTCTTTTGAACTAAGTGAACACAAGTACAGGAAAACAAACATTCTACATACGAGTTTAGAACAAAATCCTCAATTCGATTATCATTAGTTACACTTGCCGGGTGTAAGCGAGAACTTATGTTGTATGGATCCATATGGGTTTGACAAACCCTCATTCAAACGGTTCGCTACCGTTTACGAATGAAATATATTTTCGAGAAACAGTGTATGTTCTAGCACTAAGTGATGGGGTTCAATGGAAGGAAACGTTAAGCATTGATAATTGGGTGCTCGTGAAACAAACTTTTGGAATGTATTACTATTATCTCATTGATGCAAATCTTGTGGTTCACTTGTACTTATTTACTTAAACCTATGATTTCACCAACGTTTTCGTTGACAGATTTCTATGTTTTTCTCAGGTCCTTGAACGATACATGATACATGCTTCCGCTCATTATTTTGATACTTGCATTGGATGTCGAGTATACATGCATACATGGAGCGTCTTTTGGATACTTTTAAATTGTGTCGCATAAGTTTCATTTGTACTTAAACTTGGTATCGTAACTTGTGGTGGAACTATTCTTGTAAAACTTGAACAACCTTTACATTTGAAATGAATGCGACATATCTTTTGGTCAACGTTGTTTTAAAGACTTATGACCACGTAACGGGACCTAAGTAGACGGCGCCGTCAATGACGATTTGGTCGGGTCGCTACAGATGGTATCAGAGCGTTGGTTGTAGGGATTTAGAGTTCATTAGTGTCAACCCCGAGTCATAGGGTACATTGGTGAGTCTAGACTACAACCGGCATATAGACTTGAAGTAGGAATTACTTGACTACTTGTGCATTTATACTCGAACGTTTCTACTCATATCTACTCTTAGTTCATCTTAATCTCACGTTGTTTAATTTGATTGACACGCCACCTTGACTATATGAAATGATGTCGAATGCACATATGAATTAGGGTAATATAATTTCCGGGATTATATTACGGTGACTCGTATGAACGTTCCGACATTATGACATAAAGAATTTAAGGCGAGTCGAAAAAAAAAAAAAAAAAAAAAAAAAAAAAAAACTTCTCTTTATCTTTATTCTATATCACGGTTAGTATTATTGAGAATACTAATCAATGATATTCTTGTGTCTTGAAGGAACAATGGCTCCTCGTCGTGTACGCCGCAATGAAACTCCCGAACAAGCTCTCGAACGGATGATAGCTACCGCCGTAGATGCGGCCATGGCCGGTCACTCATCCAACAACAATAATAATAACAACCACAACAACAACAACAACAACAACAATGGAGCCGGAAACTCAAACGAGGGATGCTCCTATAAAGCTTTCATGGGGTGCAAACCTCACACTTTTGATGGAACCGGGGGACCGGTCGTGCTCACCCGATGGTTTGAGCAAACGGAAGCCGTCTTTAGCATAAGCGGTTGTCGGGACCAAGACAAGGTCAAATACTCCACTCACACTTTCTCCGGAATTGCTCTAACATGGTGGAACACCTATGTTCAATCGGTGGGTACCGATGAAGCTCATGCCCTCTCTTGGGCCGATCTAAAGGAAAAGATGATTGTTGAATATTTTCCGCGCGAAGAAACCCGAAAGCTTGAGGAAGAACTAAGAGCTTTGAAAGCGGTCGGAAACAACCTTAAAGCTTATAATCAACGCTTCGCCGAACTATCCTTGATGTGTCCTAATCTTGTTAACCCCGAATCTCAAAGGATTGAGCTCTACATGCTCGGTCTTCCAAAAAGCATCAAACAAGGGGTGATGTCATCCAAACCCACTACTCATCAAGCCGCTATGAACATGGCTCGCCAACTAATCGAAACGGTTGACGAAATCGTAGTTCTGGCACCTAAAGCCGAGGATAAATCGAGCGGCAACAAAAGAAAGTGGGAACCCTCCCAATCAAGCAACAACAACTTTGCTAAGAAGCCTTACACCTCCGACGGCAAGAAAGGTTATGCCGGGAACCTACCTCTTTGCAACAAATGCAACAAACATCACTTTGGCGAATGTAGTAAGATAATTTGCCACCGGTGCCAAGGAGTTGGTCATAAGGCCAACGATTGTAAAAGTGCCACTCCCGTCGCTCGAAAGTGGCCCAATGCACCAAAGACGGGCACTTGTTACGAATGTGGCCAAACGGGTCATTATAGAAATGCATGCCCGAAAAGGAAAGATAACACCAATACGCGCGGCCGAGCTTTCAACATCAACACCGAGGAAGCCCGGGATGACACTGAACTAGTCACGGGTACGTTCCTTCTCAACAATTCTTATGTCTCTTGCTTATTCGATTCGGGTGCCGATAAATGCTTTGTATCCAAGACTTTGACTCATTCTTTTAGCACTCCACCTCTTCCATTAGATACCACTTATACCATTGAAGTAGCTAACGGAAAACTATTAAGTGCCGACACATATTACCGGGGGTGTACGTTAAACATTTTGGGTAAGGAATTTGAAATTGACTTGATACCCATGGAACTAGGAAGCTTTGATGTAATAATCGGTATGAATTGGTTAGTCAAAACGAAATCTCACATTCTTTGTGATCTTAACGCAATCCGAATTCCTATCGAGAATGGTGAACCTTTGATTGTTTATGGCGATAAGAGTTGCACCAGACTCAACCTCATTTCGTGCCTTAAAGTTAGAAAACTACTCCGTAAGGGTTGTTTTGCGATCCTTGCCCACGTTAAGAAAGTCGAGTCCGATGAGAAGCACATCGATGATGTGCCAATTGTTAGTGACTATTCCGATGTATTTCCCGATGAATTGCCGGGTCTTCCGCCTCATCGACCGGTTGAATTCCAAATCGATCTTATTCCGGGAGCCGCACCCGTAGCGCGTGCACCATATAGACTCGCTCCATCTGAAATGCAAGAATTGCAAAGTCAAATCCAAGAACTACTTGATCGTGGTTTTATCCAACCTAGCCATTCACCTTGGGGCGCTCCGATTTTGTTTGTTAAAAAGAAAGACGGATCCCTACGAATGTGCATTGATTATCGCGAACTAAATAAATTGACGGTTAAGAACCGATATCCTCTTCCTCGCATCGATGACCTCTTTGATCAACTACAAGGGTCTTGTGTATATTCGAAAATCGATCTCCGCTCGGGTTATCATCAATTGAGGGTTAAGGGGGAAGATGTCTCCAAAACCGCTTTCCGAACTCGTTATGGTAGTTATGAATTCCTTGTCATGCCATTTGGTCTCACTAACGCACCGGCGGTGTTCATGGATCTTATGAACCGCGTGTGCAAACCGTATCTCGATAAATTCGTTATTGTGTTCATCGATGACATATTGATCTATTCTAAAAATGAAGAAGAGCACAAACAACATCTCCGACTTGTGCTTGAACTTTTAAGACAAGAACAACTCTATGCCAAATTCTCCAAGTGTGAATTTTGGTTAAAGGAAGTTCAATTTCTTGGTCATGTTGTAAGTGACCAAGGTATTAAAGTCGATCCATCGAAAATCGAAGCCATTAGCAAATGGGAGACTCCTACTACTCCTACTCACATTCGTCAATTTTTGGGTCTCGCCGGGTACTATCGTAGATTCATCGAAAATTTCTCTTTGGTTGCACGTCCTCTAACCGCCTTGACTCACAAGGGAAAGAAATTCATTTGGGCGACCGAACATGAATCCGCATTCCAAATCTTGAAAACGAAGCTAACCACCGCTCCTATCTTGTCACTTCCCGAAGGCAATGATGACTTTGTTGTATATTGCGATGCCTCAAAACATGGTTTTGGGTGTGTATTGATGCAACGAACGAAAGTCATTGCTTATGCTTCTCGACAACTTAAAATTCATGAACGAAACTATACGACACATGATCTCGAACTCGGAGCCGTTGTCTTTGCACTTAAAATGTGGAGACACTATCTTTATGGAACCAAGAGTACTATCTTTACCGACCACAAAAGTCTCCAACACATTTTCGATCAAAAGCAACTAAACATGAGACAACGACGGTGGATTGAAACTTTGAACGATTACGATTGCGAGCTTCGTTACCATCCCGGGAAGGCAAATGTAGTAGCCGATGCCTTAAGTCGAAAAGAAAGAGTGGTGCCTCTCCGTGTCCGAGCTTTAAACATCACCATTCACACCAACCTTAATAGCCAAATTCGGGTAGCCCAAGATGAGGCTCTTAAGGATGAAAACATCTCGCTCGAACACTTGAACGTCCTCACCTCTCGATTCGAAGTTAAAGAAACCGGACTCCGATATTTCGTCGGAAGAATTTGGGTGCCTAGTTATGGGGACCTACGAAGCCTTATTTTAGATGAAGCCCATAAGTCACGATACTCGATTCACCCCGGTGCCAATAAGATGTACCACGACCTTAAACAGCTATATTGGTGGCCGAATATCAAAAGGGAAGTAGCTACTTATGTTTCCAAGTGTTTGACATGTTCCAAAGTCAAAGCCGAACACCAAAGACCGTCCGGACTACTTCGACAACCCGAGATCCCGCAATGGAAGTGGGAAGGGATAACGATGGATTTTATCACCAAACTACCAAAAACGACGGGCGGTTATGATACCATTTGGGTTATTGTTGACCGTCTCACCAAATCCGCACACTTCCTTGCCATGAAAGAAACGGACAAAATGGAGAAACTTGCACAACTTTACATTAAGGAGATCGTAGCCCGACACGGTGTACCTTTATCGATTATCTCCGACCGAGATGGCCGTTTCGTTTCTAGATTTTGGCGTACATTGCAAGAAGCGTTGGGAACGCGTTTAGACATGAGCACCGCATATCATCCTCAAACCGATGGACAAAGCGAACGTACAATTCAAACCTTAGAGGACATGTTACGAGCTTGCGTGGTTGACTTCGGAAAAGCTTGGGACAAGCACTTACCTCTCGCCGAGTTCTCTTACAACAATAGTTATCACGCGAGTATTAAAGCCGCACCTTTTGAAGCGCTATATGGCCGCAAATGTCGTTCACCTCTTTGTTGGGCCGAGGTAGGCGACGTGCAAATCACCGGACCCGAACTCATTCACGAAACCACCGAGAAAATCGTTCAAATCCGAGATAGGCTTAGGACGGCCCGAAGTCGTCAAAAGAGCTATACCGATAAACGACGCAACGATCTTGAATTTCAAGTCGGTGACCGAGTAATGTTAAAAGTCGCACCTTGGAAGGGTGTAATCCGTTTTGGGAAACGCGGGAAGCTAAATCCGCGGTATATTGGTCCTTTCGAAATCTTGGAGCGTATTGGAACCGTTGCTTATCGTTTGGATCTTCCGCCTCAATTGAGCTCCGTTCATCCTACTTTCCATGTATCCAACTTGAAAAAGTGTCTTGCCGAACCCGATATCGTCATTCCTCTCGAGGAGCTTACCATTGATGACAAACTTCATTTTGTGGAGGAACCGGTTGAAATTGTGGACACCTCCGTCAAGACATTGAAACAAAGTCGAATCCCGATTGTTAAAGTCCGTTGGAACGCCAAAAGGGGACCCGAGTTTACTTGGGAAAGACAAGATCAAATGCAAAGGAAGTATCCTCATCTATTCGTGAATTCGGAAACGCAAGATCTCGAGGAAGAAACAACGACTACTACGCCTACTTAAATTTCGGGACGAAATTTCTTTTAAGGTGTAGGTAATGTAACATCCCGCCTTTTTCCATTTACTTTTCCGTTTAACTATTTAAGTTCCGTTATATGTTTATAACACATCTCGTTAATACGCGTTTGAATTATCTCGTTTAGGTAATTCCCGTACCCGTTTCCTAAGTTGAGGGACTAAAGTTGCCAAATGGAGAAAGAGATGACTAGGTCAACTAGTCAACTCTTTCCCCTCCATTCATTTTATCACCTCCCAAATAATACTTCACCTTTTTCTCTCAAAACCCTCAAACCTTCAATCATCATCCAAATTCGTTCAAGAAGGATTCGATCAAAACAAATTGCATATTTGAACTCCTCGTGATCTCCTCTTCGTTTCCATACCGATTTCATCAATTTTGGGTAACTTTCTAAAATCACTAATTCTTGTGTTCTTGAGATTTTTAAGTTATAAGGTTGTTAATTAGTGTCTATGGCTCGAGTCTAGTTTGTTTATGTGATTTGTATGCTCGTTTTTGATATTTTGATGTAACTAGTTCATATTGAAAGAATGCTTGCTTAATCTTGAGTTTTAGGTGTTCATATGTTGTTGAATGATGAAAGTTCATGTTTTAATTGTGTTCCTAACATCACTAGCTTCAAATTGGTATGTAGGTTGACATGGATTAGTTTCATATGCAAGATTGTTGAATTTGTGATTTTGGATTAGGGTTTGATGAGCTTTACATGAACTTTTGATGCGTCAAATGCTATGAGATATTGTTGTTAAGTGTTTTGTTGCAATGTGTGTTTGATTACCTTCGAAACGGCATAACATACATGTAAATTGGTTGCCCGAATCATAAAATGCGTTTTTGGAACTTAAACTTTGATTATGAATGTTTAATTACGGTTTTTGGTTGTTGTAAGTGGAAGTTTGATTGATGAAATGTACTTAGTTGTATTCCTCGTCAAAATACCTTTCCAACGATATATAATAGGCATTATAAGTGTTTGCGGGTCAAGAGTTGGGTTGGAAAAGGTTTTGGCTCGTGCATACTTGGGAAAACAGAAACAGACCTGCACAGAGGGTGGCGCGGCGCGCCCCTACCCCGCGCGGCGCGCCAAATGGCCTGGCCAGAATTCTGTCCAACTTGGTCAATTTTTGAATAATGTTTGGCATGCTACGCACCTCCGATTAACATGTAACTTGGCCAACATGCTCATATATGATTTCTAAGATTAGAAAAATAGTTCGGAACCCGACCCGAACGTGTTGACTTTCGTTGACTTTGACCGACCAAAGTTTGACTTTTTGTCAAACTTAACCAAATGATTATGCAACCTTCCTAACTTATTTATATACTTGTATCTTGCATGAAACTTGGCAATTTGATTTCACATGCTAAATAATCGGGTCGTAACGAGCCATAGGACTAATTGAACATCTTTGACCTATCGTGTTTACCGTTATTGATACAACCTATTGTTTAGGTCAAGACTAGCATTGTTCTTTGCACACGTTTACTTGTTGAAGTACTTTACTACTCGTGCACTCAAGGTGAGATCATAGTCCCACTTTTACTCTTTTTGAACTTATATTTGGGATGAGAAAACATAAACGATTCTTTTGAACTAAGTGAACACAAGTACAGGAAAACAAACATTCTACATACGAGTTTAGAACAAAATCCTCAATTCGATTATCATTAGTTACACTTGCCGGGTGTAAGCGAGAACTTATGTTGTATGGATCCATATGGGTTTGACAAACCCTCATTCAAACGGTTCGCTACCGTTTACGAATGAAATATATTTTCGAGAAACAGTGTATGTTCTAGCACTAAGTGATGGGGTTCAATGGAAGGAAACGTTAAGCATTGATAATTGGGTGCTCGTGAAACAAACTTTTGGAATGTATTACTATTATCTCATTGATGCAAATCTTGTGGTTCACTTGTACTTATTTACTTAAACCTATGATTTCACCAACGTTTTCGTTGACAGATTTCTATGTTTTTCTCAGGTCCTTGAACGATACATGATACATGCTTCCGCTCATTATTTTGATACTTGCATTGGATGTCGAGTATACATGCATACATGGAGCGTCTTTTGGATACTTTTAAATTGTGTCGCATAAGTTTCATTTGTACTTAAACTTGGTATCGTAACTTGTGGTGGAACTATTCTTGTAAAACTTGAACAACCTTTACATTTGAAATGAATGCGACATATCTTTTGGTCAACGTTGTTTTAAAGACTTATGACCACGTAACGGGACCTAAGTAGACGGCGCCGTCAATGACGATTTGGTCGGGTCGCTACACCCAACCTCAAGTAAAATATGAAAAGTTTTGAAATTCAACAAATGGTTTCTAAATATATCCTTAATAAGCCTAAAATTTATAGAACTCATTTTCGGCTCACCGTTTATTTTAAAATAATATCAGTTTGAATTTAACTTGATTAATATCAATCGGAACATCAATGAGTATTACAATTATTTAATATTTATTTTTAATATACATTATTTGTATATATATATATGTTTTAAATAATAATTATTATTTTTACATAATTAATTTCTAACAATTACATCATATATTATATTTCAAATCATATATATATTTATTTAAATATATACATATCTATTTAAAATTAGTTGTTCGTGAATCGTTGGAAATAGTCAAAGGGTAATTTGAATATATGAACATGGTTTCCAAAATTTTCGAGACTCACAATTACAGACTTTGCTTATTGTGTCGGAATTATAAAAAGATTAAGTTTAAATTTGATCGGAAATTTTCGGGTCATCACACAAAACTGCCGAAGAAGTTGAAACTCTTATTAATAAGTTGGTTGCTCATTCCCATGAATGGAACCAAGACTTAGATATTTCTCGTTCGGTAAAATCTTTAGTTTTGATTCCGAAGATATGGTTAAAGCTATGAATGTGCAATTGGGTAATTTAGGAAGGCAAATTGAAGAGCTTATTAAGGAAATGCATATGATTAAGGTATGTTGTGAAAAATGCCAAGGTCCTCATGCTACTAAAGATTATGTTGCTAGTCTTACCATGGAGCAAGTTGAGAATGTTTCGTATGTTAATCAATTTCAAGGAAACCCGAACTACCGTAATAATTATAATATGCCTTATCTTGCTAATAATAAAAACCCACCTGGGTTCTTTACTGTTAGAGCACCCTTCATTCCAAATTCTTTTAATGATAAGAAATCTAATCTTGAAGAAAGCATCCTCACTTTCATCAAAAATCAAAATGAAGCTAATGATAACATAAAGGCTCAACTTTCCCAAGTACAAAATAATCATCAAGCGTCCATTCAAAACCTAGATGAAAGGACCCGTTCATATACATTATAAACGATTCACAATAGTTGATTACATCGCGAGGTATTTGACCTCTATATGATACATTTTACAAACATTGCATTCGTTTTTAAAAGACAAACTTTCTTTACAACGAAAGTTGACGGCATGCACACCATTTCATAATACATCCAACTATAATTGGCTTAATAATAATCTTGATGAACTCAATGACTCGAATGCAACGTCTTTCAAAATATGCCGTGAATGACTCCAAGTAATATCCTTAAAATGAGCTAATGCACAGCGGAAGATTTCTTTAATACCTGAGAATAAACATACTTTAAAGTGTCAACCAAAAGGTTGGTGAGTTCATAGGTTTATCATAACAATCATTTCAATATATTAATAGACCACAAGATTTCTGTTTATAAATATATGTACACTCGCAAGTGTATAAAAGTATTCTATAAGTTGTAGGCACCCGGTAACAAGCCTTAACGTTCATGTTTTACCCTCTGAAGTACACCAGATTAGGTGTGTTTAAAATAACCTCGAAGTACTAAAGCATCCCATAGTTAGGATGGGGTTTGTCAGGCCCAATAGATCTATCTTTAGGATTCGCGCCGACCATACATAGACAAGTAGTTTAATGTTACCAAGCTAAGGGTATATTTCTGGTTTAAACCCACGTAGAATTAGTTTTAGTACTTGTGCCTATTTCGTAAAACATTTATAAAAACAGCGCATGTATTCTCAGTCCCAAAAATATATATAAAAGGGAGCAAATGAAACTCACAATACTGTATTTCGTAGTAAAATACATATAACATCATTTAACAAGTGCAAGGTTGGCCTCGGATTCACGAACGTATCAATATTGAGATTCAATATTGCAGGAAAGTATGTAGACGCAACGGAGATGATAAACACTAGATTGACCTCACGAGCATACCCATGAACCATACCCATCACCTCCATAGCTATAACCCATAATTTCCTTAGCTTCGACTCATTCAAAAAAACTATTTTGAACTCACTCGGACAGTACTCCGTCATTTTATGTATACTAATAATATCTTGAAATAATACAGAGCAAATATATATATATATAAATCGATTAAGAGAGTTTAGAGAAATATATTTTCAAGTTTCTATGAAATAATAGAACCTATTGAATTCTATTTATAATAGATTTTTGAATTATTAAAGTGAATTATTAAAGTATGAATTATTAAAGTATGAATTATTAAAGTGAATTATTAAAGTATGAATTATTAAAGTAAATTATTAAAGTATGAATTATTAAAGTGAATTATTAAAGTGAATTATTAAAGTATGAATTATTAAAGTGAATTATTAAAGTTAAAGTAAAGTAAAAGTAAAGTAAAGGTAAAATTAAAGTATAGTAAAAGTATAAAAACTATGTATGTATAATACGCGTATAAATATATATAATATTAATTTAAATCGTTATATATATTTAATGAAATAAAATATAAATATCATTATATTTATTATACTGGTTAAGTAATGAGTTGTCAAAAGTGATTCTAGATATTTATAAAAGTTATATACGTTTTAATAATAAAGTTCTTTTTAAACTGAAAACGTCTTTGTACGTTTGAAAATAGATTAATAGAATATTATGGAAACCAATTCTCCACTAATTTTTGTCTAACTTTCGTAAATGACACTTTTTGTTTTTATTTATAAATAGCTTTACAAATTATTCTGAATATCCTTAAGAGGAATAGATTTTCTCAAATCATAGTGGACCTCTCAATAGAGACTTGTAATCATAATTCAATGTTTCTGATAATTCAATCATTTAATATTTTTTTTAATTTGGTCGAAAATCATATTTAAACAAATACATTCGTGTAAAGTATTATACATTTAATACTTTATTAATATTCTCAAGTTATAATATATATATACATATACATATCTATTTATATATAACGGTTCGTGAATCGTCAGAATTTGGTCGAGGTTATAATGAATGTATGAACACAGTTTAAAATTCTTGAGATTTAACTTAACAAACTTTGCTTATCGTTTCAGAATAATATAAAGATTAAAGTTTAAATTTGGTCGGAAATTTCCGGGTCGTCACAGTACCTACCCGTTAAAGAAATTTCGTCCCCGAAATTTGATAGAGGTCGTCATGACTAACAATGAGAATGTTATTATAATGATTATAGAGTTTTATCATGTTCAAGAAGAATGGATAAAATAATTCGATTACTCGAAGCGTGTGAGTGAAGTTATCGTAAATGAATGAAATAAGATAATAGTGATTCGTCGTATCTTTTGACGTCATCATGATTGATCTCCGAAAAGAAAATATTTGTAATCTATATTGGATTTGATTATTCGGCGATTAAGGAAATTATGATCCTCTTCGAATTAATGCGATAATCTATTTTGATTTCTCTATCGGATATTTCACTATAAATCCACCTCATTTGTTTTCTTACAACTCACACCTTCTCAACTCATATTTTAAAGTATTTGTCAATATGCTTCATCCAGTGCTGATTCTTGATATACTCCTCACTTTCATATCTGTCGCTCTTCTTTTTCATCTGCCTCCAGAAGAATCTATTTACTTCTACTATACTCTTGGTTTTATAGTGTTTTTAGTTCTCTCGTGTCTTTATATTGCTATATGCATTGTATTATACGGTTTGTGATTTCTGGGTTGTTGTTGGGTTTTATATCTTCCCTTATATTTCAAAGTCCTTGCTTCTTCTATAATCATTGTCATCCACAGTTAATGCTCTCTTCTATTTGCTATGATTTATACTCCCATTTCTAGTTCAGAGCTTTATCCTTTCGTTTCTTCTTCTTGCGATTAAGCACCGCTTGTAATGGTCCAGAATTTGCAGATATAAATTTCGGAATGAACATTGTTAATGTTCTAGGAAGGAAATTGTAATGGAACGATCTTGACTTGTCAAATTACCATAATACCTCGGAAAAGGCCGAATCATCAAGAAATATTTTCTTGATATTTAGAGATCAAAGAGAATACAAGAGTCGTGTAACATAGCACATGATGACGTTATGATCTGTGAATCATCATGTTCCATTTAGAAACTCAGCATGAATTACTGTAATATAATCACGTTGATCAAGTGTCATTATATTATACTAACTCATGCTTCAGCTCCCAATACTTCTTCAAGAATATTCCTATTTTAAACTCGAATGTTTCAGAATTTAGAAACTAAAATAGTTTCTTTTATGATATAATACAGATAGCGCGAAGAGGTAAATGATTTCAGATAAGAATAATTATAAAAATATCTTCAGAAGTATGGATGATATTTATAATGAAAGATACGATGATATCTTAGAATGTCTAATATCAGAGGATGATGAAGGATATTGTCCGCAGGGGTTTAGAGCCAGGAGCAAGGTATTCGTTAATGAATTAAGCAAGTACTGAATCATTTGGATTCTTTGAAGGCAGGTTCAGCCTTTGTGATTTGTCCACAGCCTCCTTCATACTTTGCTCAATCCGTTTTCCAGTTCCAAAGCTTCTCTTTTTCTGAGCTTTGCCAATATACTATCCTTTATCATCCAACTTTTTACTGTTAAGGTCGTTTACAGTTTTTGCTGCTTCATCAGCATTTTTCAAAATTTCGAGAACTGGTTCGCAGTTTAGGGTGTTTTTCAGAAATTTCTCATTCAAAGAATGTAAGTCTTGGAGGTAGACGTTGTGTGTATATGTAATTGTTGATGTAGACATGCTGCGAGGTTTCAAAATACTGATTGCTGATTCTCAATAATTAGTATGGCAATTCTTGTTATAAGGTACGAATGAGTATATGATAGGGTTTCGATAATTATAATGATTTTTTTTTTTGGAAAGTCAAAGATCAGTGAAGTTGTTGGTAAGTTTATTGCTAATGTGGTGAATATAAATGATTCCCCGGTAACGTTGGCGAAAGGGCAACGTATCTATCGAGGTTATAATAAGACTGTTTTGATTGAGAAGTCGAAGTTGACTTGCTGGAGCTGTGACAAAACTATCTATTTTGAAACGGAATTGAAAAGTTTTTTTAGCTAGTAAATGCCAAAGGGTCTAACACGGATACGCGTCGAAGTATGACTTGGGTTTTGAGAGTTTTTCAGGTGTATAACTGTGGGTAACATGTGGTTGGATCATCATCTCGATTGTTCCTTAGTTGAAGTGTCTTCAGGAATTTCGAAGGGTTTGAGCACATATTGTAATCGTTAATACATATGATGTTCTAACATAGTTTTGAAGTCAAAGTATAGCTTTGAAAGATATAGGAATCTAAGAGTGATGATACTGGTTATATTTCGAATTGAATTATGCGATTTCAAAATCAGAATATGTAATTGAATTTGAATGAGTATGATTGTTTTGATTTATATGAAAGAATGGATATTGTTGTGAAAGTAGGGAGTATAGTTGATGATTGCTGAATCAGTTTCGAAAAATGTAATATATTAATTGTGAATTTATATATCTCTCGGGTATTACCTACCCGTTAAAAAAAATTTCACAATTAATATTTTGTACAAAAGAAGTTTATTACAGTCTTTATGAAAATATATGTGTATATTTTCTTTAGATGTAATATAGATTTAATGAGTTAATATTAAATTAAACTCATTTGTTTTATGGTTGGAACTAGAATTGAGTAATCCCTAAAACTTTATAAATTGCATAAGTATTTCTTCAATAATATTGAAATTATGAATCATTACTTTGTTATTTGTTGGTTTTCGTGAAATTCTTGTGAACTTCGCAAGGTACGAATGATGTTATTTGAAAAGTTTTGAGTACATCGATGATGAAAGTGTAAAATCAAACATATATTCGAATAATACACTTGATTTATTATGAATTGGATTTTTATTGAATTGAGACAGAGATTGTAATTAACGATAGTTAAGTTGCGGACGAAGAACGTACATCATTGCATATTTGTAATATGAATTAACTGAGTAGTTAAGATTCACACATAATAGCTTAGTACGGGAAGATTTATTATGGTTTAAAAATTTATACATATAAAATATACATATAAATCTTTCGATTGGAAATGAGTTAATACTTCATAACTCGTTGATACAATATATTTGTTGTTGATTCGTAATGATGTCCACAATGATTCTTGAACTGACAGAGTTTGTGATGTTACAGGTGTTGTTGATTCTGACGATACTGACGGCACTGACTGTGTTGATGATGCTACGGTTCTGTTGATGCTGTTGGTAAAACAATTCTAGCTTGTAAATCGTACACCATTTTTGATCAAAGTTTCTACTCTACCATCTCCGTTCACTCATCCGATTTACGGTCAGAATTAAATAATCTCTAAGATTTTGGAGATTACATAACTGCCGCAGAGATATCTCTTCAATGAAGTTTATGAATTAATACTTCATCGTTTGTTGTTGTTGATATTCCTGGATATTTACAGGGCGTATGACGTTGATGTTTGAGATACAGATTGTGATGTTGCGGTGTGAGATGTGGATGTTGTTGTTGGTGGTGGTGATGGTACTGTTGGTGTTGCTGATGGTGGTACTGTTTATGCTGCTGGTGCTGCTGCTGGTATTTATAACCTTTGCACCATATTCTCCAAAGCCACTACTCGAGCGCGAAGCCCGTTGACTTCTTCTATTACACCGGGGTGATTGTAGGTTCGGATGAGCGGATAAATAAAATCTAGAATTTAGTGTAGTATGTAATCGTGACGAGATACTCTAGAAATAAGAGAGAAAATGGTGTTTCGGATAGGTTCGCCGGTAAGTGCTTCAGGTTCTTCGCCAAGAGGGCAATGTGGTGGATGGAAGGGATCACCTTCTTCTTGTCTCCAATGATTAAGGAGGCTACGAACCCATCCCCAATTCATCCAGAATCATTGATGACTAATTGGTTGATCCATTCCGGTCACACTGCTTTCGGAACTTGAGTGGGATTCCATTTTGGAATCCGAGGGACTTGAACAAATGACAAATTCCATTTCGTACGATTGAATAAAGAATTTTTCGATATGAAATGATTTTCCGGCTATCGGGTGGTATTCTAATTATATAGAGCAAAAGGTTTCGTAGATTACGGAGGAATTTACAGAATATGTCAGGCAAAGTTTACAGTAACAGATACGCTAAGATATGAATTAGCAGATACGCTAAGATATGAATTTTGTCTATACACTATTCATGCAATCAATGCAATAAGATGTGTCTAGACTAAGAATGATAAGCAGGTAATTTCCGACAAAAATGATGACCAAAACTTTTGACATGCAGACACGATCGAAGTCCAGACTCACTAATGCATCCTATCGACTATTAGTTAGACATACTAATGCAGACCTGGTTCACTAAGACCACCGCTCTGATACCAACTGAAAGGACCCGTTCATATACATTATAAACGATTCACAATAGTTGATTACATCGCGAGGTATTTGACCTCTATATGATACATTTTACAAACATTGCATTCGTTTTTAAAAGACAAACTTTCTTTACAACGAAAGTTGACGGCATGCACACCATTTCATAATACATCCAACTATAATTGGCTTAATAATAATCTTGATGAACTCAATGACTCGAATGCAACGTCTTTCAAAATATGCCATGAATGACTCTAAGTAATATCCTTAAAATGAGCTAATGCACAACGGAAGATTTCTTTAATACCTGAGAATAAACATGCTTTAAAGTGTCAACCAAAAGGTTGGTGAGTTCATAGGTTTATCATAACAATCATTTTAATATATTAATAGACCACAAGATTTCCGTTTATAAATATATGTACACTCGCAAGTGTATAAAAGTATTCTATAAGTTGTAGGCACCCGGTAACAAGCCTTAACGTTCATGTTTTACCCTCTGAAGTACACCAGATCAGGTGTGTTTAAAATAACCTCGAAGTACTAAAGCATCCCATAGTTAGGATGGGGTTTGTCAGGCCCAATAGATCTATCTTTAGGATTCGCGCCTACCGTACATAGACAAGTAGTTTAATGTTACCAAGCTAAGGGTATATTTCTGGTTTAAACCCACGTAGAATTAGTTTTAGTACTTGTGCCTATTTCGTAAAATATTTATAAAAACAGCGCATGTATTCTCAGTCCCAAAAATATATATAAAAGGGAGCAAATGAAACTCACAATACTGTATTTCGTAGTAAAAATACATATAACATCATTTAACAAGTGCAAGGTTGGCCTTGGATTCACGAACGTATCAATATTGAGATTCAATATTGCAGGAAAGTATGTAGACGCAACGGAGATGATAAACACTAGATTGACCTCACGAGCATACCCATGAACCATACCCATCACCTCCATAGCTATAACCCATAATTTCCTTAGCTTCGACTCATTCAAAAAAAACTATTTTGAACTCACTCGGACAGTACTCCGTCGTAATATTTTATGTATACTAATAATATCTTGAAATAATACAGAAAAAATATATATATACAAATCGATTGAGAGAGTTTAGAGAAATATATTTTCAAGTTTCTATGAAATAATAAAACCTATTGAATTCTATTTATAATAGATTTTTGAATTATTAAAGTGAATTATTAAAGTATGAATTATTAAAGTGAATTATTAAAATATGAATTATTAAAGTGAATTATTAAAGTATGAATTATTAAAGTAAATTATTAAAGTATGAATTATTAAAGTGAATTATTAAAGTATGAATTATTAAAGTGAATTATTTAAGTATGAATTATTAAAGTGAATTATTAAAGTTAAAGTAAAGTAAAAGTAAAGTAAAGGTAAAGTTAAAGTATAGTAAAAGTATAAAAACTATGTATGTATAATACGCGTATAAATATATATAATATTAATTTAAATCGTTATATATATTTAATGAAATAAAATATAAATATCGTTATATTTATTATACTGGTTAAGTAATGAGTTGTCAAAAGTGATTCTAGATATTTATAAAAGTTATATACGTTTTAATAATAAAGTTCTTTTTAAACTGAAAACGTCTTTGTACGTTTGAAAATAGATTAATAGAATATTATGGAAACCAATTCTCCACTAACTTTTGTCTAACTTTCGTAAATGACACTTTTTGTTTTTATTTATAAATAGCTTTACAAATTATTCTGAATATCGTTAAGAGGAATAGATTTTCTCAAATCATAGTGGACCTCTCAATAGAGACTTGTAATCATAATTCAATGTTTCTGATAATTCAATCATTTAATATTTTTTTTAATTCCGTCGAAAATCATATTGAAACAAATACATTCGTGTAAAGTATTATACGTTTAATACTTTATTAATATTCTCAAGTTATAATATATATATACATATACATATCTATTTATATATAACGGTTCGTGAATCGTCAGAATTTGGTCGAGGTTATAATGAATGTATGAACACAGTTTAAAATTCTTGAGATTTAACTTAACAAACTTTGCTTATCGTGTCGGAATAATATAAAGTTTAAAGTTTAAATTTGGTCGGAAATTTCCGGGTCGTCACACTAGAGCGCAATGTAACTAAGTTATTTAAACTTATCGAGGGTAAAGTACCGGTTGAATCTGAAGTTTCTAAGGAAGTTCGTTTTGAAAAGTTGAATGTTATTAGGGAAATAAATAGGTTGATATTTATGAACCTGGTTTGAAGTATTTGTGGAAATTTGATATGGTAGAAGAAGAATATGATCAAGAAATAAAGAAGTTAACTGCTACTGAAGAAGATAAGTCAAATAATGCTAAGGTTCGAGGTCTTGATCGTGATGAGGTAATTTTCATGTATGAGTTGTTTGATGAGAAGGAATAGGAAGTTAATAAAAAGGTTGATGAAAATAATGAAGTTAATAGTGAAAATTCTGAAAAATCAGAATGTGAAGATAAAGATGATTGGTTGGCTGATACTATGAGACAGTTGGAAGAAAGAAGAAAGGAAGGTTTCCGCCCTCTTTATTCCTTCACAATTAATCCGGTAGATCCGTATTCATCACCTGACGTTCCTGTTGCTATGTGCACTGATCCGGGGGAATTTCAAATCCCTTGTTTAATTAGTGGTCCAATTCCAGTTATGGGATTAGCTGATACTGGTTCTAGCATTAACGTTATGCCGTTTTCCGTTTATAATCGTTTAGGATTACCGTCGTTGGAACCAATCAAAGGAAATGTCTGTTTTGCTGATAGTCGTTTACATGAGCCATTGGGGATTGTTAAAAAAGTTGAAGTTATTGTTGGTTATGCTTTCTACAAAATTGATTTTGTTGTGATGGACATGAAAGAAGATCCGATAACTCCTTTAATCCTAGGATCTCCGTTTTTAGCTACCACTCGTGCTACCATTAACTATGCTGATAATTCGCTAACTATTCGTTATGGTGCAATATTTGAATCTATTCCATTAGTTTCAAGATCCAAAGTTCCTCGCTCTAATGTGAAAATGGTTAAAGTTGATAAAGAAGAAGATGATGACTTTACCGTGGATAGAATTGTTACTGAATTTATAAAAGATCAATATAAACTTAGCACTGAAGTAAGAAAACATATCCATGAGTTGAGTGTTTCATTTGAAATGTCTTTTCGTAGGGGTCTTGACATCACATTGAATTTCTTGCAACAAATTAAAGCATTAAATGAGTATGAAAAAAGTAAGTGTGAAGAGAATAAGCCTAAGGAGTAATTTCCTAAGAAGAAAAGAGACGCGCAAACGACTCTTTAATCAAAACTACCTATCCCTTTATATATGTTTGTTAGGACTATATTATGTCCAAGTGTTTTTATTTTATTACTTTATTATGAATGTAAGAGCAATATAGCTCCTAAGTGTTTTAAATGTTTAAGTGATGAAGACCTAATAAAATATTATGTTCCTATTATGTTTGTGTTATTTAATATTTTGTTAAGTTACTTATTCAATTCAAAAGAAGTCCACAAAAGTGCTCGCAAATCATTCTATGATCCTACAAATCGAGTAACACCACTCTTTCCCTTATTTTTAATTATGTCCTTTATTTAATTATTTCATTTCTTTTATTATAAATGCAATGAGGACATTGCATAATCTAAGTGTGGGGAGGGAAGTGATTAATCACTTGAAAGATTATAAAAGATATTATCAAATTTTCCCGAAAAGGTTGAAAAATGGGTATAATTTTAAAAAAAATTCGATTTTTCGAAAGTATAAATTCTTAGTCAAATTTATGTCTTTCTACTAACTTAATCTTAATGTTAATAAATAGAACTACTCTCAATTTCGAGATCGGATTACTTGCTTAAGATAAGAAGTTAAAAGCCAAAAATTGTGAAACGAGTGCAAGCTTATAGCTACTACCATATGGCATAAGAAGCATGGACCACTGAGGCAGCAAAAGAGTCCAAATTGGGACCAAGAAAAAGACATTGCTAAAAGCAATTGTTGAAAAGGAAAAAGAGCCCAAGGAAGGCCAACAAAAGAAAAGAGTTCCAATGAGAACCATACACTTTTTAAAGTTAGAAAACAAAAGAGTCCAATGATGACCAAACTGTATAAATCTGACTTAATAACCTTTAGGATTACATGTAACCCTTGGTCTGGTTCAGACTAGTTCTTATGAATAATAAATACTAACTTCTTATTAAGACATACTTTTGACTTTGCAATTTTACTTTCATACCCATGATATAATTTATAAGGTTTACTTGAGGATAAGTAAAGGTTTAAGTGTGGGAAATTTGATAACTCCTAAATTATACAGTTTTTTGATAACATTTTGAGGAGTTATCTTAGTATTTTTGAGTCATTTTGATGCCAAAACACACTAAAATGGGTAAAAATGAGAAAAAGGTATTTCTAATGATTATGTCCAAGTTATGTATTAAACGGGATCAAAAATGAAGAAAATTTCAAATCGGCTAAATGAAGCCGCCGACATGGTTCTAAGGAAGCCGCCGGCTTTGAGGTTGAAAAGTACCAGAATGTTCCAGAATCGATAGAAATTGAAAGAACTTGTTGATCAAGAAAAAGGCAAAGGAAGTCGCCGGCTTCCCAATGAAGCTGTCGGCCTGGTTTACACGTTTTCTCAACTTATTGATCAAGTTCAAGTAAAAATGGAAACAAAATCAAGATAAAATCAGAAAGATCCGGCGAATCAAGTGAATCCACCGGCATGGCAATGAAGCCGCCGGCTTCAGTATGACGGTTACAAGAATGGCTTGCTGATTAAGTTTAACTTGCACAAGGAGTCACTGACTCAAGGCAAGCCGCCGGCTTCCCAATTGATTTTTTTATCAAAAACTCGTATACGAATTGAATTTCAAAATGTATAAACGTAGTTCTTTTAGAAATCCTTTACTCAAACTCTATGCAAAGTTTCAAATCCCAATTTTCTCTATCGAATCCAAATTTTGGAGTCAAAGTTTTTGAATTAAAAAGTCAACCTTTGTTCTTCGATCAAATTAAAGTTTTAAAGATCGTTTCTGTTGAAATTGATGTTTGAGAGAGTTTCTAGGCATCATTTGAAGCCTATTTGGTGTTGCAAGCTTTGGCTAAAACGTTCTCAATTTCAAATTCAAGTGTTGAGTTCATATTTTTTTTACACGATACAACAAGCAGTTGGGTTGTTATATTGCTCTTTTGAAGATGAAGAAGAAGATGATACATTTATACGGGTTATAAACAAATAAAACTGATTTAATACAGAAATTGGGCAATAGCCCAACGGTTCAGAGTGTTACGGGTATTCAGGAGGTCTCGGGTTCGATTCCTGCTGGTGACAACTATTTTTTTTAAACCCTTTATGAGGTAGTTCTATTTTTCTAAAAATTATTATTATTATTATTATTGTTATTATTATTAATTTTAAAATTATTATTATTGTCATTTATTAATTATTATTATTATTACTACTTTATTATTGTTATTATTATTATATTTGTTATTATTATTATTATTATTTAGGATTGTTGTTATTTAGTAATATAAGTAATAAGATTACTAGTAAAATTAATATTATCATCATTTTTGTTATTACTAATATTATTATTACCATTAAAAATGTAATTTTATCACTAATATAAGTATTAATTATCATTTATTATTATTATTATAGTACAATTATGATTATTATTATTAATAAGTATTATACATTTATGAACTAAACTTGGAAATTATGAAACTCTTATGATCTTGAATAAGATAAGTATTTAGATAAATATAAGATTTATATTGATTAGGATATAACTATGATCGTGCATATTGTAAACAAAGTATCTATACATATGTAAGTATAGGTATAAAACCGTTAAGTTCTTAAGATATTAATAATTATTATTATTAATAATATTATTATTATGATCATTACTAATATTATATTATTATTATCATTATTATCATTACTATTATTATTATTATTATTATTATTATTATTATTATTATTACTATCACTGTTATTATTATTATTTCAAATATATCAATATAAAGTTTTAATACCCAATATGATATTTTTCTAAACATCAATATAGGATAATTATAATACATAACATATCTATTACTTTAAATTTATTATATATATATATATATATATATATATATATATATATATATATATATATATATATATATATATATATATATATATATATATACACACACACACATATAGTTATACAAATTTTATGTATTTAAAATATATAAATAAATAGTCAATAAATTACTAATTTAAGAAATATATTAATATACAAATTTGTTCGATTTCGAGTATATGTTTTAATATATATACAAATGATATAGGTTCGTGAATCTGAGGCCAACCCTGCATTGTTCTGTATCGTCGTATGCATATTTTTACTATAAAATATCGTATTGTGAGTTCATTTGATTCCCTTTTACTCTTTATATTTTTGGGACTGAGAATACATGCGCTGTTTTTATAACTGCTTTATTAAATGCCTTTGAAATCTATATTTTTGAACTGAGAATTCATGAAATGTTTTTATAAATGTTTGACGCGATATGACACAAGCAAAACATTCCTCGAATGAATTATTATGCAGACAGAAGTGCTGTTGATTATGATTGAATTAGTTAGACGTGATAATTGCCACTAATTGTTGTGAATATTTCCCCTGATTATTATTGCTTGGTAACCTAAGAATTAGAAAATGGGTATGGCCCTAATTCACGCGAATCCTAAAGGTAGCTACCGGGTTTAACACCCCCACCCAGAATGTTCACTAGACGGAAGAGCTAGTGGGCGTGGTGTTTAGTACTTCGAAGTTTATATATTCTACAGACGAGATGTTCTGTTTTGAGGATATTATTGATGCGCATTATATGTTAAGGTCGGTTACCATGTTGAGCAATGAAATCAAATTGAATGTTATGTATCGAGAGAATGATTTTTATACACAGGTTATGTGTATTATATTTTGTGCACGAGATATGTGTACGGTTATTAAAAATCGCGAGGCAGCCTACGGGGGAGAAAAGGATACGAACCTACTCTGCCAAGCATAATGAAAAATGGTTTAGTACATGAGATAGGTGTACTGTATTTAAATCTTGTGGTCTATCAAAATGAAGAATTTTTACTGTTTACGATAAACTTATGAAGTCACCAACCTCTTGGTTGACACTTTAAAGCATGTTTATTCTCAGGTATGAAAGAAATCTTCAACTGTGCATTTGCTCATTTTAGAGATATTACTTGGAGTCATTCATGACATATTTCAAAAGATGTTACATTCGAGTCGTTGAGTTCATCAAGATTATTATTAAGTCAATTATTGTTGGATATATTATGAAATGGTATGCATGCCGTCAACTTTCGATGTAATGAAAGTTTGTCTTCTAAAAACGAATGCAATGTTTGTAAAGTGTATCATATAGAGGTCAAGTACCTCGCGATGTAACCAAACATAATGTATTCGTACAGATGGATTAGGACGGGTCGTTAAAGTTGGTATCAAAGCAGTGGTCTTAGCGAACCAGGTCTTGCATTAGTGTGTCTAATTGATAGTTGATTAGATGCATTAGTGGGTCTGGACTTCGACCGTGTTTTCATGTCAAAAGTTTTGCTTATCATTTTGTGTCGAAAATTAATTGCTTATCATCCTTAAAGTCTAGACACGTCTTACTGCCTCCATTGCATAGATAGTGTATAGATAAATTCGTATCTTAGCGTATCTGTTACTATAAACTTTTCCTGACAGCTTACGAAAATTCCTCCGTAATTCACGAAATCTTCTGTATTATACATAGGTATTCTATATAATTAGAATATCATCCGATATCCGAAAATCATTTCACATCTAAAACCCTTTATCTAACCGTACAAGATGGAACTCGCAACTAGTTCAAGCTCCTCAGTTTCCGATATGGATTTCCACTCGAGCTCCGAAAGCAGTGTAACTAGAATTGATCAACCAATCAGTCATCACCAATTCTGGATGAATTAGGGATGGGTTCGTAGTCGACTTAATCAATGGAGACGCGAAGAAGGCGATCCTTTCCACCAACCAAATTGCCCTCTTGACGAAGAACCCGAAGCACTTACTGGCGAACCAATCCGAAACACCATTTTCACCCTCATTTCCCAAATATCTCGCCACGATTATATTTTTTATCTAAAATTCTAAACCTTATTCATCCACTCGTTCCGACCGACAATCATCCCGGAATAATAGAAGAAGTCAACGAACTTCGCGCTCGAGTAGTCAATTTGAAGAATATGGTGCAAAATTTACCAGCTTCAGCAACATCCCCGACACCAAATGTACCATCAGTAACAACACCAGTACCATCAACAATCCATGCCTCAGCATTTCATTCTGTACCTCGAGTATAATCATCGTTCTACGTCAATTATCTTCGTTCTACATGGCGATTATGTAATCTCTAATGTTTTAGAGATAAGGTATTCTAATTCTAACGACAAATCAAATGAGTTTAATAGTATAATAACTCATTAGATCCATGATTACATCTGAAGAAAATATATATGTATATATGTTTTCATAAAGTGTGTAATTAAAAATTCTTTTGTACAAACTGTTAATGGTGAAAATATTTTAACGGATAGGTAATACCCGAGGAATATTTAGATTTCACATTAATAAGTTACACTGTACATTCTTCAAATCTGATTCAACAGTCATTTACTATCCTACTTACATCCACAGATATACGAATCCGTTCACCACAGAATAACCATTTTCATTAAATTTCATATTTGGATTTTTACTTATCAGAATCCAACAAGTGGCATAATGAAGAAAATATTTGACAAAATAAAATTTGTTAGAAACAAACGAATTAACTATGAGAAATTTTGTTAAGAATCCACGCTAACAAAATCCTAGCTAATTGTTCCTAGCTAACTGTTAATTCCTTATTACATTTTATTTACCGCAATTTAATTCTCGCAAGTTTATTTATCATCATTTAATTTCTGTTATTTATTTTACGCACTTTAAAAATGGGGACACATATACAAGGTTTTGACATATCATATTGACGCATCTATATATATTATTGGGAATAACCATAAGTCACTTTATATCGTGGTAATGCTCGAGTTAGCATATAAAGGGTCGAGGTTTATTCTACAATAATATATATACTTTGAGTTATGATCGAGTCTGAGACATGTATACAATGGGTAACGATACGTATTAATTAATTCGAATATTATATATTAAACTATATATGAATTATTTAATTACTAACTGTGGACTACTAACTGTGAACTACTAACATTAGACAATTAAAATGAATTAAAATATTGATTATAATATATGAAACTAAATATTTCTTCAAGTTTGCCATTTGATTTCATCTTAAACCTCATTTGTATCTTGACGATTACAATATGCGTTCAAAACTTTCTCGATTCTTAAAAACACCTCAATCGAGAGGATGAAGCAACCACACTTCATCTACGGAAGGAAAGATTTATGCATATAGTTATGCACCTGAAAAACTCTCGGAACATGAGTAAACGTTTAACACGTATCTGTACTAGCTCCTTTGGCGTTGTTATTACCGAAAATAACTTTGCAATTCCTTTTCAAAATAGCAAATTTTATCACAGCTCCAGCAAGACAACTTTAACTATTCATTCGAATAAACCTTATTATAACTTTGGTATATAAGTTGCCTTTCGTCATCGTTACCGGAGAACCGTTTATATTCCAACACATTAGCAGCAAACTTACCAGTAACTTCATTACTCATTGCTTAAGTCTCTCCGAAGACCCATTATATTTGTTCGTTAAAACCTATTCATATACTCATCTACACCTTATAACGAGAATTACCACACCAATTACCGAGAATTAGCAATCAGTATTTTGAAATCTCGCAGCATGTCTACATCAACAGTTATATGTATACATATAACATTTAATTCTTAGAATTGTGATCTTCAATTCTGAAATTCTGAAAAGCACCAGTCTACGAATCAATACCGTGAATTTTGAAAAATGTTGATGAAGCAGCAAAAACTATAAACGACCTTAACAGTCAAAAGTATGATGATAAAGAATGGATTGTTAGAAACGCTCAATAGGAATTTAGTACCGAAAAGCGGATTATGTGAAACTATGAAGGAGGCTGTGGACAAATCACAAAGACTAAACCTGTAGTGACTCGAACTTTTCCATGTTTATATATATTAAATGAAATTGATATTTACATGATTAAATATTTCCAACATGTTAAGCAATCAAACTTGTTAAGACTTGATTATTTGAAATGAGTGTCATGTAGACAATTGACCACCCAAGTTGACCGGTGATTCACGAACGTTAAAACTTGTAAAAACTATATGATATATATATATATGGATATATATATATGGATATATATATATATATATATATATATATATATATATATATATATATATATATATATATATATATATATATATATATATATATAGTTAACATGATATTATGATAAGTAAGTATATCACTAGGTATATTAACAATGAGTTATATACATAAAAATTAGACTACTAAGTTAAGAAACTCGAAATGATATATATAACGATTATCATTATAACAACGTCTTACTAAATACATATGTATCATATTAAGATATTGTTACACTATATTTAACATGATAAAATGATAATTATATATATCATTAAGTATATTAACAATGAACTACATATGTAAAACAAGACTACTAACTTAAGAATTTCGAAACAATATATATACGTAACGATTATCGTTGTAATAGTATTTTAACATATATATATGATGTTAAGATATATTCATAAACCATGTTATCATGTTAACATAACAATTTAACATTTCATTTAAGTATAATAACAATGAATTAATTACATTTAACAAGATCGTTAACTAAAAGGTTTCAAAACAACACTTACATGTAACAACTAACGATGACTTAACGACTCAATTAAAATGTACATACATGTAGTGTATTTAGATGTATTAGTACACTTTTTAAAGACTTCAAGACACATATCAAAGTACTTCTACTTAACAAAAATGCTTACAATTACATCCTCATTCATTTTCATCAATAATTCTACTCGTATGCACCTGTATTTGTACTTGTACAATACACAGCTTCTAGATGTATATACTATTGGTATATACACTTCAATGATCAGCTCCTTAGCAGCCCATGTGAGTCATTAAACATGTGGGAACCATTATTTGGCAACTAGTATGAAATATCTCACAAAATTACAAAAAATATTATAAATCATTCATGAATTATTTACATGAAAACAAACTTACACATCCTTTATATCTAATCCTTATACCAATGACCAAAAGAACCTACAAACACTTTAATTCTTCAATTTTCTTCATCTAATTGATCTCTCTCAAGTTCTATCTTCAAGTTCTAAGTGTTCTTCATAAATTCTATAAGTTCTAGTTTCATAAAATCAAGAATACTCTCAAGTTTACAAGTCTACTTCCAAGCTTTCTAATCCATTTCGAGTGATCATCCAATCTCAAGAAATCTTTCTTATTTACAGTAAGATATCTTTCTAATTCAAGGTAATACTCATATTCAAACTTTGGTTCAATTTCTTTAACTATAACAATCTTATTTCGAGCGATAATCTTACTTGAACTTGTTTTCGTGTCATGATTCTACTTCAAGAACTTTCAAGCCATCCAAGAATCCTTTGAAGCTAGATCAATTTCTTGTCACTTCCAGTAGGTTTACCTACTAAACTTAAGGTAGTAATGATGTTCATAACATCATTCGATTCATACATATAAAGCTATCTTATTCGAAGATTTAAACTTGTAATCACTAGAACATAGTTTAGTTAATTCTAAACGTGTTCGCAAATAAAGTTAATCCTTCTAACTTGACTTTTAAAATCAACTAAACACATATTCTATATCTATATGATATGCTAACTTAATGATTTAAAACTTGGAAACACGAAGAACACCGTAAAACCGGACATACGCCGTCGTAGTAACACAGTGGGCTGTTTTGGGTTTGATAATTAAAAACTATGATAAACTTTGATTTAAAAGTTGTTCTTCTGGAAAAATGATTTTTCTTATGGACATGAAACTATATCCAAAAATCATGGTTAAACTCAAAGTGGAAGTATGTTTTTCAAAATTGTCATCAAGATGTCGTTCTTACGACGGAAATGACTACCTCTTTAGTAAATGACTTGTAACTTGTATTCTGACAATAAACTTATACTTTTTCTATTTAGTTTCATAAATTACAGTTCATTATGAAACCATAGCAACTTGAATCACTCAAAACGGATTTAAAACGAAGAAGTTATGGGTAAAACAAAATTGGATAAATTTGCTAGTTTTAGCTACGAAAATTTTGTAACAATTCTAGACTAAATATATCCTAACTAATTTATATTGTATTATACATATTATGTAATCTTGCGATACCATAGTCACGTATACAATGTTTTGACATATCATATCGACCCATCTATATATATATATTTCGGAACAACCATAGACACTCTATTTGCAGTAATGTTTGAGTTAGCTATACAGGGTTAAGGTTGATTCCAAAATAATATATATACTTTGAGTTGTGATCTAGCCTGAGACTTGTATACACTGGGTTGTGGATTGATTCAAGATAATATATATTGATTTATTTCTATACATCTAACTGTGGACAACTAGTTGTAGGTTACTAACGAGGACTGCTAACTTAACAAACTTAAATCATTAAAACGTAATAAATGTGGTGAATATACTTTTATCATACTTTGATATATATGTACATATTTGATATAGGTTCGTGAATCGACCAGTGGCCAAGTCTTATTTCCAACAAAAGAAAAATCTGTGAAAGTGAGTTATAGTCCCACTTTTACAATCTAATTTTTTTTTGGGGGATGAGAATACATGCAGCTTTATAAATATTTTATAAAATAGACACAAGTACGCAAAATTACATTCTATGGTTGGATTATTAAACCGAATATCGCCTTTGAAGTCTGGTAACCTAAGAATTAGGGAAATGGCTCCTAATTGACGCGAATCCTAAAGATAGATCTATTGAGCTTAACAACCCCCATTCAGGATATGGATGGTTTAGTACTTCGAGATTATTATACAGACGAGAGGTTCTATTTTGGGGATATTCTATGCATTAAGTTAACGTCGGTTACCAGGTGTTCAACATATGAATAATTTTTATCTCTATGCAGTTTGCGAAATGCCTGATATGTGATGTGTTATAAAAATGAAATCTTGTGGTCTATTATTATGATTTGATAATATATCGGTTAAACCTATAACTCACCAACATTTTTGTTGACATTTTAAGCATGTTTATTCTCAGGTGATTATTAAGAGCTTCCGATGTTGCATACTAAAATAAGGACAAGATTTGGAGTCCATGCTTGTATGATATTGTGTAAAAATGCATTCAAGAAACTTATTTTTCATGTAATATATTCTTATTGTATGATATTATGTAATATATTTTAGATTATCATTATTTGATAATCTACGTAATGCTTTTTAAACCTTTATCGATAAAATAAAGGTCATGGTTGTTTTAAAAATGAATGCAGTCTTTGAAAAACGTCTCATATAGAGGTCAAAACCTCGCGACGAAATCAATTAATATGGAATGTTTATAATCAATATGAATGGGACATTTCAGTTGATATCCGAGCGTTGGTCTTAGAGAACCAGAAATTTGCATTAGTGTGTCTTATCGAGTTCGTTAGGATACATTAGTGAGTCTGGACTTCGACTGTGTTTACTTGAAAAATGATTGCTTAACATTTTTGTTGGAAACTATATATTGTTAACATGTAAATATTATGTGATATATTAATCTCTTAACGTGTTTGATATTGTGTGTTAGATGTCTACCTCTAGTATAAATCCCATTGACTCACCTAATAATAATGAAGAGTCGAATATAGTTTGGGAAGATTCACAAATTCCCGAAGAGGAACCGGAAGAGGAGGAACCGAAAGAGGAGGAACCGGAAGAGGAGGAACCGGAAGAGGAGGAACCGGAAGAAGAGTTTCTGGAAGAAGAGGTTCTGGAGGAGGAAATATTAGGAACCATAGAAAAAAAGATAAATAAAAGAAAATCCTCAAACAATGGACCAAAGTTAAAAATGGTCAATGGTGTTTCCGCCGAGGAAGAAAAATATTGGGAAGATTACCAATTTTCTGATGAATCAGATCCCGATGAGGATTTTGATGATGTTATAGAAATTACCTCGACCCAATTTGAAAAGGAAAAAGAAAATAATAAGGGAAAGGGCATCAAAATAGAGAAACCTGATTCCAACCGCGATGAACTTTATATGTATCGTCAACACCCGTATTTCTTAAGTTGTAACAATAACCCGGGAACCTCTAAGCCACCAGGTTTTTTTTAAACCATTTTTGAAAACAACGGCTCGTATTAGAGGAACATCATATATCCCTAGAAAATTAGCAAAGCGAAACAGGTCCGGAGAGGAAGAAACTAGTGAGTCGGAATAAAGAGTTGTAATCATGAGGTGTAAAATATGTAAAATAAGTGTGCTTGTACTTTTCTTGTTGTATGTGAAAATTGCTTGTATTAGTTGATAATTATCTTTTACGAATCTAATTCTCGTCTGTTTTACAGTATAAAAACACAATGGACATTAAGGATAGACAACCAAAAATTTTAGAAGACCTACCCGGGGACATGATTGATGAAATCTTGTCTAAAGTCGGTCAGAATTCGTCAGCACAATTATTTATGGCAAAATTAGTTTGTAGAACATTTGAAGAACGTTCCAGGCATGCCTTAGTTTATAAAAGACTTTCATTTGAAAGATGGGGTATATCACATTGGGGACACCGTAAGTTACGCCGTGTTTTCTTTAAAGCGTTAAATGCGGGGAACCCAAATGCAATTTTACGCTACGGGTTAAAAACCTATTTTGACTCAACATATCCCAACGTAGGACTTTGTGAGTTAGAAAGAGCTTCTAACATGAAACATAAAGAAGCATGTTATGCTTACGGGTTAGTGATGTCCGCTTCTCACCAAAGTGAGAAAAAGAACATCAGATTACAACTTTTAAATAAAACCTTCCCACAAATGATGGATTCAGTAGTTGGGGTGAGAAACAAGGTTTTTAGATTATTACGGGGCTGTTGGACATTACGAAACCCTCGTCCCTTTGACGACGTTACAACATGCTATCTTGCCAACGGCCACAACGGTTATGTTCCACAAGACCAAGGATGGGAAGTAGTCTTAGTAAAACCAGAATGCATGACTTGTTTCTGGACTTATGAATTATGTGTTTTTATTGCCTTTGCTGAACGACTTGCGTATTAACTAGGATTGTTGTCACAACTGTTTTGTATCAAAGTTATTGTGTGCTATATTTCATACTATATGTATAATAGCAGTATTGTAAGTTTGTAAAATATTGTATAAAAGTTTGAACGCGAAATATTATTATAATCAGTTTTTCATATAGAATTGTAGTAGTTGAATTGTATATTAGCTACTAAGTATGAACTTAACAGATAGGTACTACCCGAATTAAAACTATAAAACGCTAATATGAAGAAAAAGCTTTTATAAATGAGTTCATATTATGCTACGAAATACTATTGACTACTCTTAATATTCTATATGATTAACTTAAATCTTTTGAGCTATTTTTGAAGGAAATGTGTCATAACCCTAACTTTTTCTACTAGGTTATTTAATCTAACCTTTCAAAATTAGAATTTTTTTTTTCTTGACTAGTATATTTAATAAAATACGTCTTGATTTATTTTAGGGTTTGTATAACCCTGGTCTTACATTTAAGTCTTGATTAATTGAGGATTGTTATACATATACAGAATTCCTAGAAACCCTAGTTTACCACCATAAATCCTAAGACTTGAAAAAAAAAACTACACACTTGTATACTTGTGAAATTAAGTATATAACATGATCAAGTAGTATTGATTAAGTAATCATCCTTAATCCACCTAGTTAGTAAAATACTACAACATTAGTCATTAACTAAGTCTTACTCAAGATTATAACACCTAATTATATACTTACATCTAAACTTAAAACTAATCTAAGATTAACCAAAAGACTACATGTAATTAACATTACTTAATTAGCACTAATTACATGCAAATATAACAAACACTTGTCATTTCCATGCATAATTAACTAAGTAAAGATTGATTAGTCATCTTCTCTTTTCTTCTCCTTATGCCACATTACATACACATGTCACTTCAATGCATGATTAGCTAGTAAGTGTGCTTAGTCATTTAACCTCTTTTTCTTCTCCATGTTACATGCCATCATCATCATTCCCATAAGATCAAATTGGTAACTCTTGAACTCACTTACTAATCTTAATCATTCACTAAATCCTCTCTAAGTTATAGCCATTTCTTTCTTCTTTGTTCATCTTCATCAACTCATACATCATCATTACTCAAGGTGTAATTACCAAGAACACTTCTTTTATTTCTTACCAAGTTACTTTCAAGAGAAATGGGTGTAAAAGCTTAATCTAGAGTGTTAAAAACACTCAATGATGATTACATGGCTAACTCTAATCTTGATCATAAGTAACTAAAAATATGTTTTACATATGTTTAACGACCTAAAATAAACTTAAAATGAAAAGGGATATAGCTAAAATGTATTAAGATTACTAGTTAGTTCTTAACTTACAAAGAAACCAAATCAGTCTTCATTTGGTGGAATTTTTAGAAAATACTTACACTCACTTTTGTTACTTAAATTTTTTAGATTCTAAAACTTTTATGAGTCCTAGACCTTCTTTAAAAATCCCATGATTTATAAAGTAGTTTAAGTATTTCTTTTGTATTTTTACTTTTTATGGGTACTGATTTGGACAGAATCTGTCCAACACACATGTATCACTAAAAATGAGGTACCAACATTTAGATATGAAAACTTAGGAGATTTTCATTATAAAATAGACTAAAAATAGAACATGTTAGGATTTGGAATTATATAAAAAGCTTAAGAAATGATTAGGATATGGTCTTGTACATTTAAATAATGGGTTTTAAACTTGTTGAAACTGTCACCACTTAGAATATAAATAAAACGTACACTACTTATGTTTTCTGAGCAAAACGAATTTTTTAACTAAAATATAACTATATTGGAGTAAGACTTCAAAAGGATAAGTCTACATAAATTAATTTACTATTTTTAGTGATATTAAACTTTAAACTAGTCAAAACAGTCCACTTGTAGTAAAATAATTCTATAAAATTCATTTTATGATATAAATTACAAATCTTATATTTTTAGACCTCCAACACATATACCTTCACATATAAAATAAGAATTACCTTATATCACTACTTTTTAAATAAGAAATCAACTTCTAAAACTACTTGTAAAATCAGTCCACATAGAAACCTTAACTTGTAAACCGAGAAACCGTATTTTAAAAGCCGAGTACACTATGTTACATTTGAACATAAATCAAATCATTAGTATTACTAATATTAGTAATAAGACACCTCTGACCTTAACTTATGTATTTAGGTCCCGAGCTCGAAGTACATCAAAGTACTTAAACCATAAATCCAAGCTTTATACCGCATAACATCACCTGTGAGTATCATAGTCCCATTTTACTTGCTTTTAGCAAACTTACTATTTTGGGATGAGAAACATGCTTCTTTTATGTTTTACATTATGGACATAAGTGCTTAAAACTATATTCTATTGTGTTGAGTTTGTGACTTAGCTTAAACCCCGATTCTGATATCGTTAATTACTTGTTTATGGTAAACGCGAATAATGTGGATAGATCTATTTGAGGGTGACTCCTCACATCCGGCATAGTCTTCAGGCTAGCGAATGCATAACCTTCGACTTTGTAGCTCTAGCTAAGTGAGACTACATGATTTCGGGTTCTTGATTGTTAAGATCGATATCGGGAGCTCATGTTTATTTAGAATATATTTACAATTGTTTATACTTGAAAATCTTATGGTCCATACATTTATATACATTAAACCTATGATCTCACCAACATTATTGTTGACGTTTTTAAGCATGTGTTTTCTCAGGTCCTTAAGCAGGAGTCCGCATACATTCAGGTTGGCTTTTGGGATGTCGTCAGGATGTCGGGACGTCGTTTTAAAAATAAATCATCATGAACTATGTTTAAGTGTTGTACTTTGTTATGTTATGGTTGTAATTGTTGTACTTTACTTTTAAGTCCCGACATGTAACTCAAAACTTGTACTTGTGTGTTGAAATAAAAACGTTTCCGCTGTCGTCTTTAGAAATCGTTAACTATAACTGGGACACCTATCACGTCACATTTCGGGATCGAAATGGGGTCGTGACAGACATGGTATCAGAGCCCACGTTATAGGGAACCAGGACTGCATTGGTGTGTCTAAGATTCTAGGATGCATTAGTGAGTCGGGTCTATAACGGAGTCATTTTTGTCTTTCACGTATTTTAGTCTTTTGTTGTCATTTTGCTTATCGAAACTTCTATATGTTAACTTGTATCTTTTTGGGTGATGACTTAAGATGGCCGCCTCACAAAGCTCTATGTCTTCCAACTACTATCCTGACCCGATAGTGAACTCAAGCTCAACTGGTGATGATAGCTCCGATGAAGACGCGAATGTTTACCAGTCATTTTGGAGACGTTGGGGTTGGGTTAGAACCATGATTTCCTCTTGGGTACATTAGGAAGGTACACCTTATCATGAGGTGCACGTTCCACCATCCCGAGGAGGTGTTGATGTCTTGACTGGCCAAACTGTTAGGGACACTCTTTTTACCGTTATTTCCCGAATTCGCCGTCTTGATAACCGTATCTCTAGGGTTTTTGAATCTGTTTATGCGTTATATGATTCCGATAAGCAAGAGGCATTAGAGGCTTCTATTAAGGATCTTAAGGATGATTATGATGACCTTTATGCTAGGGTAGAGCTCAATAAGCAGTGGATGGAGCGACATGCATATAGTGTTGATAGTTTGGAGCGATATGCTGGTAATATTGATAGGATGGAGCGTAACATGATTGATTTTGATTCAAGGTTGGGTGCTATGGAGGCGATGCGTTTAGCAGACTTGCAAATGTTCGCTCAAGATCACCAATGGAGATCTTAGATTGCTTTGGGAGATTGTGGTGATCCCTACTAGTGTTCTATGACATTAGTATATTTTGACTATCTATCACCTAATCGGATATATATAGGAATAGTAGTAGTGACTTAACTTGTACTAGCAAATTATCTAAGTGAACTGTATTGGGTAGATATTACCCAAGTTTTGTAATTATAAAATGCTAATGGAAAAGGCTTTTATTATTATGAAGTTTAGTTCATTTCCTTAATTGTGCCATTATGTACAATCACTACTATTTATTTTTTATATATTACTCTAAGTAATTGATGTCTCTTTTTGATTATCATGAAGGATAATGCAAACACGAAGGACTTTTACTGACGCTCAAGTTGACGAGATGATTAGTCAAAGGGTTAATGAAGCTTTAGCCGCTGCTGAGGCACGGAGAGTGCAAGCTAATGCGAGTCAAGCTGGAGGTTCAAGTGGAAATAATGTTCCATAAAGATGTACCTACAAGGAGTTCTCCAACTGCAAACCTCAAACTTTCACTGGAATAGAAGGACCGGTTGGTTTGATGAGGTGATTTGAGAGGCTCGAGTCAGTCTTTCGAATAAGCAACTGTGAAAATACGGATAGAGTAAAGTTTGCTACTTGTACTCTTCAAGATGGTGCCCTGACATGGTGGAACAATTATGCTCAGCCTGCAGGAATGGACGCGTCGTATGCAATGCCATGGGAAGAATTCAAACAAGCAATGATCAGTGAGTATTGTCCAAGAAACGAAATTCAGAAACTAGAAATGGAATTGTGGAATTTGAAAATTCAGGGGAATGACATTACGGGATATACAAAACGATTCCTAGAACTTGCCTTATTGTGTCCGGAGTTAGTTACTACTGAAGTAAAGAAGATCGAAAGGTATGTGTGGGGACTTTCGAAAGAAATCCAAGGTAATGTAACGTCATCCAAACCAGAAACACTCCAAAGTGCTATTCGAATGGCACACAACCTAATGGATCAGATTACATGTCATGAAAACCCGGAAGCAACAACAGATACAAAAACTCAAGGCGGTAAGCGTAAGTGAAACGAGAACCAAGGAAATAGTTCTCACCAGAAGAAACAAGATACCACCAAGTTTGAGAATGCTAATGCCAAGAAGAATTATAATGGCAAGAAACCTTATTGCAATCGATGTTATAAGCATCATTATGGAGCTTGTACTATTATTTGTGATAGGTGCAAAAAGGTGGGGCATATGTCCAAACATTGTACAGTCAATCTCGCACAGCTAACTGGAAACAAACCTAAAACTTGTTATGGATGTGGACAAGTGGGACACATGAAGAATCAGTGTCCGAATGCCAAGAAGGATGGAAATGCAAAAGGTAGAGCATTTAATATCTCGGCAAAAGGAGCTCGTGAAAATCCTGAGTTAGTCACGGGTACATTTATTCTAAACAACTGCATTGCTTATGTACTATTTGATAGTGGTGCTGATAGAAGTTTTATTTCTAAGGACTTTAGTACCGTAATTAACGTACCTCCAACTGCTTTAGATACTAAGTATATCATAGAATTGGCTAATGGCAAAACTTTGAAAGTAGATAAGATCTTTCAAGGTTGTGCTCTAACGTTAGCTGATAAACTATTTGAAGTCGATCTTATGCCTGTTGAGTTAGGAAGTTTTGATGTTATTATTGGTATGGATTGGTTATCTAAGAACCATGCGAACATTGCTTGCACGGAGAAATCCATTCGTATTCCTCTCGCGAATGGTGAAACTTTGGTAGTTCAAGGAGAAAAGAGTGGCGCGAAACTCAACATCATTTCTTGCATGAAGGCTCAAAAATATTTAAGAAAAGGATGTCAAGCCATCCTCGCGCACGTAAAGGCGATGAAGTCAGAGAAGAAGTGACTTGAGGATGTACCGGTAGTAAAGGATTTTCCTGGAGTTTTTCCTGAAGATTTACCTGGTCTTCCTCCACATAGGCAAGTTGAATTTCAAATTGACTTAATTCTGGGAGCTGCACCTATTGCTCGACCACCGTATCGATTAGCACCTTCAGAATTGCAAGAGTTGTCGAACCAATTGCAAGAACTGTTGGATAAGGGATTTATTCGACCTAGTTCATCGCCCTGGGGTGCTCCTATCTTGTTCGTAAAGAAGAAAGATGGATCTATGAGGATGTGCATAGATTATCGAGAGTTGAATAAATTGACGATTAAGAATCGGTATCCACTACCGAGAATCGATGATTTGTTTGATCAACTACAAGGATCTAGTGTATATTCGAAGATTGATTTGAGATCTGGTTATCATCAGTTAAGAGTCAACGAGGATGATATTCCTAAGACAGCTTTTAGGACGCGATATGGCCATTACGAATTCTTAGTCATGTCATTTGGTTTGAATAATGCACCTGCGGTATTCATGGATCTCATGAACCGTGTGTGTAAGCCGTATTTGGACAAGTTTGTTATCGTATTCATCGACGATATTTTGATCTACTCTAAAAGTAAAGAAGAACATAAAGAACACTTAAAGATAATTCTTGGATTGCTAGAGAAAGAGCAATTATACGCCAAGTTTTCAAAGTGTGATTTTTGGTTGCAGTCGGTACAATTTTTGGGTCACGTGGTTAGTAGCCAAGGTATTCATGTTGATCCTGCCAAGATCGAGGCTATTGGCAACTGGAAAGTTCCTAAGACTCCAACTCAAGTGAGACAATTTTTAGGTCTTGCTGGTTATTACCGAAGGTTTATCCAAGATTTTTCAAAGATTGCGCGACCTTTAACTACACTGACTCACAAAGGAAAGAAGTTTGAATGGTTAAAGGAACAAGAGTCTGCATTTCAACAATTGAAGCATAAACTAACTACTGCACCCATATTATATTTACCTGAGGGAAATGAAGATTTTGTGGTTTATTGTGACGCCTCGCGTCAAGGACTTGGATGTGTTTTGATGCAGCGACAGAAGGTCATTGCTTATGCATCATGACAGCTGAAGGTGCACGAACAGAACTATACAACTCATGATTTAGAATTGGGAGCTGTTGTCTTTGCCCTTAAAATGTGGAGACATTATTTGTATGGAACTAAATGCACTATATTTACGGATCACAAGAGTCTTCAACATATTTTTGATCAGAAACAATTAAATATGCGACAACGGCATTGGGTTGAATTGTTGAATGATTATGACTGCGAAATCCGTTATCATCCTGGGAAGGCTAATGTGGTTGCCGATGCGTTGAGTCGAAAGGAAAAGATTAAACCTCTTCAAGTTAGAGCACTGAATATAACTATTCGTGCAAATCTTGTTTCGCAAATCCGAGATGCTCAGTTAGAAGCTGTGAAGGAGGAACATTGGAAGGATGAGGCGATTAAAGGATTGATTAAGCAAATTGAAGTAAAGGGTGATGGGACCCGATACTTTGTGTAGAGACCCATCCTAATCCATCCGGACGAAGTCCATATCGATTATAAACGATTCATAACAGTTGATTACATCGCGAGGTACTTGACCTCTATATGATACATTTTACAAACATTGCATTCGTTTTCAAAAGACAAACTTTCATCTCATCGTAAGTTGACAGTCATGCACACCATTTCATAATATATCTAAACTATAAATGACTTGCTAATATTCTTGATGAACTCAATGACTCGAATGCAACGTCTTTGAAATATGTCATGAATGACTCCAAGTAATATCTCTAAAATGAGTAAAGGCACAACGGAAGATTTCTTTCGTACCTGAGAATAAACATGCTTTCAAGTGTCAACCAAAAGGTTGGTGAGTTCATTAGTTTAATATAAATAATCATTTACATCATTTTAATAGACCACAAGATTTTCATTTCTTATAAACATACGTCCCATACATAGAGACAAAAATCATTCATATGGATTGAACACCTGGTAACCGACATTAACAATATGCATATAAGAATATCCCCATCATTCCGGGATCCTCCTTCGGACATGATATAAATTTCGAAGTACTAAAGCATCCGGTACTTTGGATGGGACTTGTTGGGCCCGATAGATCTATCTTTAGGATTCGCGTCAATTAGGGTGTCTGTTCCCTAATTCTTAGATTACCAGACTAAAAAGGGGCATATTCGGTTTAATAATCTAACCATAGAATGTATTTTCATTTACTCGTGTCTATTTCGTAAAACAGTTATAAAAGTTGCGCATGTATTCTCAGTCCAAAAAATATATATAAAAATGGAATAATGAAACTCACTATACTGTATTTTGTAGTAAAAATACACATGACAACATTGAACAATGCAGGGTTGGCCTCAGATTCACGAACCTATATCATTTGTATATTCATTAATATATATAATAGTAATCGAATAAATATTCTTACAATATTTTATTTTATATATTATGTATAGTTGATTTGTGTATATATTCAAATTGATTTAATATTTGTATAGTTATATTAATATGTCCATATTTATATACGTAATTATTTAGTGTTACATTTAAAATCGATAGTTTGTCATATGTAAGTATTTATATAAATAATCTTAATACATTTGATATATATATATAGTTATATGAAGTTTTATTATAATTATAGTATAGGTAATGAGTATATATTTATGTATAAAATATATATCTATTAGAAAAAAATAGTTTTTTTTTTATAAAAATAATAATTTACTAACAATAATAATGATACTAATATTTATATTTTTAATATTTGTAATGACATAACAATAACAATAATAATAATAATAATAATAATAATAATAATAATAATAATAATAATAATAATAATAATAATAATAATAATAATAATAAAAAGACTACCTTAAGAGGAAAAAGCTCCAAAAAGAAGAAAAAAAACTGCCTCAACCCAGGCTCGAACCCGCAACCTCTCGTTAACCACGCACACTCAAACCATCCAACTGATTACCCATTCTTGACTAAATCACTAACCCATTTATATTTATTCCTTGTTTCCTGTTTCAAATCCGTTAACAACAATTCAGCCCAATATAAGAAGGTGAACCTCGGCCCAACACCTCAAGCTTGACAACAGCCCGTCTTTTTTTTTTTTTTTTTTTAAAAATGCAATTGCCTAAGCTTAGTTTCGAACCCATGATCTCTTAGTTAAACACAAAGACTCCCTAGCCACTCCTCCAATTCCAATTTCCTGATTTAGTCTATAATCTAATCATACTTAATCTATTTTCTATTTCATTTTTCTTCATGGATTTAGAACCTAATTCATCATCTCTATAATTGAAATCATAATATCTCATCATCTATATCATACGATCACCATAACAACATAATCATCATACTTAATCAAGTGTATCATCATCATTATCATAATCATCTCATTCTAGTCGTCATTATACCATCATCATCGTTATTCCACCATCATCGAATAACATTGTGTACGTAACTAACTATCATCATCCACCTTTATCTTCATCATCATCAAACAACATCTATCGGTTACCATCTTCATCACCTTCAATGCTTCACTATCATCTCCATCATTTTCTTTTTATCATGGTGACTCACCATCATTATCATCGTTCCCCACTGTTATCATCTAATCGTCATCATCATTAACAAACATATCGGTCTAACTTAATTATTCACAAGCTAAAAGTCTTGTTTTTAATTCTTACTATAATAAAGAAAATTTGTGGACTTCTTTTCCCTTCGGTACCCCATGAAAGAAAAAAAAATAACACCAACAGCCAAAAAAATGTCGATCATAAAGCATCTACTTTTCCACTTCATTTGGTTTCCTTATTTTAATTTTTAATTTTTTTAAATCAAGTGGGGTTATCTATATTTGTATTTGTCGGCCATTTGAAGTTATGAATTGTTCCACTAGTCTTTATCTTTGCACATTAATAAAGTATTGCATAATAATAATCCATGTGTCATTTTGATAAAATATAATACCGTGAATGTTTCCAGTTTTATCATCGTGTTTTGAACTCAACAGGTGAAGAAGCAAAAGCGTGCTTACAGTAGTGGTAACAGGAAGTTACAGCAGCATACAATCATAGGTATTTTGTGGTGGTTTTCATTTAATGGTGTAAATCGCAACAGCAACAAGAGGATTATAAGGTTTTGTTATGATGGTTTTCGAATTTATCATAGAGACAGAAATAGTGTATAGTGATGCGGTTTGTCGAAAATGGTGGTCACGGTATCACAAGAGAAGAATGAAAGGAGATGGTAGTGATGAATGGCAGTTTAGGGTTGTGGATAGCGGTTCAGCAAGGTGATGGTCGTGAGGTGATCAAACGATGGGTGAGTTATTCGATCTCTATATAACTTTGTGGTACGGTTTTTCTGTGATATTAACAACAAGCTTTGTGATTGTTAAATAGCATAAATCGGGGTATAAGGTGGTGTACGTTGGTGGTGATGGTTGGCTCATGATCTCGTGTTTGTTTTGGTGATGAAGTTGAACATGATAAAAGAAATGGAAAGAATCGGACGGTAACATTAAACCGAAAGTTGGTAGCAAGTTTTTATGGCGTCTTTGAATGATTTACCATAGTATGTTTGCTGCAATATCCAATTGTTTTGATCGGCCGTAGTATAGATATTAAAGGTGGAAATGGGTTATAGAATTTGGAGAGAAAGGGATAAAGAGATATGGTGGTTAGTGGATAATGATGTATTGAATAATTTTATCAATCATATAGAAATTCGTTTACTTTAGCATTGGTGGTCGACAGCTTATTAATCAGGAAGACCAAATATCATATAATTACAAAAGAAAAAAAATTGAATAAAAGGTGTACGATTGATTTGAATCGGTAACTGAATTTGTTTGATAGTTGATTTGGAATTCGAATATAGAACAGTTATAGTACAAATTATGAACAACAAAAATACTGATTTGATTGTGATAGATTAACATTACGTGTTATATTAGTATTATATATATTTGCATTTTATATAACTATATTTATTTATTATCTGTTACACATTTATCTGTTATATATTTATATCTGTATTTATAACGTATATAATCCTAATTAATAAAAAAATTATATTAATAGTACTTGTTATTAATTATAGAATAGCAATACTAATAATAGAAACATTTATAATTAACTACTAAGTATGAACTTAACCAGAGCGGTGGTTAAGTGTATATATATTGTTAGTTAATAAAAAAACTATCATACAAGAATGATAATTAAAAACTTATTTAGTTGGTAAATATATTTCATAAAATCACTTTACCATTTTCTGAATATGATTAAAAGGGAAAGGTTTCCTAAATCAAAGTGGACCTCCTAATAGGGACTCGTAGCCATAATTCAATGTATCTAATAATTCAATCATTTGATATTATCTTTTAATTCCATCGATAATTATTCTAAACATATTGTGAAACAATTATGTTTATGTAAAGTATTATACGTCTAATACTTTGTTACGTTTTCAAGTTATAATATATATATATATATACATATACACATATAATCATATCCGTTCATATAATGGTTCGTGAATCATTGGAATATGGTCGAGGTTAAATGAATGTATGAACACAGTTTAAAATTCTTGATATTCAATTTAACAAACTTTGCTTATCGTGTCAGAAATATGTACAGATTAAAGTTTAAATTTGGTCGGAAATTCCCGGGTCGTCACAGTACCTACCCGTTAAAGAAATTTCATCCCGAAATTTGAGTGAGGTCGTCATGGCTAACAATAAAAATGGTTTCATGAAGAATATGAGTTGATAAATAGAGTTTTATCATCAGTGACTAATATGGATAAAACCATTTGATTACTCGTAGAGTACGAATGAAGCTATCACTAAATAGTGAAATGAGAAAGACAAGTTTCCTCATAACTTTTGACTAGTCATGGTTGAATTCCGGAATTTAAGAGATTAAAGAAAATCTTCAAAATCTATAAGATTTGATTCTTCGACGAATAAGGAAATTAAGATCTCTATAATTAAATACGGTGATCTGTTACGATTACTCTGTCTGATATTTCCCTTATAAATCAAACTCTTCCGTTCCATTATTCTCACCATTCCTATATTTTCTTTCTTAGTCCATACATCCAAAAGATTGTGAAATGCTTAATCCCGTTCTAATCCTTGATGTTTTCTTAATTATCATTTCTGTCACCCTTCTCTTCAATCTTCCACCAGATGAATTTGTTTACTCCTACTAATACCTTGGGGTAATACTATTCTTAATTATACCATGTCTTTATATTGTTATTTGTATTAATATCCACGGTTTGTAACCTCCGTGTTGTTATTGGGCTTTATATTTTCTCTTATATTTTGGAACTTTGTCCCTTCGTTTCTTCTTCTTGCGATTAAACACCGCTTGTAATGGTTCAGAATTCGCAGATATAAACTTCGGAATGAACATTGTTAATGTTCTAAGAAGGAAATCGTAATGGCACGATTTGATTTGTCAAATTACCAGAATCACTGAGAATAGAACTATCAAGAATATATTTTCTTGATATGTTCGGATGTGAAGTAGAATGAACGAGTTGTGTAACATGGCACATGATGACGTTATGATCTGTGAATCATCACGTTCCATTAGAAACTCAACATGACTTACTGTAATATAATCACGTTGATCAAGTGTCATTATATTATACTAACTCATGCATCAGTTCCCAACATTTCTTCAATAACATTCATATTTTAAGCTCGAAAGTTAACAGAATATAGAAAGTAACAGTTTCTATATGATGTAATACTGATAGCACGAAGAGATTAATGATTTCAGATAAGAATAGGTATGAAAATATCATCAGAAATATGGAGGGTATTTATAATGAAAGATACTATGATATCTTGGAATTTCTAATATCGAAGGATGGGGAAGAAAATTTGTCCGCAAGAGTTTGGAGTCAGAAGTAAGATATTCGCTAAAGATTTTAGCAGACATCAAATCATTTAGATTCTTTGAAGTCAAACTTATTCTTTGTGATTTGTCCACGGCTTTCTTCATAGTTCCGCATAATCTGCTTTTCGGTACAAAATTTTCTATTGAATGTTTCCAATATAATGATACACAGGAAGCACGAAAAGGTATATAATTTCGGACTAGAATATTTATGAAAATATCCTCAGAAATATCGAAGATATTGATGATGATATTTTTTGAATTTCTAAGTTCGATGGTTGATGGAGAAAGGTTTTCACAAGATTTTTAACATGACTTCGGAGTAAGATATTCTCTAAAGATTTCAACGAATCCAGAATTACCTGAATCCTTTGAATATAGGGTTTGGTCCTTGTATTTGTCCTTGGTCTCCTTCGTGGTTAGCTCAATCCGTTTTCCAGTTCCAACTTTTCTGAGCTTTTCCAACATTCTATTCTTTATCATCAAACTTCTGATGATTAGAGTCATTTACAGTTTTTGTTGCTTCATTCAACTTTTCAAAATTCAGAGTATTGGTTCGCGGACTGGGTGCTTTTCAGAATTTCAGAATGGAAGATCATCATTCTAAGAGATAAATGTTATACATATAACTGATGATGTAGATATACTTTGAGTTTTCAAAGTACTGCTTGCCGATTCTTCTACATTTACTGCTACCATAACTGAATCATTGGTTATCGATCTGAGGTGATTTCAAGAGAATTGTGTTTTTAGATGATTAAACGCTGACGGTAATATGGTGAAATATAAAAGGTCCCCCGGTAACAATAAAAGAGCATACGTATAAATCAAGGTGATAATAAGGTTGTTTCGAATGAAAAATCGAAGTTGATTTGCTGGAGCTGTGATAAAATTTGCTACTTTGAAAGGAATTACCAAGTTATTTTGGGTAATAATAACACTAAGGAATTAGCACAACTATGTATTAAACGTTTACTCAGTTTCTGAGAGTTTTTCAGATGCATAACTAAATGCATCAATCTTTTCTCCCGTAGATGAAGTGTGGTTGATTCATCCTATCGGTTGAGGTGTTTTCAAGAATCATGAAAGGTTTGAACGCAGATTGTAATTGTGATGATACGAATGGGGTTTAAAATGAAATCAATTGGAAAACTTGAAGAATTGTTTAGTTTCATATGTTATAATCAATATTTTAATTCATTTTAATTGTCCAGTGTTGGTAGTCCACAGTTGATAGTCCACAGTAACAGTCCAGTAATTCATATATAGTTTAATATATAATATTTGAATTAATTAATACGTATCGTGACCCGTATACGTCTCAGACTCGATCACAACTCAAACTATATATATATATATATATATATATATATATATATATATATATATATATATATATATATATATAGATGGGTCGATATGATATGTCAAAACATTGTATACGTGTCTCGATATTTAAAATGCGTAAATAACAGAATGACGATAAATAAAGTGCGTAAAATAAATAACAGAAATTAAATGACGATAAATAAAATTGCGAGAATGTAAATTGCGAGAATGTAAATTGCGATAATTAAATTGTGATAAATAAAATATAACCAGTTAGCTAGGAACAGTTAGCTAGGATCTTGTTAGCGTGGTTTCTTAACAAAATTTCATATTGTTAATTAGTCTATTTCTAATCAATTTTTATTGTGTCCATTATTTCTTCATTATGCCACTTGTTGGATTCTGATAGGTCAAAATCCAAATTTAAAATTGAATGAAAATGATTATTCTGCGGTGACGGATACGGATACCGGTGGATGTAAGTAGGATAGTGAATGACTGTTGAATCAGATTCGATGAATGTACAGTGTAACTTATTAATGCGAAATCTAAATATTCCTCGGGTATTACCTACCCGTTAAAATATTTTCACAATTAACACTTTGTACGAAGGAATTTTTAATTACATTATTTATGAAAAACATATATATACATATACATTTTCTTCAGATGTAATCATGGATTCATTGAGTTAATATGATATTAAACTCATTTAGTTTCCAGTTGGAACTAGAATAAAAAATCTCTAAAACTTTAGAGATTACATATTCGCCATGTCAAACGAAGATAAATGAGGTAGAACGATACGTAGAACGAAGATCATACTCGAAGTAGAGATAGTGATATTGAAGCATGGATTGTTGGTGGTACTGGTGCTGTTACTGATGGTACTGTTGGTGCCGGTGATGTTGCTGAAGCTGGTACATTTTGCACCATATTCTCCAAATTGATTTTTCGATCACGAAGTTCATTGACTTATTACTCCAGGATGATTGTCGGTCGGAACGAGCGGGTGAATAAGGTTCAGAATTGTGGATAGAATATAATCTTGTCGAGTTACCCTGGAAATGAGACTGAAAATGGTGTCTCGAACAGGTTCGCCAGTAAACGCTTCAAGTTCATTGTCAAGAGGTGAATTCGGTTGGTGGAAGGGATCGCCTTCTTCTCGTCTCCATTAATTAAGTAAACTATGAACTCATCATATGAATTGAGGATGGTTGGTTGGTTGATTCATTCTGGTGACGCTGCTTTCAGAGCTTAGGTGAACGTCCACGTCGGAATAGCTGTCGGAATAACTATCGAAATAGCTATCGGAATTTGAGGGACTCGAACTGGTTGAGGAATTCATATCGTACAATCAGATGAAGGATTTTCGATAAGAAATAGATTATAGGATGTAGATTAGTACCCTGCAATACATAATTTACATATGCATATATAATACTAAAATCCCATAAGTTACGGAGGAATCTACGAAAGTTGTCAGGCAAAGTTACAGTAACAGATACGCTAAGATATGAAGTAGCAGATACACTAAGATATGAATTTTGTCTATACACTATTCATGCAGTCATTGCAGTAAAACGTGTCTAGACTAAGAATGATAAGCAAGTGATTCTCTAAGAATGATAAGCAGGTAATTTTTGACACAAAATAATAAGCAAAACTTTTTGACATGTAGACACGGTCGAAGTCCAGACTCACTAATGCATCCTAATGACTATCAGTTAGTCACACTAATGCAAGACCTGGTTCGCTAAGACCACCGCTCTGATACCAACTGTAGAGACCCGTCCTAATCCATCTAGATGAAGTCCATATCGATTATAAACGATTCATAACAGTTGATTACATCGCGAGGTACTTGACCTCTATATGATACATTTTACAAACATTGCATTCGTTTTCAAAAGACAAACTTTCATCTCATCGTAAGTTGACAGTCATACACACCATTTCATAATATATCTAAACTATAAATGACTTGATAATATTCTTGATGAACTCAATGACTCGAATGCAACGTCTTTGAAATATGTCATGAATGACTCCAAGTAATATCTCTAAAATGAGCAAAGGCACAACGGAAGATTTCTTTTGTACCTGAGAATAAATATGCTTTCAAGTGTCAACCAAAAGGTTGGTAAGTTCATTAGTTTAACATAAATAATCATTTACATCATTTTAATAGACCACAAGATTTTCATTTCTTATAAACATACGTCCCATACATAGAGACAAAAATCATTCATATGGATTGAACACCTGGTAACCGACATTAACAATATGCATATAAGAATATCCCCATCATTCCGGGATCCTCCTTCGGACATGATATAAATTTCGAAGTACTAAAGCATCCGGTACTTTGGATGGGGCTTGTTAGGCCCGATAGATCTATCTTTAGGATTCGCGTCAATTAGGGTGTCTGTTCCCTAATTCTTAGATTACCAGACTAAAAAGGGGCATATTCGGTTTAATAATCTAACCATAGAATGTAT